>NW_026594428.1:9445166-9573929 GCF_907164565.1 Psammomys obesus | reverse complement strand
CACACACACACACACACACACATACACACAGAGCCAGAGAGAGAAGTTAGTAGTATATTTATAGTTGTAAATAAATAGCAATGTAATATACTCCTTATAATATTATCATTATGCATTGTTTTATACTGTTAATTTTTTAAAATAAATTTCAGCTGTAAATGGTAAATAATTCATTAGTATGGGCATTTTATTTACTCAAGTATATTATAAATTATTCCATAAAAATATAATTAAACTTCTAAATATGATATCTTTATCATATAAGCCAAAGTCACTTAAACTTAAATGAGATAGCCATTCAATCAAATTTTCCTTTGCGGTTCTGCTTTCTTTTAGATGTAAAGTATGTACAAGAGTCAATACACACATAAAATGTAACCCATAACTGACACCATGAATTCATAATAAGACACCATGTATTCCTGCTGTCATACATATGAATTTCAAATGTCATATTTTAATAGATGAACTTTTCAACTTCAAAAATTATCAATTTGATGATATGAGATAGTTGCTAGTTCAAATTTTGCTCTACAATTAAATACGAATTCAGATTCATTTGACATTAAAAGGGCTTTTTTCTGAAAAGCTCAACATTCTAATTTTGTATCATATATTCTTCCTTTAATCTTAATTTCATCTCTTTGATATGAAAATTTAGCATTTCAAATTAAAAGAGATTTAATTATTTTATTATCTGTAAACAAAAGTGCAGAAAAGTGTAAGCCATCATGAAAACTCTCAATAATTTCACGGTTTACAAACTAGAAAGCATTTTAAGCAAATAATTGGATTTTTAATTCTTTTCTGATATTGCCCTGACAAATGCCATAAATGTCAAATGCTGGTCCGAGACTGCTACCCATCAATTCAGATGTGTAATAAAACGGTGATTATATTTGCTGTAGATTCTTAGAGTTTACTTCTATCTACATGTTTTTAGTTGTTTAATAAAGTAACATAAAATTATTCTTGTCAATCTACATTGTTGTGCGAAAAGGAAGAGTAAAAATGATATGGACTTACTCAACAAGTTTATAATAGTTATTTTTAATATCTTCAATAATTATGGTTTAAATCTAGTAAAAGTCATGATAGTACCATAACATATTGTACAATTTCATAAAGTACGGTATATCTATTTTTTCAGAATATATAAGCTTTTATTAATCTTTATCATACCTTTCTCCATGTCAATATAGGCAAAACTGAAAGTAAATTTGGTAAAATTGTTATATTAATCTACCTTTTAATATATAAAATATTCTTAATTATTTAATTATCTACAATGTAGGCAATAGTCGCAAACAAATATTTTGTTGTTTTTCTTATTTTTTAATTTTATTTTTTTTCTTATCAATTACATTTTATTAAATCTGTATCACAGCCATGTCCCACTCCCTCATTCCCTCCCAATCCCACCCTCCCTCCCTCATGTCCAACCTGCCCCTTGCCAAGTCCACTGATGGGGGGACCTCTTCCCCATTCATCTGATCCTGTTTTATCAGGTATCTTCAGGACTGGCTGCAAAGCTCTCCTCTGTGGCCTAACAGGACTGCTCCTCCCTTGGGGGGTGGGGAGGTCAAAGAGCCAGTCATTGAGTTCCTGTTAGAAATAGTCCTTGTTCCCCTCACTATGGGAAACCAATTGGTTACTGAGCTACCACAGGCTACATCTGAGCAGAGGTTCTAGGTTATATCCATACATGGTCCTTTTTTGCATGTCAGTCTCAGAAAAGACCCTGTGCCCAGATATATTTGGTCCTTGTGGAGCTCCTATCCTTTCCCCATCATACTAACTCCCCTTCTTTCTTATGATTTCCTGTACTCTGCCGAAGGTTTGGTCATGAGTCTTTGTATCTGCTTTGAAAACACTGCTAGTTAGAGTCTTTCAAATGTGCTCAGTAGACTCCTGTCAATGTTCAATGCACATCCCATCTGTCTTTCTAAATGAGGATTGATAATCTTACCCCATGTCCGCTCTCTTGATTATCTTTTTAAGGTGTACAGATTTCATTATGTTTATCATATCTTATAGGTCTATATAAGTGAGTATATACCGTGTTTGTCTTTCTCCTTCTGGGATACTTCACTCAGGATGATCTTTTCTAGATCCCATTTGGTCAGGTATACCTGAGAGGTCTCTGAAACAGCACAGGCTACTGGCATTTCCCTTAAGTATTAGCTGTAACATCATGGTAAGACCCTATTGCTGAATGTACCACATCTTTTGGGTGTGTGACTTAGAGACATAAATTTCAACCTGATCACAGAAATCCATCACTGAGAGCAAGCTCTCATAGTATTAGAAGCTACAATACAGACTGCTGGGAAGAAGAAACAAATAAGAAAAAAAAAAAACTAAAGCAAAAATAGAACAAAACAAAACAAAAACAATGATCTGATCTCAAGCTACACCCTTGATACTACAAAACAAACCAGTCTGTCAAGTTCTGTGCACTTGTACAATAGTGACAGGATGGCTATGGGGAGGCAACTGTCTAATTCTACATGTGGCCTGTTCCACAGGAGTGACTTTCAAGCCTGGAACTGTGAAAATGTTAAACCCCCATCCAGGTTGTCACAGACCCTACGATAGTATTTACCTTTTTAATTTTGGTAAATTGTGATAGTGTCAAATTGTCTTCTATATATTAATACTTATACCCATTGACCTTTGCTTCTCTCAGCTGAAGTCAGACAAGCTTCTTTTGGCAGAGGACAACAGTCAGTTGAGAGTTGTTGAACTGGTCAAAGACTTGAGTATGAAAGGCCAGGTGCTCAGATTTGAAATACACATATTTATCACACGTGCAAGGCTTGGGTGCATTTTGGAATAACATAAGAACATCAAAAGAATGAGGAACCCCATGAAACTACTGTCCCTAGACTTGCCTGGATATCACAGTCATGAACTCATAGACTCTTTTGGTCCCTGCCTAAGCCCTATACAAGAAGATGGCAGTAATTTTCTATCTAGAATTTTCTACAGGTGCTAACCCTAACTTAAAATTTAAAGGAGCCACTGGCAGGTAATACTTGCTCAAGAAGAAAGAAACATTTTTTTTCAGGGGGTGGCACAGTTTTCAATGAACATATATATATACCCCAACTATAATTATACCAACAATTTGCATTGCTGCAAAACCCTGAGATAGATGTTCATACATGGGAAGAAGAGGTTGGACTCTGAGGGTCATGAAGACAGAAAAAGAGCATGAATAAAAGAGGATATCTGGTTGGTAGGAGGACTTGTTGAGGTTGATATGGCATGAGTGGGTGCGATGAAATGGAAGGTAATAGGATCATACTTCAATGTAAATAAATATAAAAATTTAAATAAATATTATTTTAATACAAGGCATTGATATGTTATATAAAGAAGATAGCATATCTTATTATAATATATATTTTTGTTAATTCTTAGAAATCTAGTTGTTTTCTGATGAAAGACAGAAAGGGGTTTGGTCAGTATGGGAGGGTATATGGGGAGAACCTAGAAAAAGTAGAGGAAGGTAAATGCATCGGTAGATATAATATATTCTTAATTAATGGGAGAAAAAAACACTAAAAAATACAAAACGAAATAAAATAATTAAAAATGATGGAATCATCCAAACAATAAAATAGTATCTGCTTTATACCCAATAAGCAATAAATTCTTTAAAGGGGCACACAAAGGTCTTTAAAAATCCTACAATATTTCCAAAATTCCACTCACTGTAACCACATCTGTCCATCCCTGTCCAGATAGCCACTTCTATTTTTTACTATTCAAGGTTAAAATACAGTTACCACTCACGGGAGAAGATCTTCATACTATAAAAACATTGGTTTATTCATGTATCAGAATCCTATTTCAGAAAGAAATTTGGATGTATAAATGTTAAATTGTGTCTACACATTGTTTTCACCTTATCATTTCATACATTATTAGGAAAATGGAGACAACTTCGATTATTCAGCACTTGCCAAAATTAATATAGAAATTTTAGGAAGAGCAGTGTAAAAGGAAATGAAGTCTCAAGCTGGTCTTGTTAAGGAATACAGCCATTCACAAGAGTTATTTTTGTTTTAATCATTTCCGTTAGTTATCCCAACTATTAGCATTGCTACAAACCCAATGTAAAGAAAATGTCTCATAACCCTCCTTTCACTGCAGCCAAAGTCTAGGAGCTTAGAAATATTATCTGTAAATAGCAATATGGAAAATTTTCAACTTTGTTCCCTGTGAATAGCTGCATTTCAATTCTGCTACCATTGCATCTTAACTGCCAGAAATTACATGGAACTGAAGGAATGCTGTTGGTTATATAAGTGGCCACATCTTTTGGGTCATCCTTTATCCTTGGAATTTTTCCATTAAAATACCAACATCTAAGAGCTAGCAGCATGATCCTTCCACCCTCCCTAGCACTCACGTGCACCGTGTCCTGGAAAGTAGCTTAGAAGGAATCCTTTCATTGAGACATCATCATTGTTTGGCCTAGTTATGTCAGAGGGGAGGTGAAAAGTTGTCCCAATTTTTCCTCTCCTTTTCTAAACTCATATTATCTTCGCATTTATTCAAAATAGCATTAAATATGCATAACTTTTTAATAATAAAATATATCTGTATTGTCTTTTACTCCTAAAGAACCAATATTTCTGTTTCTTCTGTTTTGCATCCATTACAAAAATTAAGAGATTTTTTTAAAAAGAGGATTCAAAGTTTATAACAAATAAACTATTTGTAACTCATTATGCTGTTTCAATGTTCATATATTTGTCATTCCATGGAACACCTTGCAAGATAAAAAGCATGTAATAAAGATGAATTATTTGTTTCCTCTTGGTATGAATATATGAGTATTGCAGAATTGTTTCAGATCTTTTTCTGTGTTCTATAAGCTGACACCTTGGATTCTATGGACTACAGTCTCCACAGCTGCATTGTAATCCCCTATGGACATACAACAGAATGGACTGATTCTGTTTCTGAAAAGCTTGCCTGCAAGGGAGGTAGCATGTTCTGCATGGAGGACTTTTTTTTTTTTTTTAATCAGTAGTGATAAAGACAAAAATAAACAGTCATCCAGGGAGGAGGGAGGCACTGAGCCTGCAGTCAGTGACCACACTTCTGAGCAAGCTGCTTCTCTGACAGGCGTTAAACAGACATAAGTGCAGCTGCTTCAACAGATCAACAACTAACCTTCCCCACTATTTTCTTCTGTCCTAGCACGAAGAAGATGGTGCTTCAAGATATGGACATGGTACTCTGCTTTTAACAAAGCTTGATCTGACAGTATTAATAATTTGCTAACTACATTCTGTTTTCATTTTTATTGCCATCTATGTACATTTAACCTATATTGAAAATTAAGCAACATATATATTAAAACTATTATTAGTTATTAGACAATATGTTCATGAACTCAAGAAAGCTGACTTAGTGACACATCTTAGCAAGTGAAATAAATATTAAACATTAATAGGTGAAGTGTTATTTTAACATCATGTCCATGAACCAGAAAAACATAAAGTATGAGGCATCAGAAATGGGCCAATCAGAAAAATTGTGAATTTTAACATAACTTTATGACAGTAAAGACGAAGGTTTTTTACATCCAATTAAATCTACTTTCATTAGAAGAGAAAATGGCAACATTGATGGGAGAGAATAACTTAGTATGTGTGGATTACTTTTTTTATTTTATTAATTACACTTTATTCATTTTGTATCCCCCCATAAGCCCCACCCTCCTCCCCTCCCGATCCCACCCTCCGTCCCCTTTCTGCATGCATGCCACTCCCCAAATCCACTGATAGGGGAGCTTCTCCTCTCCTTTCTGATCTTAGTCTTTCAGTTCTCATCAAAAGTGGCTGCATTGCCCTCTACCGTGGCCTGGTAAGGCTGCTCCTCCCTCAGGGGGAGGTGATCAATGTGAAGGGCAGGGCCTGTTTCCCACAATTAGTTTGAGTTTTCCAATCTAAGGAACAGCTTTCTAGAATGAGACACATGTTCCTTATTTCATCATTCATTTTCCAGTTCCACCTTCACCCTACAATTTCTCAAGAAAAGCAAAACTAATAAGCAATTCTGAAAAAATGAAAACAAACTTACTTTTCCAACATACTGTGGATCTGGTCCCATATGTTCTTCTAAAACAAAGAACTGGTTCCATACCCATCCCCTCTTCGGACGATGGTGGACTTCTGTTTCCCCTTCGGTGTGTTTGGTTTGGTTTCTGGTCACCTTGATGGAGTTGTGGTGAGCAGTTCCATAACACCTCTGCACAAAACAGAGACACACGAGGACTGGGCAGATGCAAGATGTGCTCGTAATTTTCATTGTAAGATCACTTCCTGTTCACAGTCCTTCCTGTCTTTGTGGCCTACAATGGCTCAGTATGCATTCAAGAGAGAAGCCAAAGCATCTTTTGGAATTACAGTCCAAAGCAGATAATTTAGTCTGTCCATGATTTAGCTGCCCATCAGGGAAAGGTCAGGCAATGTTTACATCCTTATTCATGGGTGGAATTACAAGGGCAGCCATTGGACCCCAGCTGTCACTGTTGGTTAGCACAGGTTGTCATTTTCAGCCTGTTGGGAAGAAAGAATTTGTACATATAATTAAGCATGTGAATTTTAATTACACATTCTAAATACAAGTTCTATTTCTTTAAAGCATGAAGATGTTTGGTATGGATTTGATTAGAAGACACACCTCTGTGCTTTGCTGTGGAATTATTTTTGAGATGCTGTGGAATTATTTTTGAGAGATTTTACTTAGGGAAGAATAATCCTGAATATGAATATTCACACCCCGTGGAACAGGATTCTTGACAGAATAAAAAAAAATGAAGAAAATAGAAGCAACTGACCTCAAATGTATATATTTCTGATCATTAATTGTGGCTAAATGTAAGCACAGACCTTATACTCCTATTGCTAACCTTCAACATGACAGATTATACCCATGGAAACCCTGAGCTAAAACAATTTCTTTCTCCCTCATGTTACTTCTTTTATGATATTTGGTTCCAGCTACAATAGGATTAACTAATAAAATAAAAAAAAATGTCTGAATGTTTTCAAAAATACACATAAAACTTGTGTGCATTGGCACATTTTTACCTTTGGTCTCCAAACTGTAATTCTTATCATTAATTACACATCTACTTATACTTTTGTGAGACTTAACAAAAATTGATGTGCATATTACAAAATAGTACTGTAGGAAAATCTACTATCAATAATTTACTGACAGCATTCTATAAACGCTGGTTATTATCCACACAGATAAGTGTTGCCTTCATCCCTATCAAGGAAATTTCTTGCAACAGAGAACACTACGGAAAGCCAAGGAAATTTCTTGCAACAGAGAACACTACGGAAAGCCACAACCAATCAAAATGCAGAGATATAGAGCCCAATCCCAATGGAAACATCACAGAGCACTCCTCCACCTAACCAGGGATCCTGTGGAAGACTGTAAGAACCAGAGAGAAAAGAAATTTGCTGTGAAATTTTGTCTCCTAATAACATAGGAAGCTATAGTCATAAATTCTCACCCACACGACCACCAAAAACTGAGCTGAACAAGTAGTACATCAGAGAACATACCATATTGGGCTGGGGGATGGGTGGGTGGTTGGGTAAATTCCATGAGGCAGAAACCCTTCACAAAGAGCTAAAGGCAAGTCACTAGATCTGGGAGAGGGCAGAGGTTCTTTTGAGGAGAAAGCACAGCAAATTATTCTACAGCGGCAAATGGACAACCATGAAAATATGATTAAAAGTAACATTATATGGACTTAAGTAATAGTTGAAAATATACGCATATATATAAAGTCATATGTACTGTCAATAACAATTAATAAAAAGAGACTTGAAATTACTGGATAGAGGAGAAGAGAGAAAATTTATAATTAAATCACAGTATCAAACAAGAGCAACAATTAGAGCAAAGGTTGTCTCTGACTCTGCTGTCTGCTTTTGGGTCCCTTTCTCCTAGCTGAGCTGCCTTGTCTTGACTCAGTGATAGATGAGCTTAGTCCTGCTATAACTTGAGGTGCCAGGATGGGTTTATACTAATGAGGCACCTCTCCTCCTCTAAGGAGAAGGGGAGAGGAAGGAGAAAGAGAGAGCCTATGAGGATGGGATTGGGAGAAAAAGAGAAAGGAGTCTCTGATCAGGCTCTAGTGTGACTAAAATGAATTAATGAAAATAATAGACAACAACAACAACAACAAAAAACAATTAGTTGTTGGTTGCACACACGGCTTTTAAATATATACCACATTTTCTATCAGTGCTATAACAAAGTCAAATAGGCATATAAAGTGTTAGCTTTAAAAAAAATAAATTGAAATTGAAAAAAGGAAGCTCACTGAAAAAAATATATACAGCTGAAAAATCACACCAGGATTGGGGCACAGGTTGACACAGTCAAACATGAGTGAAAATGCCAATTGGTTAATCATTGGGCGCACATTTTCTAAAATACTTTTCATAATGCTCTAAGGTGTGGACTTTATATCCAGGCAAGACAGATTTCCATGCAGGGAAATGATTTCAATTAAAATTTTACTTTAGCAGCTGTATCAAGAAAACCTTGAAATAAAGACAGTGTTAAAATTACCTAATGTAAAATCATTTTATTTATTCATTCATGTAAGAAATATCAAGATTTCAAATTATATTTTTAAAGGTAAAGAAAACATGATTTTTTTAAAGATTTATTTATTTATTATGTATAAATGTTCTCTCTGCATGTACACCCAAATGCCAGAAGAGAGCACAAGATCTCACTATAAATGGTTGTGAACCACCATGTGGTTGCTGGGAATTGAACTCAGGACCTATGGAAGAGCAAGCCTTAACCTCTGAGCCATCTCTGCAACCCATGGGAATATGATTTTTTTTTTTTTTTGAGCTAATAAGACATGTATCTGCATTGTTTTTTGGGCATAAAATCTTTTTTAATTTTATTTTTTTAATATTAATCACAGGTTATTTACTTTGTATCACAGCCGTAGCCCCCTCCCTCATTTCCTCCCTATCCCACCCTCCCTCCCTCATCTCCTCCTTGTCCCTTTCCAAGTCCACTGCTAGGGGAGGTCTTCCTCCCTTTCCATCTGAAACTAGCTTATCAGGTATCTTTAGGACTGCAATATCTCCCTCTGTGGCCTAGCAAGGCTGTTCCTCCCTCGGGGGGTTGGGGAGTAGGAGGTAAATGAGCCAGTCATTGAGTTCATGATTTTTTTAAATAAGAAACATGAGATGGCCATGCATGGTTGCATAGGCCTGTAATCCTAGGAAGGAGAGGCAGACTGATCTCTGTGAGATCGAGTCCAAGGCTAGCCTGGTCTACAAAGTGAGTCCAGGACAACCAAGGCTACACAGAGAAGCCTTATATCAGAAAAAAAGAAAGAAAGAAATGAGATGTTTTATTTTTTCATTAATTTTCCACCCAGAAGATAAGCATGAGCTATCACATAGAGTTAATTGAATTGTATTCAGGTAAGCATAGTTATACTTAATTATTTACAAAACAAAATAAATAATCATTCATAACCTAATTTTTATGTATAATTGAAAACAATGGCGTTATATAGCTAGGGATGGAAATGGAAATGTACCACAATTTCTGTATCCATTCCTCCACTGAGGGACAACTCTGGAGGTCATGCAGAGACTGATACCCTAACCAAGGACAATGCACAGAGAGGACCTAAAACCTGGCTCAGATGTAGCCCATAGACTCAGTCTCCAAGTGGATTCTCTAATAATGGGAGCAGGGTCTGTCTCTGGCATGAACACATTCACAGGCTCTCTGATCACCTCTCCCTGAGTGTGTGTGTGTGTGTGTGTGTGTGTGTGTGTGTGTGTGTGGCGGGGGTGTAGCCTTGCCAGGCCACAGAGGAAGACAATGTAGTCAGTCCTGATAAGACTTGATAGGCCTGATAAGACTTGATAGGCTGTGGTCAAATAGAAGGGAGGAAGACCTCAACTATCATCGATGAGACGAGGAGCAGAAGAGGAGAAAGAGGGAGGATGTGATTGAAAGAAGAGGGAGGGGGACACAGCTGGAATACAAATTGAATAAATTGTAATAAATGATAATAATAATGAATGGGGTTCATAGCAAAACAGAGAATTCTTAATAGAGGACTATCAAATGGCAGAGAAACAAGTAAAGAAATGCTCAAAGTCCTTAGTCATCAGGGAAATGCAAATCAAAATGACCCTGAGATTTCATCTTACACCCACCAGAATGGCTGAGATAAAAAACTCAAGTGACAACACATGCCGGAAAGGATGTGGAGAAAGGGAACCCTCCCCCATTGCTAGTGGGAATGCAAACTTGTACAACTATTTGAAAATCAATCTGACGGTTTCTCTAAAAATTAGGAATAGTGCTTTCTCAAGATCCAGCAATACCACTCCTAGGCATATATCCAAAATATGTGCAAGTATACAACAAGGATATTTGCACAACCATGTTCATAGCAGCTTTTTTCATAATAGCCAGAATCTGGAAACAACCCAGATTTCCCTAAGCGGAAGAATGGATACAGAAATTGTGGTGCATTAACACAATGGAATAGTACTCAGCAATTAAAGACAAGGAAATCATGAAATTTCCAGGCAAATGGCGGGAACTAGAAAAGCTCCTCCTGAATGAAGTGACCCAGAAGCAGAAAGACACACATGATATCTACCCACTCATAAGTGGATATTAACCAAATAATATAGGCTAAATATACTAAAATCTGTACTCCAAAAGAGGCTGAACAAGAAGGAGGACTCTAAGGAAGTTGCTAAATCCTCACTCAGAAAGCAAATGGGATAGATATCAGCGAGGGAGAAAACAGGGAACAAGACATGAGCCTAACACAGGGGGCCTCTGAAAGACTCTACTGATCAGGGTATGGAAGCAGATGCTGAGACTCATAGTCAAACTTTGGGCAGAGTGCAGAGAATCTTATGAAAGAAGGGGGATATAGAAAGTCCTGGAGGGGACAGTAGCTCCACAAGGACAGCAACAGAACCAAAAATCTGGGCACAGGGGTCTTTGCAAAAACCGATACTCCAACCAAGGATCATGCATGTAGGTAATCTAGACCCCTTGCTCAGATGTCTTCCAAAACATTTCAGTCTCCAAGTGGGTTCACTAGTAAAGGGAGCAGGGGTTGTCTCTGACATTAATTCAGTGGCTGCCTCTTTGATCATCTCCTCCTGAGGAGGGAGCAGCCTTATCAGGCCACAGAGGAAGACAATGCAACCAGTCCTGATGAGACTTGATAGGCTAGGGTCAGATGGAAGGGGCCGAGGACCTCCCTTGTCAGTGGACCTGGGAGGGGCATGGGAGGAGAAGAGGGAGGAAGGATGGGGCTGGGAATGGAAGAGAGAGAGGGCTATAGCGGGGATACAAAGTGAAAGAATTGTAATAATAAAAAATTAAATAAAAAAGAATTATATGTGAAACATCTGAAAATGTGTTATTCAAATTTTACACTATTTTGATAACACAAAGATACATTTCCACTGACTTTATTTGAAATAATTCAAAAGTCCCTGTAGCTTATAATTAAAGTGGATATAATTCTAGGTCCAAAGTAGTACAGGCACTGGAAAAAGAGTCAGAGCACACTGGATTTATAACGATTCTTTTCATAAAATAATTCCACAATGTTCACATTTGAATAAACCAAATTACTTAAATCACAACATTCACATATACTAAAATATTTGGCTAAAGTATTTGCCTTCCTTCTTTATACTTTAATTAGTACCAAATTATTTTGGTGATATATTTTCAATTTCACACAGATTTTTGTGAAATCATGGAGTTAAAAGAAAGAGATTTAAGTAACTCTTCTTAGAAGCCAATGTGACAAATATATAAAAGGTGTAATTATCTTAATGCTTTTTCACCATTTGGTGTGATTTTCAAATGAAATTAACAACTTTGTCCTTTATGCTGTTATTTAACAAAGCATAATTCATGAGTACAAAGTGAAGAAAGTGACTTTATAAATGCATTACAGATATATTGAATGAGTGATTTTCTTTCCAATGTTTATCTTTACAATGCTGTTCTGTATCACTACAAAAACATTTAAGTGCATTTTCAACTACATACACATTATAAAATTTTAATCTCTTGAGAGTTATGAAAAGTGATGACTGTATTGCTGGAGTGAGAGAGAAACAAACATAACTATTGCACTTTTGAACATTATTTCATGGTTCAATAACCATGTCATAGTCCAAAAATGGCTGTATGCATTGAAGCCATGCACTGTTCCTCTCCATTTGGAAGTGCATGATCCTTCTCTGTCTTATCCACATTAATTCCTACTTTGCTCTAAGCGTAATTCTTGAGGAGTCTTGTCACTTTCGATAGTTATAAAATATTCTTCTTGCTTCCCAAACTGGTTTTCTTTGAAAACCAGAATTTCTATTATGAGTGTTACTGTAATAATACTCCAAAAATGTAATACCAAAGAATACAATAGGTGAATTAATGTGAAAGAGGGCCTTCTTCTGTGTTTTTTTAATAAATATTATTTTTTATATTGATCACAGGTTATTTACTTTGTATACCAGCTGTAGCCCCTTCCCTCCCAATCCCATCCTTCCTCTCAATCCCATCCTCCCTCTCTTATCTCCTCCCTGCCCCTGTCCAAGTCCACTGATAGAGGAGGTCCTCCTCCCCTTCCATCTGACCCTAACTTATCAGGTATCTTCAGGACTGGCTGCAATGTGGCTTAGCAAGGTTGCTCCTCCATCAGGGGTTAAGGGAGGTCAAAGACCCAGTTGTTGAGTTCATGTCAGAAATAGTCCCTGTTCCCCTTACTAGGATATCTATTTGGAGACTGAGCTACCATGGGCTACATCTGAGCAGGGGTTCTAGGTTATATCCATACATGGTCTTGATTGGAAAAACAGTCTCATAAAAGACCCCTGAGTTTTTCTGACGTTGCTTGCAGATTTTTATCTCTAGAATTTGGAATGAGTCACTTTTCTGAAGGGAGTTAATAATGCCACTAACATCATGGGACCTGACTTGTAATCTTCATTTTATAGAATAATATTCAGTTTTTATTTTTACTTTTTTGAGATTCATATTTCTACCTAACACTCCAAATATTTTTTCTTGTAAATAAGACCTCTGACTAGAACCACTTAAAAACCTTCTGACTCTTATATTTTAAAAAAGAAGCCTTTAAACTGCTTTATATTTAAAAGAAATATTTTCTTAACCAAAATTATCAAGGCTGGTTTTCAACTCATGATACTTTTTACTCTGCTTCCTCAGTATATCTTACCAAAGTGCTCCTTCCCTAATAACAATTAAAAATAGAACATTGGACTGACTGAACAGAGATTTGTCAAAAGAAAAAATGAATGAAAAACAAATAAGAAATAATTTTTAAAACTGTTCAGCATCCTTAGCTGTTAGGAAATGCAAATTAATACCTCTCTCCCCAATCACAGTGGCTAAAATTAAGAAACAAAGTGACAGAATGTTCCGGTAAGGTTCTGGACTGTTGCCAGGTCTGTAAACTGGTGCAGTGACTGTGGGAATCACTGTGCAGCTCCCACAAAATATTCATTTACGTCTTCAATATGACCTATGGCACCACTCCAGTGGTATATCCAAAGGCTATTTCCCACTAAGGAGACGCTTACCAATGATAGATCCATGGATGTATTAGCAACATAAATGTTACGGGGTAATTGACGGTGTTCTTATTGGAGTGGGTTTAAGGAAAGCTCCACAGGATGAAACACATAAGCAATACTGTGAGTCTAGCCAAAAAGCTGTGGCTGAGTAGCTCACAGGCCACAGGGGTAGACCCTCCTATTAGTATTTTGCCAAACAGATACACTATCAAATGGCCTTCACATCCTCACTCAGAAGTTTATTGTGCAGTGCGGTATAGTTAACACAAAAGATCACAAATCAATAAAGTATAGAGGGTCTATTGATAAGCCTTAAATGAAACATTCGCTTCTTGCAATGTTTAGGCTTATTAAATATTGAAGGAGGAGGGCGGAGCCAAGATGGCGACTAGCACACACAGTTTCCTAGCTGTGGAAGAGATAAAGTTCTGAGTTGATGAGTGGAAGAACTTCTGAAGCCAGGGAAACAACGGAGAGACTTTCTAAACAACAGGGAACATCGCAGGAGGTGAAAACCTTGGTCTTGGGTCACCCAGGGACTTGTTTGGGGAAGGTGAGAAACTATCCTTTGATCTCTCCGCACTCCCCTCCCCCAGACCTCCCTCCTCCTTGGCACAGCGGACTCCCCTTTCTCAGACTCCCCTTTCTCAGACTCACCTTTCTCAGACTCGCCTTTCTCAGCGCAGACCTAACTGCCTGGGGCCTGCAGCCACTGAGGCAGAGCCCCAAGCCCTTTATCAGCAAAGGCCAGCAGTACTGTGTCTTGGAGCCCCAGATTCGCGCGGCAGCTGCACCATCCTCCCAGGGCCCGAGTCTGCTAGACGCCATACTAGCTCCGCAGGATCGTGATCACTGACAGTACGGCCCGCCCAATCCAACAGTGACAGAGAATACGCTATATACTCACCAAAACCAGACAGAAACGCCATACAAGCTAGACACACCAGGCGCTGGGCCTCCGAAGCTTGGAGAGCACAGTGAAGAGACCCCAGGACTTCCCAGAAAGCATCTGGACTAGCAACCCAGTCTCCAGTTACAGCGGGACTTTCTAACCTGGCAGCGGAGCAGCACTGAGCTGGCAGGGCACATCAACCCTCCAGTTTAAGACTAACCAGGGCCAAACCAGAGAACAGAAAGGCTGGTTACCCCGATTCCCACTGATGTGATCACCCTGAAATCTCCAGCTGCAGCAAGACCTCATAACCTGGCAGTGACAGCAGCACGGAACTGGCAGAGCGCATCAAAGAAGCAGGGCCAAACCAGAGAGCAGAGAGCCCAGATACCCCGTTCTCTGCCAAGTGACCTGCCTGTAAGTGAGTGAACTCTTGAGAATCTGCAGCTCCACTGATCCTGGGTCCTTCTAAAACAGAAGCCAGGCATCGAACCCCCTCCCACCCATATACCCACTTTGGGAAACAGAGGGGCACTTGGAACATTGAAGTTCCCGCTCTGTGGGTCTAATTGAGGAGTTAAGGCAGTTAATGCCAGAAATTGCGCTGCGATCATCACTAGCGCCTGCGACATATACATTGCAGAGCCCCTCCCACACACTCAAGGGTTCAACATTAGCCATCACTCTGTCCCTTGAGACACACGCCCACGCCCAATTACACACACACACACACACATATACACATGCACGCACGCACGCACACTTGCATTTGCCTCTGTTTGCGCCTGCGTACTTTCCTCCCACAGGTACAGCTAGTCCTCAGCATACGATAAGGACACGGGACCTCTCTCAACTTCCTGAAGAATTCTCCAGACTCGAGAGAGAGACAGTACCAGTCTGATCGGCAGAATCCAAAAACAAACAGGGAAGGTCTCAGATAAGCCAATGGCCAGGGGTAGGCGAAAGAACACTTCCAACATAAATCAGGACATCATGACTTCACCAGCAAACCCCAAAATCCATGGATACTCCAATTCATCAGAAGCACAGGAAAATGACCTTAAAGCCATGCTAGCTCAATTATTTGAGGCTCATAAGGAGGAAATGAACAAATCTTTCAAAGAGTTGGCCAGTCAATTTGAGATAAAGAAAGAAGAAATAGACAAAACCCTTAAAGAAACACAGGCAAACATAGCCAAACAAATAGAGGCACAAGTAGAGAAAAAATTAGTGGCATACAAAAAGGAAATGAACAAAGAAATAGAGTCCATCATAGAGAGACAGGAATCCAAATTCAAACACATGGAAGAAATGGTACAAGGCATGAAAACAGGATTAGAATCAATAAAGAAAACACAAACTGAGAAAACTCTTGAGCTGGAGAACTTGGAGAAAAGATCAGGAACCACAAAAGTAAGCATCACCAACAGAATACAAGAGATGGAAGAGAGAATCTCTGGAGCTTAAGACACACTTGCAGAAATTGATACTTCTCTCAAAGAAAAAGTAAAATCAGAAAAATTCCAATCACAAAATATCCAAGAAATCAAGGATGCTATGAAAAGACAAAATCTAAGAATAATAGGAATTGATGAAAAAGAAGACTCCAGGCTCCAAGGTCCAGAAAATATTTTCAAGAAAATCATAGAAGAAAATTTTCCCAACTTAAAGAAAGAGATGTCCATAAATATACAAGAGGCCTACAGAACACCAAATAGACTAGACCAGAAAAGAAAAACATCACGTCACATCATAGTCAAAAAACTAAATCTACAGAACAAAGAAAAGATATTAAAAGCAGCAAGGGAAAAAGGCCAAGTAACATATGAAGGTAGACCTATCAGAATCAAACCAGACTTCTCATCAGAAACTATGAAAGCCAGAAGGGCCTGGGCAAGCATCATGGAGACTCTAAGAGATCACAAATGTCAACCCAGACTACTATACCCTGCAAAGCTTTCAATCAACATAGATGGAGAAAACAAAATATTCCATGACAAAACTAAATTTACGCAATATCTATACAGCAAACCAACCCTACAGAAGATACTAGAAGGAAAACTCCAATCCAACGAAGACGAATTCACCCAAGAAAACAGGGCATACAGATAATATCCCAACAAAAATGAAAAGAAAACGAGCAATGAAACAAGGTAAGATCATCGACTCCATTACAAAAGGAACTAATATGCATTGGTCAATATTATCTATCAATATTAATGGACTCAACTCACCAATAAAAAGACACAGGCTAACAGAATGGCTACGGAAACAAGACCCAACATTCTGTTGCATCCAAGAAACACATCTATGCAACAAAGATAAACACTACCTCAGAGTAAAGGGCTGGAAAAATGTCTTTTAGCAAATGGTTCCAGAAAACAAGCTGGAGTAGCCATCCTAATATCTAATAAAATAGACTTTCATCCGAAGTTAATCAAAAAAGATAAGGAGGGCCACTATATTCTCATCAAAGGAAAAATCCAACAAGAGGACATCACAATTTTGAATATCTATGCCCCAAATACAAGAGCACCTACATTCGTAAATGAAACAATATTAAAGCTTAAATCATACATTGATCCTAATACCTTAATAGTGGGAGACTTCAACACCCCACTCTCATCAAGGGACAGATCAACCAGACAGACACCAAATAGGGAAATAAAAGTACTCACAGAATCCCTAAATCAAATGGACCTAATAGACGTCTACAGATCTTTTCACCCAAACTCAAAAGAGTACACCTTCTTTTCAGCACCACATGGAACCTTCTCCAAAATAGACCATATAGTTGGTCACAAAGCAAGCCTCAACAGATACAAAAGGATTGAAATAATCCCTTGTATACTATCTGACCACCATGGACTAAAGCTGGACATCAACAACAACAGAAACAACAAAAAGCCGACACGCACATGGAAACTGAACAACTTACTACTCAATGACAGCTGGGTCAAGGAAGAAATAAAGAAAGAAATTAAAGACTTTCTAGAATTCAATGAAAATGAAGGCACAACATACCCAAATTTATGGGACACATTGAAAGCAGTGCTCAGAGGAAAATTTATAGCACTAAGTGCCTACAAGAAGAAATCCGTAACATCACATACAAACAACTTAATGGCCCAACTGAAAAACCTAGAAAAAAAAGAAGCAGATACACCCAAGAGGAGCAGAAGGCTGGAAATAATCAAAGTAAGGGCAGAAATCAATCAATTAGAAACAAATAAAATTATCCAAAGAATCAATGAAACAAAAAGCTGGTTCTTTGAGAAAATCAACAAGATAGACAAACCCTTAGCCAAACTAACTAAAAAGCAGAGAGAAACCATACAAATCAGCAAAATCAGAAAGGAAAATGGGGACATAACTACAGACACTGAGGAAATCCAAACGATTATTAGGTCATACTACAAAAGCCTATATGGCACAAAACTTGAAAATCTAAATGAAATGGATAACTTTCTTGACAGATTCCATCTACCAAAATTAAGTCAAGATCAGGTAGAAAGACTGAATAGCCCTATATCTCCCAAGGAAATTGAAGCAGTCATTAACAGTCTCCCCTCCAAAAAAAGCCCTGGACCAGATGGCTTCAGCGCAGAATTCTACAAGACCTTCAAAGAAGTACTAACACCAATTCTCTTCAAACTATTCCACAAAATAGAAATAGAAGGAACACTACCAAACTCATTCTATGAAGCCATAGTCACTTTGATATCTAAACCACACAAAGATCCAACAAAAAAGAGAACTTCAGACCTATCTCTCTTATGAACATTGATGCAAAAATACTCAATAAAATACTTGCAAACCGAATCCAAGAACACATCAAAGATATCATCAACCATGACCAAGTAGGCTTCATCGCAGGAATGCAAGGGTGGTTCAACATACGGAAATCCATCAGTGTAATCCACCACATAAACAAAATGAAGGAGAAAACCACATGATCATCTCCTTAGATGCTGAAAAAGCATTTGACAAAGTCCAACACCCATTTATGTTTAAAGTCTTGGAGAGATCAGGGATACAAGGCACATACCTAAAGATAGTAAAGGCAATATACAGCAAGCCTATAGCCAACATCAAACTCAATGGAGAGAAACTTAAATCAATCTCACTGAAATCAGGGACAAGACAAGGCTGCCCACTCTCTCCATATCTCTTTAACATTGTACTTGAAGTCCTAGCCAGAGCAATAAGACAACTAAAGGAGATCAAGGAGATACAAATCGGAAAGGAAGAGGTCAAAGTGTCACTATTTGCAGATGATATGATAGTATACATGAGCGACCCCAAAGATTCAACCAGAGAACTTCTTCAGCTGATTAACACCTTCACCACAGTGGCAGGATACAAAATCAACTCAAAAAAATCAGAAACCCTCTTGTATACCAAACACAAAAAGGCTGAGAAAGAAATTAGGGAAACAACACCCTTCACAATAGCCACTAATAACATAAAGTACCTTGGTGTGACTCTAACCAAGCAAGTGAAAGACCTGTTTGAGAAAAACTTCAAGTCTTTGAAGAAAGAAATTGAAGAAGATCTCAGAAGATGGAAAGATCTCCTGTGCTCATGGATTGGTAGGATTAACATTGTGAAAATGGCCATCCTGCCAAAAGCAATCTACAGATTCAATGCAATTCCCATCAAAATACCAACTGAATTCTTTACAGACCTTGAAAAAAAGATTCTCAGCTTCATATGGAGAAACAAAACACCCAGAATCTCCAAAACGATCCTGTACAACAACAGATCATCTGGAGGTATCTCCATTCCCGATCTCAAGCTGTACTACAGGGCAACAGTAATAAAAACTGCATGGTATTGGCATAGAAACAGAAAGGAGGATCAATGGAATCGCATAGAAGACCCAGAAATAAACCCACACACCTATGAATACTCAATATTTGACAAAGAAGCCAAATCCATTCAATGGAAAAAAGACAGCATCTTCAACAAATGGTGCTGGACCAACTGGATGTCTACATGCAGAAAAATGAAAATAGATCCATATTTATCACCCTGCACAAAACTAAAGTCCAAGTGGATCAAGGACCTCAACATAAAACCAGATACTCTAAATCAGTTGGAAAAAAAAGTGGGAAACAGCCTAGAACTCATTGACACAGGAGACAACTTCCTGAACAGAACACCAACAGCACAGGCTCTAAGAGCAACAATCAATAAGTGGGACCTCATGAAACTGAAAAGCTTCTGTAAAGCAAAAGACACTGTCATCAAAACAAATAGACAGCCTACAGATTGGGAAAGAATCTTCACCAACCCTTTATCTGACAGAGGGCTAATATCCAGTATATATAAAGAACTAAAGAAGCAGAAAAGCAACAAACCAAGTAATCCACTTAAAAAATGGGGAACAGAGCTAAACAGAGAATTCTCGAAAGAGGAACATCCAATGGCAGAGAAACACTTAAAGAAATGCTCAACCTCATTAGCCATTAGGGAAATGCAAATCAAAACGACCCTGAGATTTCACCTTATACCCATCAGAATGGCCAAGATGAAAAACTCAAGTGATAGCACATGCTGGAGAGGTTGTGGAGAAAAGGGAACCCTCCTCCATTGCTGGTGGGAATGTAAACTGGTTCAACCACCTTGGAAGTCAATCTGGTGCTTTCTCAGACAACTAGGAGTAGTGCTACCTCAAGACCCAGCTATACCACTCCTAGGTATATACCCAAAATTTGCTCAAGTACACAACAAGGACATTTGTTCAACCATGTTCGTAGCAGCTTTATTTGTAATAGCCAGAACTTGGAAACAACCTAGATGTCCATCAACAGAGGAATGGATACAGAAATTGTGGTATTTTTACACAATGGAATACTACTCAGCAATCAAAAAGGAGGAAATCATGAAATTTGCAGGCAAGTGGTGGGATCTAGAAAAGATCATTCTGAGTGAAGTATCCCAAAAGGAGAAAGACAAACTTGGTATATACTCGCTTATATAGACCTACAAGATATGATAAACATAATGAAATCTACACACCTAAATAAGATAATCAAGAAAGTGGACACAGGCGAAGGTGATTAATCCTCATGTAGAAAGACAAATGGGATGTGCATTGAACTTATGACAGGAGTCTACCACAAAAGGCATCTGAAAGACTCTACCTAGCAGTGTTTCAAAGCAGACACTAAGACTCATAACCAAACCCTCGGCAGAGTGCAGGGAATCATATGAAAGAAGGGGAGTTAGTATGATATGGAAAGGATAGGAGCTCTACAAGGACCAAACATATCTGGGCACAGGGTCTTTTCTGAGACTGACACTCAACCAAGGACCATCTATGGATATAACCTAGAACTTCTGCTCGGATGTGGCCCGTGGTAGCTCAGTAACCAAGTAGTTTTCCAAAGTAAGGGGAACACGGACTATTTCTAACAGGATCTCAAGGGCAGGCTGTTTGACCCCCCCCCCCAGGGGAGGAGCAGTCTGTTAGGCCACAGAGGAGGACTTTGCAGCCAGCCCTGAAGATACCTGATAAAACAGGGTCAGATGAAAGGGGAGGAGGTCCTCCCCTATTAGTGGACTTGGAAAGGGGCAGGGAGGAGACCAGGGAGGGAGTGTGGGGTTGGGGAGGGAATGAGGGAGCGGGATACAGCTGGGACACAGAGTTAACAAAATGTAACTAAAAAGAAAAAAATAATAAAAAAATAAAAAAATAAAAAAAAATATATTGAAGGAGACACATAGGAATGGGAAGGTTATGAGAGTTAGAGGTTAAGAAGAAAAGAGCAAAATGGTTGCTTCTAAACATGATTGGAATCTGATAAACTCACAGCAGTGGTATTTAACAGCAAAAGACCTGCAGAATATTAAGCCACTCTGCATTCCAGCATGAAGAGTGAGATCAAGATCCCAACCATAGCTAATGACCTATAGGCAGCTAATGAATGATAGCTGGAGAAGAAAAAGACAATGTTTGTTAATATGGCCTGGTTAGTTGCTATTGCCCCAGCGAGTAGGTCCATATCCACTTGTATGAGTAGCACAATTTGGACTGAGTATGTTCTTTAAAAAAAAGGCAATGAAGTTGGGAAGGCAGATGGCATGAATCTGGAGGAGCTAAGGAATGCAATGTGGAGTAAATATATCACAATACATTGTGTGCACATTTTAAATTCTCAGAGAATTAGTAAACAGTATATTTAACTTCTCTTACTATGTCTATTTGAAAAGTGACACCACAGAAGCTTGATCATTATTGTTTTCTGAATGATCATTCCACTATCTGTATAAATGCAAGACACATGGTAATGTGTATGTTCATAAAACAGAATTAAAATCACCACTAACTTCCAGAGGTTTTTATTATATATCACTGGTAGGAACTTATTCTTCTTCTATAAAGCAATTGTAACTTAAATATATATTCTAGAGGAGATATACAACAATGGATGCTATTTATTAGAAACCACTTTTATTTGGTGGATATATAAAGATATAAGAATAAAGCAACAGGGACATTGTACTTAGTACTGAGAGAGTGTTTACTTAGAAAAACAGACTCATAGAGCAAATTTGTATGCATTTATTAATTGTACATATCTAAATTTGTATCCACTCTGAGCAAGTATAATTTATAGTAACTAATATTATCAAAACTAGAAGAAATAAGATTATCTTAAAATATATACATTGAAATTCCAATGTAGATATCAGAACTAAACTGGAATGGAAACGTGAAGCAGAGTTCTGAAATCAAGTTTGTCTGATGAATAGGCTTCCTTTTAGTGAAAGACTCATTCTGAAAAGAATACACCCTTCCCTTTCTCCACATCCTCTCCAGCATGTACTGTCACTTGAGTTTTTGATCTTAGCCGTTCTGATGGGTGTAAGGTGAAATATGAGGTTTGTTTTGAATTGCCTATCCCTGATGACTAAAGAGGTTGAACATTTCTTTAAGTGTTTTTCGTCCATTTGATATTCCTCTATTGAGAATCCTCTGTTTACCTTTGAACCCCATTCTTATTTTTTTCTATTCTTTTCTTTATTTTAATCACTTCAATCATACTTCCAAGCTTCTCTTATGTGACAGGCAAATAGGATATAAAATAAACATTGGCCATGCAGACTTTATTTCTGTAGATTATTTTTTTAATTTTTATTAATTACACTTTATTCAGTTTGTATCTCCAGTGAACAGCTCCCTCCTCCTCTCCCAGCTCCCCCATCCTCCCCCTTCTCTATGCATTCCCTTCCCCAAGTCCACTGATAGAGGAGGTCTTCCTCTCCTTTCTTCTGATCCTAGTGTATCAGGTTTCATCAGGACTGACTGCATTAGAACCCCATTCTTAATTGGATTACTGGGTTTGTTGTTTTTTAACTTCTTGAGTTCTTTATATATTCTGGATATTAGCCTTCTGTCAGATATAGGACTGGTGAAGATACTTTCCCAGTCTGTAGGCTATCTTTTTGTTCTGATAACTGTGTCCTTTGCTTTACAGAAGCTTTTCAGTTTCTTGAGATCACATTTATTGACTGCTGATCTTAGAGCCTACAACCACTTTATAAATCAATCTAGCACTTTCTCTGAAAACTAGGAATAGTGTTACCTAAAGATCAGCTATACCACTCCCAGACATATATCCAAGATATGTGCAAGTATACAACAAGGACATTTGCTCAAACATGTTCATAGCAGCTTTATTCATAATAACCGGAATCTGGAAACAACCTAGATGTCCTTCAGTGGAGGAATGAATACAGAAATTGTGGTATATTTACACAATTGAATACTACTCAGCAATAAAAAAACAAGGAAATCATGAAATTTCCAGGGAAATGGTGAGTGAAGTGACCCAGAAGCAGAAAGACACACATGGTATATCCTCACTTATAAGTGGATATTGCCCATATAATATAGGATAAACACACTAAAATCTATAGTCCTAAAGAAGATAAACAAGAAGGAGGACTCTAAGGAGGATGCTCAGTCCTCATTCAGAAGGGCAAGCAGGATAGAGATCAGAGATGAACAAGGTAGGGGACAGGACAGGGGTCTACCACAGAGGGACTCTAAAAGGATCTATTGATCATGGTATGGAAGCAGATACTAAGATTCATAATCAAACTTTGGGCTGAGTGCAGGGAATCTTATGAAACAATGAGGAGAAAGGAGCTCCACAAGGAAAGCAATAAAACCAAAATATTTGGGCCCAGGAGGACCTGCAGAAACCGATACCCCACCTAAGACAATGCATGGAGAGGACCTAAATCCCTCCTCAGATGTAGCCCATTTTCAGTCTCCAAGTCTGGTCTGTAGTTAAGGGAGCAGTGGCTCTCTCTGACATTAAGTTAGTGACCAGCCTTTTGATCACCTTCCCCTGAGAAGTGCAGCCTTGCCAAGTCACAGAGGAAGATGATGCAGCCAGTCCTGATGAGCTAAGTTCAGATAGAAGGGGAGGAGGACATCCCCTATCAGTGGACTAAGAGAGGGGCATAGGGGGAGAAAAGGAGGAATAGTGGGGATGAGAAAAGCCGATGGAAAGAAATGGCTAGAGCTGGGATACAAAGTGTAAAAATGTTAATAAATAATAAAAAATGAAAAGAATACAATGTACTCATTCTTTGACAGATTCTTTAAAAACCCTGATACTGTCATATCTATTAAATATGATATGGTTGTATTTGAATATTTTAATTTTAATAGTTAACAATGAAAATTACAGATATTGAAAATATTATTATCATTTCTTTAGTTTTGGTTCATTACATTCGCTAAATTATGCTATTAAACATAACATATGGCACATCTAGGACTTTATTCAACATTCCTTTCAACACAAAGCCCAAAGACTTTCACTGACCTGGGAGACATAAGCATATCTTCCATTGCTGACTAGACAAACCTTCAGACCGTCGTCCGACCCTAGAGCTACAGCTCATGCTGCATCTTGGATCTACTCATTATTGTATGTTTACAATTCTTAAAGTCTTTTTTTTCATTCTTCGATTGAACTCGCTTCTTAGTTTTTACATTTCGTTGCTCTGAACTCTGTTTTAACTCATTTTTCCATAACTTTGTAGAGGCTTTTATATCACAGTGTACAAGTTGTTAGTTGAATAATTACATTCACTCCTCCATCTGCCAATTGATATAAATAGTTTTTGCTTACAGTTCAAATGCAAATTTGTGTACACCACATAAAATCGTTGAGAGCCTTACTAAACCTGTGTCTTTGACTCATAGTAACTCACCATCTCCATAATTATAACAACTGTGCCAGGCCAAGTTGTTTGCTTATAACGGCAAAAGTATCATTTTCAATTCTCCTGCTTCACACAGTGATACATATATGTACTCACAGCATTGGCAGGACTAATCAAGATGATTACGGTATGATACAAGTTTAGGCTGCACAGTGAGATCTAGGCTAATCTTGTAATATATGAGACTTTATCTTAAAACTAACAAAAAGTAGAACTTAAGGAGCTCTACGAGGAGAGCAATAGAACCAAAATATCTGGGTACAAGGGTCTTTTCTGAGACTGATACTCCAACCAAGGACCATGCATGGAGATAACCTAGACCCCCTGCTCAGATGTAACCCATGGCAGCCCAGTATCCAAGTGGGTTCCCTAGTTAAAGGTACAGGGACTGTCTCTGACATGAACTCAGTAGCTGTCTCTTTGACCACTCTCCTCCTGGGGGAGGAGCCTTACCAGGTCCCAGAGGACAACATTGTAACCAGTCTTCATGAGACCTGATAAGGGAGGAGGATCTTCCCTCTCAGTGGACTTGGAGAGGACATGAGGGAGGAAAGGTGGGCTTGGGAAGGAATGAGGAAGGTGGCTACAGCTGGGAAACAAAGTGAATAAACTGTAATTAATATAAAGAAACTTAATTTTAAAAGTAGAACTTTATTATAATCCCCTAAACCTTCAGTTGAAAATGTAGATATTGAAGTTCACTGTTGTGTCCTTTGTCTTTAAATTTTTATAAACTTGATTTAATTCTTGCTAAAAAAGTCGACTAAATGGCTGCTACTTGTCTTTCTTGACAAAAGTCACATAAAAAGAAGAAAGGGTTTACTTTGACTCATATTTTGGAGCTATAGTGCTCCTTGAGGAGGTCAGGAGGATATTAGCGAAGCTTACCACTCTGGACTACATTATGAATTGCACGATCAGTCTGAGCCACTTTGTCCCTTAAATTTACTGTAGCATCCCAAAGGATCAACAGTCCCATTCACAAGTGAGGTGAATCTTTCTAAATGAACTGACCTAATCTGTAAAATCTTTAATTGGAATGTCTAGAATCTTATCTTTTGCTTAATTTTAGATCTTGATAAGTGAACAGTATTGGCCATCACACCTTGGTATTAGAGATGTATCAGTCTCTTCACACTTAATGTATTTCCAAAATCAATGTTAACTGGTTTGGTTTATTTTGTTATTATAGAAAGTAAGTAAACCTTTGTTGAGAGGAGGAGAAAATAAATGGAAAGTAAACAAATTAATTGCTGGCTCCAGAAGTGCTTATGTTAATGTAGTTAGCTCAAGTTTGTGACATTTAAAGAATCCAAGTAATTTAAAAATTAATTTGATTCAGTTAACACACCCTGCTTGTGACTTAAAGTTGTGTTGTAATCATGTTTCAAATTACCAGATAATAAAACTCCATTTTAATAATAAAATCCTGTTTTTAGTATGTTCTTTTATATGTAGAGAATATTAAGCAATTCAAGATCAAGACAAAACAAATCTTGGATTCATTTTGATCTCAGATGGAGTTCTTATGGAAGGCGTCCTATTTGCACTGCAACACACTAATCTCAGAAGTCACCCTGGCATGGTTATGTACCCAAAGAGCAATATTACCACTACATGAATCTTCTAAGAACATGCTGATTAAGGAAGAGATACTGAAACTAGGAAGTTCCTCCTTAACATGAGACATCCAAAAGGAAGTAGGGTTGAGTGTGTTTCCAAGAGCAGCCCATGTCTATCTAAAGATGCTACATTGCTACATTCCTAGTACAGTTTATTGTTATTCTGAGAAATACATGCAAAAGGAAGGTAAACCTTAGCCACCACTGCTTAGGAACCATCCTGAAGACAGTGAGCATTTTAAGACCAAACCTTTTCGGCAAAGTACTAAATGAGTAGTTTAAACACAGGCTAAATGTTCTGAGCTTTTACCTGAATCTTCCAATGGGATTTCACTTTTACACCATTTAGTTAAGTAAACAAGATAAAATAGTACTACACAGCCTAACTATTAGACAGCCAATACCACAACAATTTAATGTATCTCTTCTCTTTTAAATAGATTATTATTATTGTTGTTGTTGTTGTTGTTATTTTGAGACAGGGTTTCTCTGTATAACCTTCGCTGTCCTGAACTGGCTTTGTAGAGCACGCTGGTCTTGCAGTTACAGAGATTCCTGTACTTCTACCTCCCTGTGCGCTGAGATTAAACATATGAGCAATATGGTACGTATAATCAACATAAAATTTTAGAAAGTGAAGCAACATAATTGAAAGAGATAAGACACAAAAAAATCAACCACATCATTTGAATTTCAGATGTGTTCAGTGTAGATGTCTATTTCACATACTGTTAAAATCATGTGATGATGTCTTTCTTCATCATTCATCAAAGGACCATTAAATACCCATGATGCTCCAGTCACTTCTCTAATACCAGATATTACTAATTAACTACACACTAGATACCTTTGATACTATGTTAGGATTAGTTATAATGTAAAGAAATAAGCATATTCAGATATTTGATAGTATAATACATACCACAAAAGAAAACAAGCAAAATAACAAACAAAACCGACATATATTTAAACTGGATTGAATTTAGGGCACAACAAAGTGAGTTGTCAAGAAGAACTCTGTCTTAATGATTAATGATGCTGACCATGCCTTCAAGTACCATTTAAACACTGATATTTTCTTTGTCTGTTGAAAAAATTGTCACTTAAACTACATTGTCTTATTTTTTGTTATTTTATCTAAATTTATTTATTTATCTATCTATTTATTTATTTATTAATTGCATTTGATTCACTTTGTATCTCAGCTGTAGCCCCCTCCCTTGTCTCTTACCTTGTCTCATTCTCCTGCCTTCTTCTACCATGTCCTTCCCAGGTCTACTGATACCGGAGGTCCTCCTCCCCTTCCCTCCGACCCTATCTTATCACATCTCATCAGGACTGGCCACATTGTCTCCCTCTGTGGCCTGGTAAGGCTGCTCCACATTCAAGGGTACAGTGTCCAATTTTAACCTCATATTTTTTGTCCTTTTACTCTTGAGTTGTAGTGATGCTGTTTCCTTAAAAATATCCTAATCACATTAAGGATTAAAAATATTTCTCCTAACCTATATAAAATGTTGTCCTTATTTCTTTAAATAAACCTTTGTCCTCTTCTTAATCTCCTTTCCTATGGTATCATTTAATGAAGATATTGATTTGCTTAATGGTTCACATAAGTTCCTTTGAGTTTCTTCTCTGTAGCAGAGATATCATCCAATGACTTCTCTTTATATTTTCTGGTTCTTTTTCAGCCTGACAAATACTGCTAGAGAACTCTTGTAGTAAATTAGTCCCAGTTCAATGATTGTACTGTTCACTTTCAAGATATGTAATATAAAAAAATCTCCCTTATAATTGAAATTCTTATATAATTCTGAAAATGTGCTTTTTTTTTTTTGAGGTTTCTGGGAAAGTTTTTGATAGTTTTAATTTATTAAGTCACATATAAATTTTATTTTTAAAGTAGTGTTTGCAAACTAAACATGGTTTGACTCCTGAGCTTTTGTTTGCTTGATATTGGTCTTTGGGCCTTGGGTTTTTAACACTGAATGGTTTCAGCGTGCTGGTCCTTGAAAGAACATGCACCAGTATAGCTTTTTCTCATAATTATGTGAACTAAACAGAAATGAGATGACCCAAACCTCTTTCTGTTCCATAACCTGAATTCTAGTGAGAAATGCTTAAAGTATTCAGAAAAGAGAGCAGGCTTCCCAGAGACAACAAACAAATGTGACCAAACAGAATACAGCAAGACAAAGATAAGCCCCTCCTATTGGGGCTGAACAAGGCAACATAATAGAAGCAAAGGAATGTGGGCAAGTCCATCTGGGGAGAAAAGTAGGTTGGGGGAGGTGAGAGGTATGGAGCAGGGGAAACCATGATCTGATATGTTATATGAGAGAAGAATCTGCTCTACCTCAAAACCCACTATACCACTCCAGGGCATATTCAAAAGATGCTCCTCATAGCATTTTTATTCATAATAGCCAGAATCTGGAAACAACCTAGATGTCCCTCAGCCAAAGAATAGATAAAGAAATTGTGGTACATTTACACGATGGAATACTACTCAGCTATTAAAAACAAAAAAGAATCTATTTTTTAGTAAATAATAATAATAATAATAATAATAATAATAATAATAATAAAATTTAAAAAATCCTCAGAACTGAGGGCATATTTTTACTTTCTTATTTATTTGTGTACTTTTCTTTCATTTGCTTGTGTATGTGGGTGCAGGAGTAAAAGTATACATACATGTGTGTCTTTGTGTGAGTGTGGAGAGACAAGAGAGCAAGCCTTAGTCTTCATCAGGAGTTTGTACCTTATTTGGGTTGTTTTAGCAATGGTTGTTTTGTTGTTTGAAATTAATCTTTCATGAAGACTCAGGATTTTCCAGTTGGCTAAGCTAGCTGCTTCCTTAGCTCTGGGATTTCAAACCTGCACCACCATAACAGGCTTATAAATGAGTGATTTAGATCATTTCGGTTACTTATTTATACATGGTAAAAATGTACTAAATGGCCTATCTGCAAGCTTATCAAGTACAAGTACCTGATAAACTAGATCTAGTATCTTATAGGATACTAGGCATTTTTAAGTTCTATGCTTTAAATATGTATTTGTGTGTGAATGAATGAGCACAGTTACCCTCAGAATCCAAAAGATGGTATTAGAACATTAGGGCTACACTCTCAGGTTGTGGGTTTTATGATATGGATACTGTGATTCAAACTAGGGTTTTCTGTAACAGCACTATAGGAGCTTAAGTTGTTTAACCACCTCTGCAGCCTGCATACTGCTTTTTGTCTTTACACGTAGTTTAAGATTACATATACATTTCTATTATTATGTGGAGTATCATACCATAACTTAAAAAAAAATTAAGTGTGTAATGATAATCAACTAAAAATAGTGTGGTAGGGAGATGTGATTTTTATCAAATTATTATCTTTCTACCTGTTTAGAGAAGTCAGTCATGCATATGTAAAAAATTATTTAAATGAGATAAGAATCTTACACATTATAAATGGGGCAAAATTTGCAGTCTCTGAAAACTAATTTAGATTAACAAAAAGAACAATCTCCACATAGGTCGAGTTTTATCAAATGGCAGACAAATTTTGCTTGACTGTGTGAATTTGTGATAAAGACTACACAGAGAGATAGCTAAATATTGCGACTAAGACACTAAGAACAATTAAAAAACAGATGTTTTTAAGGAATTACTAAATTTTCAGGTACTAATAATACAATATCCATTATCTATCTCATTTTTATAAGCACTGAAAGTCACAAACTTGGATTTTACTATCTGAAAACTCATTGAGATTTTATCTTCAATTCTGTGTGCACATCTCCAGCGTTTGCATTATCCTGTTTATGTAGCTTTATAGCTTATGGCAATTAGGAAATAAAGTAGGGAAAATGCTGCATAACACAATCATTCAAAGGGCTGAATACAAGGAAGGGACTCCAGGTTGTATTAACATCCCTGTGGATAGAGCAATTAACTCTTTTTGGCTAGTAAATTATAAGGTTTGAGTCTTGAAGAAAGAAACATTGCATTATAAAAACAAAATCTCAACAATACTGTTTACTGTCCTCTAGTGCATCATTAGATACATTAAAGATGTGCTTTCCTGGGGAATTTGCAGCATTTTAAATATAATAGCTGCATGGTAGTCTTATAAAAAGAAAAGCTTTTACGTTGTCCTTATTGGGAATATTTTGGAAACTTTCATATAATTACAAAATTACCTCCTCCCAATTTAAACTACAATACAGGTACAATTTTTTTTAATTATTTTATTCATTTTAGATCCCAATCATAGGCTCTTCTCTCATCTTCTCCTACTCCAACTCTCATTCACTCCTTTTTCTGCCCTTTCCTGGACCATTAGTCTTCAGAAAAAAGAAGCTCTCCTTCCTTATTCCAGACTATCAAGTCTCTACATTATTATCATAAAAATATTTATTGTTTTTGTGGTTCTATTATTTGATTTTATAATTGTTTGGTTTCCGGTGTGAGAAAGTCAATAAAGTAACACTGGAATTGGGCATAAGTTGGAAAAAACAAACAAACAAACAAACAAAAAACAAAACCACTTTTCCTTGGATCCATCTTGTTCTTATGGAAGACATAGATAGTTTTATAGAAATGAAATAATCAATAACTATGTCAACATAGTATAAATGGAGAAACAAAACTAAAGTGCTGCCTTTACATTGACTCATTCTACATTGGTACTTTAATTATTTTGATTTTAATGTATGTAATTATTTAAGTATTTTGTCACTTTAATTCATTTTTTTTTACTATTGCAACTTCTTCCTTGTTTTGTTTAAAGTTCGCATCTTTTTTGAAAACTCTTTATGTGAGCCTTGTATCTCCATCACTTTCCCCACCCTTATCATCGTCTAATTTTTTCCATTCCCATTCACTGTCTTTCTTATAATTATTGATACACATACATACAGGTAACATTATAGAGACTGAGAAACATATGTTAAAATATATTCTTATATTCATATATGTACATAGTGATAATTAGAGTAAAAAGAGACTATAAATTTGAAAGAGAGCAAGGAAGAGTACATAGGAGGGTTTGGAGGGAGTAACTGGAAGGGAGAAATGACGTAATTATATTATAATCTTAAAAATAAATGAAAACAGTAAATAAAAATGTCTAATAAAAGAGAAAAAGTTTAAAAAATTGTAATGGAAGACTGTCACCTCCTCATCCTTCTGCTTATTCATGTATATGTTCAAATACTATCCAACAAATGACAGAAATGGAACATCTGGTGTTTGAGGTAGTGTGTATCTTCCAGCTGTGCTTGATCCTTAAAACACAATATGTTTTTTTATAGTAATGGCTTAATAATTACCATCCTTTTTAGTTAAACAGATAAAACTACATGTTGGTTTCATCCAACTAAAACAAATAGGATCTCATCATCCCTTATGTAGATTAAGAACATACTGTATTTGGAGAGTTACAATTGGGATAAAAGGAAGAAAAAAAAAACATCTTTTTTGTAATGATAACGCATATCTTTATATTTTCAAGTTTTGGGGGAAAGAGGATGCATTGTGTAATGGCAGAACAAGAAAAATGATGTCCTATGTAGAGAGAAATAGAATTTATTTAAAGTCAAGTGTATATTCACAGCAAAAGTCTTTTCTCAACAATTATGGATGCTTCCTTTGTTATCTCAAGAAGCACTTTAAATTAAATTACGATTTTTGCAGAAAAGACAATAAAGAACAATTTAAGTAGGTGTGTATGTTTTTGAACTATACTACTTGAAATTATGAGCTATAACCCAGAGGCTTCAGCTTCAACTGGAGCTCTTTTTAGGTAAAATTTCCCAGGCCAAGCTCCAGTGAATAAGTCTTTTCCCGTTAATGAATATGACTATGTTAGTAAAGCTCTACATGATTACATACTCAGTAAAGTTTATAGATTTGTGTCTTGTAATATGTATCTGAAATGACAGTAAATCATTTTATTTTCCAGACAGAGTCACACTATGTAGTCCTAGCAAGCCTGAAACGCTCTATACAGACAAACCCGGGTTTGGACTCATGGAGCTGTACCCACTTCTACCAAGTGACTGAATCAAAGATGTAGGCACAGGAAATCATTTTCTGACTTGTTGGTCAGAGGAGCCCCAAAGATACCCCAAAACACGGACTATTGTTGTCTTTGGATTGGTTGCCTCCAAGAAATGGAAGGTAAAACCCTTTTTCTAAAGGTATTATATGCTTTGTAGAGAAGATGTGTGTGAATATGCCTGGAATTTGCCTATTATTCTTCCTGAAGAATAGATCACAAAGTATGTGATGGAGTTCTGCAAGCTGTGAAGAAAAAGCAATCAATAGTCCTATCTAGCCATAAAATCTAAGAACCACAAAGTATACCAAAATCAGTAAGATATTCTGAAAGGCACAGTAGGTCTTTATATCCTGGTCATAAATAATATCACTTACTTGAACTTTAAACCTACAAAATGGGAGGGAATTCATGACAGGTTCTACAAGTTTAGCCAGTTTCCTATATCAGGTTATTCAATGAAATCTAAAGCAGAAAATACTCTTGCCACTTCCCAACTGGTATTATTTGTTACTGTATTCTAAAAACTTATCCTTATACTCAAAGAAGGCTGTAGTTCTCATCCCTTATCAAAGAAATTTCAATTCTTGATGCAAATGGAGATCTTAGAGAAAAGCACAATAGTTCAAAATATGAAGAACAAATATCTGTGGGGTGACCTGTCCCCAGTTAAAAGAATGTATGCCCAAAGCCCTACACCTAAGTTTTAGGAACTATTGAAGAAAAAGGGGCAGAAAGATGTTAAGGACCAGAGAACCACAACATCTGCTTCAAGATAGTATCTTCTAAAAGCAGAAGTAACTTAAGGGAAAGGTAAGAGAGGGGAAGGTAGATCTGCATGTACTTGGCGCAAATATGATCAAAATACACTGTATTAAATTTTCAAGGACTCAAATATTGTATTAGTTACCATATTTATAAATATCTCAGAGGTTGGCTACTTATTCTTGAGGAAAAACATACTTTCTTTACACCAGATTTCATAAACATGTGGGTATAAAAACTAAAACTATAAATAAAATTATTACCTCATCGTTCTGAAATAATTTTTACAGTCTTTGTAAAACTCCTAGAAATGCACTCAGCTTCTTGACAATTGCATATCAGGGTCCACTGTAATTCGTCACAAACTCGCATAAACAAAAGTCAAGTTTCATTTGTCAGAGATGTGATTGATGTACATTAAACTTTAGGCTTTATATTAGTTAATTTCTTGTTCAAGACTTTGCTGAGCAGTATCCTATGTGACTCCCTTGGTCATATCTGTTTGAACCTAGACCTTGACACACAGGTGATTTTTATCTCATATAATACAACCTCTAAGAACTAAATTTCATAACATATTTAGGCTAATCAGCATAATTCAAATGAGCACATTGCGTTAGATCAGTGGTTCTTAACATGTGTAGTGGTGACCTATTTGGACTTGCATATCAGATACCCACCACATCACATATTGACAGTAAGATTCATAATATTAACAACATTGCAGTTACAAAGTAGCAATAGGATAATTTTATTGTTGAGGGGGTCATCACAACAGGAGTGATTGTATTAGCAGGATTAAGAAGGTTGAAAACCACTGCGTGAGGTGATCAGTTCACTCTAATTTTGTACTTTATTATTTTCTACCATCCATGCTTGTAATCCAGTAGAAATAGGTCCAAGGTCTCTGAATTAACCACAAATGGAAATGGAACCGAGAAGCCAACCAATGGAGAAATGAAGACATGTTTGCTCTTGAAAATCAGTTCATTCTTTTTTATTAATTTATTTTATTAATTACAGTTTATTCACTTTGTACCCCAGCTATATTGCCCTCCCTCATCTCCTCCCAAGCCCACCCCACTTCTCACATCTCCTCCCATGACCCTGCCCAAGTCCACTGATAGGGGAGGTCCTCCTCCACTTCCCTCTGACCCTAGCCTATCAGGATTGGCCAAATTGTCTTTCTCTGTGTTCTGGTAAGGCTGCTCCCCACTTACGGGGAGGTGACCAAAGAGCAGGCCAATCAGTTCATGTCAGAGAGAGTCCCTGTTCCCAGTACTAGGGAACCACTTGTAGACTGAGCTGTTGTGGGCTATATCTGTGCAAGGGTTCTAGGTTATGTCCATGCATGATCCTTCTTTGGAGTATCCATCTCAGAAATCAGTTCATCCTTATGGATCCAGGGTATACAAGTGAATGGTATTTTCTTCACAATCAATCATATCTCTTGCTTTATGAAGCAACAGCTTCCCACAAGAACCACTTGTACAACAAACAGGATTTCTTATGCATCTTGACTCCTTGTAATCATCACCATTAGACATTCCTTGGGATCATTTCACATAAACAGGATTTTCCTGAGTATGAATAAACATACCTTTTTCCAAGACACCTGAAAGCACTTTACATTTGTCATTCGGAAGGATGCATGAGACAATACATGCAAAGCAGCTGCCACATGACCTGTAGACATTAGCAGTTAGGTGCATGTGGGTATGCTCTTTTCAGTCTTTTCTTTACTAAAGCCAGATATATAGAAATACAGCCTTTGCTGCCATAAAGAAGCCAAATTCTATTTGAATTTTGAATTTACTCAAATACAGGTAGAATCCATCTTAGAACTACAATAGCCAGTGTCTTATTTTACCTTTGTACATCAGCCTGGAGCAAGGCAGAACAACAGAAATCAGTTCATCCTTATGGATCCGGGATATACAAGTGATGTAGGTACAGAGGGACTCAATTTTCCCAGTGCAAAGGAAAACATTCCTGTTTATTCCCACCAAGATGGCTCATCCCTGGCCCATCATTGTACAAAGGTTAGAAAAAGGTGTATACTTTTGGAAGATATTCAGCATGCCTGTGGGTCTGTAATCATCATCATTAAGACTCCTCTTTAACCCTTTCATGGGATAAGATGGCTTTATTGATCTTTGCCTGCTCTCATCTACAAGAAATTGAAGCCAGAGCAATTTGGCTTCAGCTTTGTAGTTGTTTATGTACTGTTATCATTACCATTCTCCTGCCACCATAGGATGATAGGATGTAATGTAGTAAGCCTCTTGTTTACCCAGGGTACAACTAGAGAGTTCATTGATTCACTCTACTTTTGGATAGTTGCATGTTTATATATTTCATATTCATCTAAACGATTATTTTAAGGGAAAAAAAGAGGAGGACCATATTTTCAGAAGTTCTACGGAACTCAAACTTTTCCATTTATCTCTTCTGTTGTTCCTCAGTTAGTGGTTTATTTGTCAAATCTGCACTGTGTTAAAAATACAAAAGCAAAACCAAACAAGACAAAACAAACAAAAACCTCCAGAAACAATCTTTCTTATTATTTAAAGCATAAAATTGTGGATCACAGCTCCTCAGTACTGCATTTGAACGTAGAAACTAAGTCTCTTAAAAGGCGTAAATCATTTTTTCTCTACAAAACTAACCATGCCTTGAGGCGTTTCTATAATAAAACTGAGAACAATCAGCCTGGAATGGAGATTGCGCCTTGAGAACACATAATCAGTATAATCAAATTATTATCCTGTCAAGAAAGAAAAGTGTCCTTATAAAACCCAGTAACTAGGAATACCCAGAAGGCTTACAGTGACTCTTCAACTTAGTGTTAGTACAGATGACAGTCTCTTAGACTTGGACATAGGAAAGAAAAGGCTAGGGAAGGAATCTGATACCAGAAAACATTCATTATTGAGGGGTAAGGTAGAAAGAGACTCTATATGGCACAACAAGTGCAGGACAGATATGAGAGGAGGGCACTGAGCTTGATGCAGGATCTCACTGGAAGAAACTAACATACTGGTGTCGAGTATGTCTGGAGATTGTGATTAATCTCTGCCCTTTCCATTCTTTTTTTTTTTTAATTATATTTTTTTTTCTTATCAGTTACATTTTATTAACTTTGTGTCCCAGCCGTGTCCTGATCCCTCATTCCCTCCCAGTCCCTCCCTCCCTCCCTCTTCTCCACTGTGCCCCTTTCCAAGTCCACTGATAGGGGGAGACCTCCTCCCCATTCATCTGATCCTGTTTTATCAGGTATCTTCAAGACTGTCTTCAAAGTCCTCCTCTGTGGCCTAACAGGACTACTCCTCCCTTGGGGGGTGGGGAGGCCAAAGAGCCAGTCATTGAGTTCCTGTTAGAAATAGTCCTTGTTCCCCTCACTATGGGAAACCAATTGGTTACTGAGCTACCACAGGCCCTTTCCATTCTTAAAACAATATGGATTTGGTCAGTAAGTTTCCACTCAGAAGTCAGTCCAAGTAAGCTTTTAGGGTGTGAAACTATGAAGCTAATACATGCTCATCCGCACTAACAACATTTTAACAATATAGTGAATATTATGAGAAGGGGAGCTGATGATATGGCTCAGTGGCTAACAGCAGTTGCTGCTCTTATACAAGACTTGAGTTGGTTCTCAGCAATTAAATGGTGGATCTCAACCCATTACAGAGGGTCTGATTCCTTTTTCTGGCCTCCTTAGAAACAAGGCATGCACATGACTCCCACATATAAATGCAAGAGATTTTATTATTCACAGAATATGTAAATAAATAATTATTTAAATATAAGCATAAAAGATGTAAAGCTTGAAATCATGAGAAGAATATTACTTAACTTCCTACACCACGACATGTTTCTTTAAAACTAAAAGGTGGCTGAAAACCTTCTAGGCCCGTTAACAGATCAAGGCTGAAAGCTGAAGCTTTCAGGGACTGTGTTTACAGAAGATGAGACTGTATGGAGACTAGACGTTTCCATGCCTAGGTCTAGGGATAGTTAAGTCAGAGGCAGAAATGTTCTGGCTCAGTCCAAGCTATATATCAGTAAAGCTTGGGTATGGCTCTCATACTTTTATATGTAACAAAAATACATGTGAGTACATTATAAATGAAGAAAAGTACACAAAAAGAGACTATATATGAAAGAATTCGGAAGGGGTGAATAAAGGTAATGGACATGGCCTATGATAGACAATGGAAAGTTAATTGGTTCTCTCTAATTCTGTCACAATTTTATTTAATTTGGTAGTAGAGACATAAAACTATTAATAAATATATAAAATTTACTATATAAATGGGCATTCTAAGTGTTTAGAATTTCATTGCCTTATATAGACATTGTGTCAGGCAAATTTTGTTTGTGATGATTATATTATTTTGTCAAGTTTTATTTTAATAACAAAGATAATAAATTAAAATCATACACTTGTTTATTGTTTATGACTTTAGTATATTGTCAGTTATGTATATAAACATCAATTTATTCCATTTTTCTGCTTCATGCAGACAACACAGCACAATGATTTAAAGGAATGAGGACACTGAATTAAAGAAATGATCATTATGTTTTCATAGATAGTAAGTACTTGTCAATCCATCTTGCTACTATTCAAACCTTTTAGTAAACACTGGAGAAAACTGTGTGCAAATGGAGAGAGAGGTCTTTGGAATCTGGATGTTATCTTGTAAACCTGTCTTAGTAACTAGTTCAGTGTATACCAAGCTTGTAAGAGTGATACAAATGTAATGAAGGCACTGCAGTCGTCCGTGAAATACAATCCTGGAGAGGACGTAGTTCTTTAGAAGAACTAAGAATTTTGTATAGTGCCTAGGGACAGTGGATACCTTGATATGACTAAGTATTTTTTTTTAATTTCTCTTTTTTTAATTTAATTTTATTTTTATATTTATTTATTACAATTCATTCATTTTGTATCCCTGTTGCAGCCCCCTCCCTTGTCTTCTCCCAGTCCCACCTACCCTCCCTCTTCTTCCCCTATGCCCTTTCCCCAGTTTCCTAATAGGAGAAGACCTCCTCCCCTTCTCGCTGACCCTAGCTTATCAGGTTTCATCAAGGTTGGCTGCATCATCTTCCTCTGTGGCCTGGCAAGGCTCTACCTGACAGAGGGAGGTGATCAGAGAGCCAGCAACTGAGTTCATGTCAGAGACAGTCCCTGTACTGCTTGCTAGGGAACCCACTTGAAAACTGAGCAGCCAATGGACTTCCTTTGAACAGTGGGTTTGGGTCCTCTTCATGCATGGTCCTTACTTGGAGTATCAACCTCTGCTGGAAACCCTTGGGTCCAGATATTTTGGCACTGCTGTTCTCCTTGTAGAGTTCCTGTCCCTTCAATGTCTTTCTATCTCCCTCTTCTTCTGTAAGGATTCTGGCACACTGCCCAAAGTTTGCCCATGAGTCTCAGTATTTTCTTCAATACCCGGATATGTAGAATCTTTCAGAAGTCCTCTGTGGAAGGCTCCTATCCTATTCCTCAAAAATTCCTTTTGAACTTTTCTTAATTCTAGCTATGTTGTGCTTCCAGTGATAAACCTAACAGAAAAAAAATCTGTCCATTGTCCTTCATTTGAAACACAACTGGATGGTACAGAATTATGTGTATTTACAATATTTACAATTTTATTCTCTCTGAAACCTAAAACTAATTGTCAAGATGTGGATTGAACCTTTAAAATTGTTGCTTCTATAAAATAATTCTATGCATACTACAAATTCAAATGATAAAGGAACATTTGAGTTAAATCTACCAAAAGGGCTGATTTGACAAAATTTAAAAAACACTGATTAAGTGTGTAGGATAGATAAAAGATTGAAAACCAATGGTCACATGAAATGAAATCCTTGATGACTTATATGTCACTTCATAGTTCATTAAAACTCAAAGCCCAACATTTGAAATTTTTCAGTGCTAAAACTAAAAAGGATGCATTCCTGTAGGCATAAGGTTATTGTGTATTTCAAATGCAGATTTCTGTACCTTCCATATCTGGTAGCAATACTGGTCTGGAGACTCTATTGTCTCAGTGTTCTGTAAACACTGCTGCTCAATTGTCTCCTGACATGCAAAATAAAGCAGCTTACAGCAAATTGCAGAGCAGAGCAGAAAACAGGGCTAAACTTCTTTTCAGCAAGGGGAGGAAGAGTTAGGGAAGGAAGTAAGGGATTCAGCTGTGGTAGAGGTTCAGGTAATATCAGGAGAGGAGTTGAGCAGAGAAAGCTACAAAGTACAAGTTTCTCTGGGATGTACACTGGTAGGAAACCAGATTAGCTTAGAGGGTTAAGAACAGAATAATAACTGCTCAGTTATTATGATGTGAAACTAATTATTAAAAATATAAGAGTCTCAACTGTATGTGTGATAGCCAGGTTAAGAAAGAAACTATAACAAAAATAGAAAAGTTTTACAAAAATAACTTTAACACATTCTCGTGTTTGTGTTTAATAACATGTTTACATATTCATTTTGGGCCAAAATAAATACATAATACACATAATAAAAGGAAATATTGTTTAACTTATATATTCTTTGTCCTTTCTTTTTTTATATTAATTATTTTTTATTTTTTTATTTTTTTATTAATTACACTTTATTCATTTTGTATCCCCCCATAAGCCCCTCCCTCCTCCCCTCCCAATCCCACCCTCCCTCCTCTTCCTGCATGCATGCCACTCCCCAAGTCCACTGATAGGGGAGGTTCTCCTCTTCTTTCTGATCTTAGTCTATCAGTTCTCATCAAAAGTGGCTGCATTGTCCTGTACTGTGGCCTGATAAGGCTGCTCCCCCCTCAGGGGGAAGTGATCAAGGAGCAGGCCAATCAGATTATGTCAGAGGCAGTCCCTCTTCCCATTACTATGGAACCCACTTGGACACTGAACTGCCATGGGCTACACCTGTGCAGGGGTTCTAGGTCATCTCCACAAATAGTCCTTGGTTGGAGTATGATTTTCTGGGAAGTTCCCTGTGTTCAAATTATCTTGTTCTGTTGCTCTGCTTGTGGAGTTCCTGTCCCCTCCAGCTCTTACTATTTCCCACTTCTTACATAAAATTCCATTCACTCTGCCCATCAGTTGGCCATCAGGCTCAGCATCTGCTTTCTTTTTTAAAGCAAGTATCCACAAGACCTTCTCTACTGTGATTTATTTATAGGAGGGACACTGGGTTTGATATAACTTTTATTATGTGTAATGCAAGTAAATGAAATGAAAAGTAAATAAAATAAAAAGTTTATATCCAATACACATAAAGATTATTATTATTCTTTAATTATTTAATTATATAATTATATATAATTCTTTAATTATTTAATCTTTTACTCATTGATATCTGCTTTTAAATACTGATTATACTTCACTGACTCACAAAAGACAAATGCTTACTACATAAGGACTGAACGGACAACGAAGGGCGTTTTTTTTTTTTTTTTTTCCACATACCAATATTTAATGAACTCTTTAATGAGTTCCAAACTAATAAATGGTCTGGAAAAAGAGAAAAATGCTTAATTTTATTTTCAGTTTTGCTCTTTATATAATTGGGGAATTTAAGATGTCCATAGAATATCCTTTCCCTCCATAGATACATGAATTTTTTTACTTATAATAACAAATATAAATGTGGTATTTTCTTTATAAACTACAAATACATTTAATGCAATTTTACTTCTTCAAATTGTTAAATAAAATGACTTATTTTTCCTTTATCTCAACTAATATGATTTTTGTAATTAGACCTCATCTTCCTGTATTTGATTATTTTCAATCAAGTTATTGGTTATTTTTAGTAAATATAATTCACAAGTTACAATTTGCCATGGATTCCTTAACAAAAATTATTTTTGAAAAGAATGAAAATTTGCCATTATCTTTTCTTGTATATAAGCCTCATGCTGTAACAAGGCTGGTAAATTTCATCAAAGGCTATCTCTCTTGTAAAGTTTATTATTCTTCCTTAAATATAACAACGCAGGGTGGTACCTCCTAGAATCATTCTTTTCCATAATGATGATCCATCTGTTATAGGACCTGCTCTTTCTCGTGACTGTAACCACTGAGGTTTGGATGCATATACATGGTTTAAATGGAAAGTTACTTCTGTTTATTATGTATGAAAAACTCCCAAACATCATGCCTCTAATTTTCCCATTCAAAGGTACTATGAAGAAGATTTTTGAGCTTTTGATGAGGAAAAACACATCAGAGAATAGAAGACTCACATTAAACAATATCAGAAAGAATTCCCATCACTTCCGAATAAGCTTTAACTAGGAAATAATCTAAAATTGTTCAGATGGTCAAATGTGCCTTCCAGTATTCCTCCAACTCAAATCCAAATTACAGCCTTGAAATAGAATCCTATCATCATACCCTGAGATCTTAAATCTTTGGTGATATATTTGGTCCTGCAGTCATTTAGAAGGTACATTAGACAGATGTCGTATGACTAACACTGATGATCAGAAGTCCTCAAACACAGGGTCAACTAGATGCAATGACTATTTCTGTCACCTTTATGACAAGTTTCTAGGTAATGAGCTTTTCTCGGTAACTGTCTACTGATATCTAGCTAGAGATGAAAATAATGGAACCAATGACTTGTTTATAAAAGCAAACTGAATTGTGAAATCCAATAAGAATAAGGATTTTTTTTTTTTTTACTGAAATTTCAAAACATAGGCTTACAGTCTGTCAAGAAGACAGCGGATTGTCTATGAAATAAATTTAAAAAATAAGTATTTTAGGAACTAGAGACATGGCTCCAGAGTTAACCACCCTTGCTGTTTTTACAGAGAACGCTTGGTCCAGTTTGTAGAGCCCAGATAGCACCTTGGAACCATTTGTAACTGCTGTACCAGGGAAAGCAATGTCCTCCTCTGGCCTGTAAATACTTATCATGCAAAATATCAATATACACTGTAAAAGGTGGTTTCTAGGCATGGTTAAATGTATTGATCCAGAATACCTCAATAGCCCATATTCATCAGAGAACAAAACATAGCATAAATATATCACATAAGACAACAAGAACGAGAAGACTTAGTCTCTGTGAGAGGATTAGGTGTCATTAGTGCCATATTGAACCTAATAAATAAGTGAGAATCTTTTGGCTTCTGACAGGAACTGCCCAACCTTCATCTACCCAGAAACCTATACCATTTCCTCAACCTGTTTTTACCATAAAACGCCTTCTTATGTACTCCTTCTGATCTAGCTTAATGATAAATGGAGTCTTTGCCACTTATCAAAAAACTTCTATTTGCAATGTAATGGTTGGAGACCACTACACAAAAAAAAAAAAAGAAAGAAAAAGAAGAAGAAACAAACAACAATAGAAACAAATAGAAACACCATCAATCTGCCAATCTGCTTAGTTGTAGATCTCAGTCCCAGTGAAAATGTATACAAAACATTCTGGAGCTTCTGCAATTACAGGGGACTTCTCAGAAGAAGGGTCAGAAAGGCTGTAAGAATCAGAGGATCAGGAAGCATGCTAAAAGGCTGTCTTCTAGTAGTGCTGGAAGCTACTATACATATAAAGTATCACCCTCATGCCAGCCCAAAAGTGAGATGAACCAGAATGAAAGCAGTGAATATGCCAAACTGGATGGGAAAAAGTCATAAGGCCTCAACCCTACACAGAGAAGAACTACAGTGAACAGAATAAAGCCAGGAGTGGGAGAGGTTATCCAGAATAAATGTTCAGCCATAAAAAAAACACATAACAGTAACACTATATGGGTACCACAAGTTATATTTAGGAATACACACACACACACACACACACACACATATATATATACATATATATACATATATATATATACACATATACATGTATTTAGGCATATATGTATATATATGCAAACAATAGCATTTAATTAAAAAATAAGCAAAAAAATGAAGTCTCAAAAATAACAAATTCAAGCAAGGCAGTTTATCATTTGAAGAAATATTATGAACAAAGAAACAATGATTTCAAATTAAGAATGTGTTCAAATTTTTGTGATCCCATTCAACTTTAGCCTTGTAATGTTGCATACATAAATGATGCAAGAGATGAGTCTCACTAGTTTTTTTTAATTGTTTAATAATTACAATGTATTCATTTTATATCCCAGCTGTATCCCCTTTCTTCATCCCCTCCCAATCCTACCCTTCCTCTCTCTACTCTTCCCATGCTCCTAGCTCAGTCCATTGATAGGGGCAGTATTCATCCCTTCCATTTGACCCTTGACTATCAGGTCTCATCAGGACTGATTGCATTGTCTTCCTCTAAGTCCTGGTAAGGCTGTACCCACCTCAAGGGAAGGTGATAGATGTGCCCAAAGAGATCTACTGAACTCATGTCAGAGACATTCTTTTTTCCCAATGCTAGGGAAGGAACCAACTTGGAGACTGAGCTGCCATGGGCTACATCTCTGAAGAGGTTCTAGGTTATCTCCATGCACAGTTCTTGGTTGGAATATCAGTCTCGGGAAAAGACCCCTGGGCCCAGATTTTTTGGTTCTGTTGCTCTCTTTGTGGTGCTCCTGTCCTCTCCAGGTCTTACCAACTCCCCCTTCTTTCATATGATTCCCTGCACTATGCCCAAAGACTGGCTATGAGTCTCAGCATCTGCTTTAATATCCTGCTGGGGAGAGCATTTTAGAGGCCTTCTGTGTTAGGGTCTTGTCCTGTTTTCTCCCTCTTCTGATGTCTATCCCTATTCCCTTTATAAATGAGGATTGAGCATCTTACCCAAGGTCCTCCTTCTTGCTTAGCCTCTTTATTTTATTTTTATTTTTTATATTTAAATTTAAATTTTAGGTTAATTACATTTTATTCACTATGTATCCTAGATGTAGTCCCTTCCTTCATTTCTTCCCAATCCCAACCTCCTTCCCTTATCTCCTCCCATGCCCCTTTCCAAATCCACTGACAGGGGAGGTCCTCCCTCCTTCCATCTCACCCTAGCCTATCAGGTTTCATCAGGACTGGTTGCATTGTCTTCTTCATAGACCTGGTAAGGCAGCTGCCCCCTCACAGGGAGATGATCAAAGAGCCAGCTCCTGAGTAGATATCAGGGACAGCCCCTGTTCCCATTACTAGGGAACCCACTTGGCATTGTTCTATGCATGAACCTTGGTTGGAGTATCAGTCTCAGAAAAGACCCCTGTGCCCACATATTTTGGTTCAGTTGCTCTCCTTGTGGAGCTCCTGTCCCTTCCAGGTCGTTCATGGCCCCCTTCTTGCATAAGATTCCCTGCACTCTGTCCAAAGTTTGACTATGAGACTTAGCAACCTAGCACTTTGTCAGAAAATTAGGAGTAGTGCTACCTCAAGATCCAGCTATACCACTCCTAGGCCTATATCCAAAACATGTTCAAGTATACAACATGTTCGGTAGTAGCTTTATTTGTAATAGCCAGAATCTGGATAAAACCCAGATGTTGCTCAACAGAGAAATGGATATAGAAATTGTGGTACATCTACATAATGGAATACTATTCAGCAATTAAAAACAAGGAAATCGTGAAATTTGTAGGCAAATGGTGGGAACTAGAAAAGATTATCCTGAGTGAGGTATGCCAGAAGCAAAAATACATACATGGTATATACTCACTTATAAGTGGATATTATACATATTATATAGGATAAACTTACTAAATCTGAACACCTAAAAATCTAAGCAAGAAGTAGGACCCTGGGTAAGATGACAAATTCTCATTCAGAAAGATAAACAGGATAGACATCAGAAGAGGGAGATAATAGGGAACAGGACAATAGCCTAGCACAGAGGGCCTCTGAAAGACTCTACCCAGGAGGGAATTGAAGCAGATGCAATCAGAAATATTAAATGTGTCACATATAAAAAAAATGTATTCTCTTTCACAGGGAAGCAGGTATATTTCAAGTGAAGGATAATGATTTGAACTGTAATTTGATGACTGGAAGAGAATAGGATGGTAGAAATCAATTTATTGCTTAGTAAAATTATTTGGAAACTTTCTAGAATAAAAGGTGAGCATGTTCCTAAATTTTAGAACAGAAATATCCAGTTGGAAGTGTTCAAATCATGAGTAGTCATGACACTTAAAATTTATCTTGTGAATTCAACTCATTTTTTTACACATCTGGAAGAAAGCAGAGGAAAAATCATAATGCTGGATCCTTTAAAAAAGTTTCAAATATTATGGGAAAATACTTACACTGGGGCCGTGGAGACAGAAACCATTCTGTATTCAGTACATGTCAGTAATGACTGTTAAACTACTGATATCTGAAAGATTATCTCAGTTATGCATTCTATTGCTCATGAATATGACCCTACTATGAACTCTACTTGCTGCCATTTTGATAGGATATCATTTTAGTCAATATCTTTTATACATAAAAATTATACATTATTTTTTAAATGGAAAAATTTCTCATCTATAGTATGAAAAATCTGAAAAAATTTTCAGTCCTGCCTTCTCATGTGTGATATGATTATATGTACAGTATGTGTGTGTGTGAGAGAGAGAGAGAGAATTGGTAGACATATACCACGATATATGTAAAAATTAGAGGACACCCTGAGTTGTCAATCATTGCCTTCCAACTCTTTTGAGAAGTGCACTTTTCCTTTTGTTATTTTCTGCTGCTTGTAACAGGTTAGCAGGATCCTGAATTTCCAGGGTTCTGCTGCCTCCATCTCCCATCTTGTACAAGTATTGGAATGACAGACATTCTCTACCACCATCAGCAGTGTTATGTACGTCCTGGCGATTCAAATAATGGTCTTCATTCTTGTATAGCTAGTGCTTTAGCAACATAGTCAGCTCCAGCAAACTTTTGAAAAGTCTTCTTAGTGGTAGTCCTACACTGGAGTATGTTTCAAGATATTAAATGGATATGTTTTAACTTAGCTACTCTTATTTAAAATTAGATGTTAATAAAAAAACAGAACAGGAGTTTAATGGTGTTTATGAAAATGAGCAATATGAATTAAAGTTCCTGAATCTTTTACAACAAGTGCAAATGTAGAAATACAGCACAGTTGTTAAAGGATTGTCTATTTTTAAATTGCTTTTCCAAAGCTAGTATGTATGGGGCACTTATGTTTGGACTAATGAAAGTGGCAAAGAAGAACATGGCATTAGTTTCTACTTAAGAGAGAATGGGAAACATACATACAACTTATACTGTCTTTATGTTACATCTTTTTCAATATGCTTGACAATTTTATTTCTGTTCTATCCAATAAGTGTTTCCAGTGTCCAAATAGAGGAAAGAGTTCACTATGTCCATAGGAAAAAAATGTCAGGGTTGATAAAAAAGATCATGCAACTTAATCACAATCATCTTATTCATAATTAATGTAATCAAGGTAATAAGTTTATTTAGTAGATTGAATTCTAGATTAATGTAATCTTGAATGTGAATGGAGACTCTATCTTATGATAGGAGGTAAGAATTGAACTTTCAGTTATTTTGTTTTAATACACTCAGAAATGTTTTCTATGCTTTTAAACAATAGATATTATCCAAAGGTCAACTACACCCTCCCCCCTCAAAAAAACAGTGTGTTTAGCGTTATAGTTCTCCAAATGTTTGTTCCTAAAACACCATTATTCTTTTTGATCAACTAAAGAAATAAATTCTTAACCATAGCATTATATTTCCCTTTAGATCCGATGGATGGTGTGGTGGTTTGAATAAGAATGGGCCCCCATAAGCTCATAGATTTGTATGATTAGTCACCAGGGAGTGGCACTATTAGGAGGTGTGGCTTTATTCTAGTAGGTGTGCCCTTGTGTCACTTGGGGTGGGATTTAAGGTTTCAAAAGCTCCACCCAGATCCAGTGTCTCTCTTGCTACTGCCTGTGGATCAGGAAGATTAACCTTTAGCTCCAATGTCTGCTTGTGTACTGCCATGCTCTACCCCATGAGGATAATGGACTAAACCTCTGAAACTGTAAGCAAACCTCAGTTAAATGTTTTCCTTTAAAAGAGTTGCAGCAATCATGCTGTCTCTTCATGGCGATAGAACACTGGGGACACATGGTATTCTCGATTATTTCTTTTAATAAAAATGAATTTGCTCGATTTAATCTCAGCAAGATTAACTAGAAAAAGGAAGTGTGATATTGTGAAAACGGAGATTCAAAGGGTGGTAAGAATTCTTTAAGTGAAAAAAAATTGTTTTGTTAACTTTCAAGGAGATAGCAAGGGGCATAAATGTCTAAAAAGTAACTGTTGATTATTCTAAAGCTGGAGTTGACTCAGCACATAGGCTGACTTTAAAAGAACATTCTTCCATTTGTAAGGAAATGTGAAAATGGTTGAAAAATTGGACACACATTCAAAATGTTGTTTAACACTTGGTTATGACATTTATCACTTATAGTGCTGGGCAAATTTCCTGAAATGACTTAATTATTGTCGTGGATATAAAATAAATGTAAATGTGAAAATAGTGTTGTTATGAGCCTAATGAAAAGAACATATGCAAAACAGCCACTGATATGCAATGAAAAATGTTTCAGTTATAGTAAACAGATACATTAATAGGAAAGTATAGAAATACTAAAACCCTAAGCCTCAATAAAGGGAAATGGAGACAATTGAAAGGTATTCAATTCAGACATTTGATTTTTCTAATTATTTCCCTTTTAAAGACAGAGATAGATTTTCCTGGGTTAGATCTAACAATTGTGAATTATTTCACCACGGCTTTTTAAATTTATGCCCAGCCTATTCTTTATCTTACAAATGGTATGTATCTTTCAAATGTGCTAGTAAATTATTGTCTTGAAAATGTCTCAACTGGATGAGTGAAAAACTACAATTTGTACGATGCTAAATTCTTTTCTTTTTAATTTTTATTTATTATTACTAGTAATAATAGTAGTAGTATTTATTATAATTTATTCACTTTGCATATCACTGTAGCTGCCTTTTTCATCTTCTCCTGGTCCCACACTCCCTCTATCTTCCCCAGCTATGCCTCTCCCCTAGTCCACTGATAGGGAGGGCTTCTTCCCCTACTATCTGACTCTAGCCTATGAGGTCTCATTAGGACTGGCTGGATCCTTTTTTCTTTTCTTTTTCTTTTTCTTTTTTTTAATTTTTAGTTATACTTTATTTACTTTGTATCCCCCTTGGCTGGACCCTTTTTAGCTGTGGCCTAGTAAGGCTGCCTTACAAGAGAAAAGTGATCAAAGAGCAGACCCAGTGACTGCCTCTGCCCCCCTTAATAGGGAAACCACATGGAGACTGAGCTGTCCAAGAGCTACATCTGAACAGGGAGTTCAAGTTTTCTCCATGCACACTCCTTGGTTGATTCATAAGTCTCTGTAGTGCAGGCTTCCATGAGCCCAGATTATTTTTTTGTCTCTGTTGGCCTCCTTGTGGAGCTCCTGTCTCCTGCAGATCTTTCTATCCCTCACCCTTCTAACAAAAGATTCCGTGCTCTGCCCAAAGTTTAGCTCTGAGTCTCAGCACCTCAAAAACTCATGATGGAGAGGTTGTGGAGAAAGAGGAACCCTCCTCCATTGCTGGTGGAAATGTAAACTTGTACAACTACTTTGGAGATAAATCTGGCGCTTTCTCAGACAATTAGGAATAGTGCTACCTCAAGATCCAGCTATACCACTCCTAGGCATATATTCAAAAGAGGCTCAAGCAAACAACAAGGACATTTGATGCTGCATTCTTATATATTTCTTTTAAGTAGCACTAAATGACTAGGAGTGTGTTCATATACTTGGTATAGCAAAAATATATTTTCTAATGTAGAATGAGCCAGGATCCTATTGTGTGAATATGACCACACAAAACTTTATTTCTAGATTGACACCTATGTATATCCTCTCTCTCTCTCTCTCTCTCTCTCTCTCTCTCTCTCTCTCTCTGTTCTCCAAGTGTACCTATGAACTACATAGTTAAACACAGCTGGAAACAAGAGAAGCAATAACTCTGAAATTGTGACAATGTCATAGTACTACCTTGGAGTCTTGGATATGTTAGACAGTAAAGTATATTAAATTGGATTTTATTTAAATTAGGCTTATGAACAACAAATACCATATACACATACTGAGGTGAATGTAAATTAGATAATTTAAAATAAGAAGAAGCAGTTTTAGAAGCTCTAAAATGAAGAGTAATTATACTCATTTAGATTACCATTAAATCTATAGGATTCAAATTTCAAGCGAATTAAGCATTAAAGAAGGATGGATTTATCTGACAGTTTCTGAAGAGCTCCTCTGATTTACAATATTTTTGGTTGATATGCATGTGTACAAGACCAACTACTTTGAAAATGAAGTGCCAGGAATAATGTCAAGAGATCAATTTAGTGTAATCACTATTCTGGACTTAGCATTGCGCAATGAGTTACAGTAAATTACTGAAGTGTCTCATTTTGAAGGGCACATTAAATAGCATTTAATTATATCTGTTCAAAACATGAAGGGATTTTAATGCAACACCCAAAATATCTAAAATTAGATTGAAGAATATGTTAGAAACATTTGCATGCTCACAGAGAATCACTAAAAACTTCTCGATAAAGATGCCATTTATTCTCAAAAAGAATATCCAGAGGGGTTAGTGGCTTATCTATTTCTAATCTTACTCTGAGCTCCTATTGACTCTGCCTGCTCTAATTGTTGACATCTCAAACAATTTCTATTTACTCTTGCTTAGCATGATGCCTACAGCCCTGCAGGGAGCCCCTTTGAATTCACACACTTAATTACTTCTATCTCTCTAGGGAAGTGTTAACTCTGGCAGAAGGAGAGGGGAAAGAGTTTATTAAATGGTGCCATAAAATAGACAGTGATATTGTAGAAGGCCGTGTATGAAAAAAAGAACAATATTCTGAAGGGGAAAGATAGCATGTCTACTTAATCCCTTAGGTTTCCCACTAGCTGAAGGGTATCTAAATATGTAGAGAAAATCTGCATCAATTTATGTTTTAGTTATTAATGGTTAAAGGTCAATACACAACTTGTAGATTTTTTTCAAAGGTCAAGCCAAGTACAAATAACTCTAATATGTACAGAAGATAATAGCAGATGTTCTGATTATACTAGCTTGGTTTTGATCCAATGTCCTTATTCAAATTAAACCATGTTCTTCCTGTGTTTTTTGAATACCTCTTATTCCTCTACTGCCTCCTTCTCTGAGGAATGACACATTTCATCCTTGCTTATTCTGTTGCATTAAAGCCATAACAGATTTCTCTCTGACAAGCAGTAGTAGGTAAGATAAAAATATAGAATTCTTAAGAAAATATTGTCATTTTAGATGGTCTGTGTGTGTGAGTCCCTTCCATTATTCTTGAATGATTAAAACACAATGACATCATCACACTGTGTAACTCTTAACAGTACCAACTTACCCACCCTCAAGAAACAGCATTCCCCTTGCAAAGCATGATTTTGCAAACATTTTCTATTAATTTTTTTTTGAAACTGTGCCTCACGGTTTTTCAGTCAAAATACTCTGAGGTGAGTGATACTCAATTATTTTCATTTCTTATTGGACAGATTTTATCATGTCTATAAATGTTCAGTTATTTGTATACCTGGAGCCCTTTTGCAATGATAGCAATATTAATATTTTATGCATTTATCTCTTTAATAGGAACGCATTTTTTTTTGAAGATGATTTTTTCAGGAACATCTAAACTTATAATACAAGAAATAAACTGTCAAAGACTGTTTACTGAACTAAGAATGGTAAAATAAAAAAACTCTACAGGAACCCTTTCCTCTAAAAATTAACATTATTTGAAAAACTTACTTAAAACCTTATGTATGATTTTTTGGGGGTTGTGTTTGGACACGTGGAATCTTACATTAAATTGGTGGTCTAAAGGCATGAAAATAAGGTTGACAACAAATTTTGAAAGCTCTGCTTCTCATTACTATGAAGCTACTATGCAGATTAAAGATAAAGTTATACAATGGTTTAAAAATAGCATTTTGTATATTCAGTGCCATGTCTTAAATATAAAGATTGTATGTTTGACATTAACTACAGTTTAAAATTCCATGTAAGCTGGAGACCAGAAAATAGAAAATGTTTAATGTTCTGTTTTTAGTGTCAAATATATATACTAGTTGAGCTATGTCTTACATGCAAAAATAGATTTCAGCTTAAAAGTACATAAGAATAGAGTTGGTTTTCTGAAGAAAAATGTTTATTTTTATGAATATTAAACCAACACCATTGCTTCATGTTATGCCATGTTATTGTATTATATAATATTCATCTACTATTCATGGCATCTTTGTTTAAATTTCCTTTGACTTTTTGAAACATAACTTAAGGAACAAAATTTGCTCTATGAGTTTTATGGACCATAAAGTGTTTATTTCTTTTCAATGTGTGATTATTTTTATGTGTAGTAAAGCATGGGTTGTCAGCTGAATATGCTGAAATGTATAATCTTTAAACCTTTTATGGCGAATTCTGCAAATAGCACATCTTTTCCTATATATTTTCAACTGACAGTCAATGGAAAACTAAAATTACTGCTACTGTTGGAACCTGTATTCTGCTGAGACATATGAAAATAAATTCTTCATCAAGGTGGTTGACTTCAGTTCATCCACTCTTGTAAAATACTGCTAACAGAATTATTAACTCTCAAGTTTTGACAGTTCTGGCAGTTGAACCTCTGAGGTAAGCTTAAACCCTATTAATGTAAAGTGAGGAAAAGAATGAAAGGAGAGCTAAATAATCTTGAAAAAAGTCGGATATTTAAAAAAGTCAAAGGACACTGCCTAACACAGGAGAAATTTGCTCTGGAGATAAGTACTCATTTTAACTTGAAATTTATCATTTAATTTCATGCTAATAAGAGTTCTGTAAAATAGTTACATGTTTAAAATAATCATTTAAGAAGGAATAATGATAGTTTGCCTCATTACTCAGGATATATATTATAAAAATGAAAATTATCATAATTAAAAAATCTATAATAAAAACCATTTAAACAGTTTCGAAAGCAACAATAAAATGTTTCAAAACGAAAGTATTTAGGGCTTCTTTTAATTTCCTTGTGTTGCTATAAAGAGCCAATGACCAAAATGACATTATTGAAGAAGATATGGATTTTGTCATAATGTTCTAGAGGCAATAATGGTAAGGATGGGTTATGATAACAGACAACCATCACTCCTGAGAACAGTCTATATCCATAGGCAAGAAAGAGAGAGAACAAACTGGTCAAGGCAAAGAATTCTAAACATCTCAATCCTTCCAATACACGTATCATACAATAAGATTTATGTCTTAAAAGTCCATAATCTGTCCAAACATCACCTCCAATTGCTTGAATACATGAGCTTATGAGGGGAATTTCTCACAGGGCTGGAGAAGTAATTTGGTAATTAAGAACACTTGCCTCTCTTACAAAGGAGATGGGGTCCATCCCCAGCATTACATCATAGTTCTTATTGTCTGAATCTCTAATTACAGGGGATCTGATGCATATTGCTGGATCTCATGGACAACAGGCACCCATATGGTATACATACATAAATGTAGGGAAAATCAAATGCATAAATAATAAAAAATTCTTTTAAAAAAGTATTGTTTCAACAACATTTTAAATGCTTTCTAATTTTTATTTATTTATTTTTAATTTTTTTTTTATGTGTAACAGGTGTATGTCAAGGCTCATGAACAGAGGTCTTTCTTTTTGTTTTTCTGTTTTTTTTTTGTTGTTTCTTTTTTTTTGGAGAGGGTTTCTCTGTTTAACAGCCCTGGCTGTCCTGGACTCGCTCTGTAGACCAAGCTGGCCTCAAACTCACAGAGATCCGCCCACTTCTCCTCTCAAGTGAGATCAAAGGTGTGTGCCACCATGCCAGGCTCATGCATAGAGATCTGATGACGACTGCTGGGGTCTTATTTTTTCTTTGCACCATGTATGTTCTGGGGATTAAATTCAGGTTATCAAGGTCAGCAGCAAGAGCTTTTACTCACTGAGACATCTGACAGGTACACTTGGGTGTTTATATTTATTTGTGTGTTCAGTTGGAGTGTGTCTGTGTAGGCTGTGTCTCTGTGTGTACTTTGTCTTTAAGTATAATGTGTGAACAACTGTTTTACATGATTTTGTGTGTCCACAGACACCTGTACCAGTGTGTGTGAAAGCCACACGGTGACACTGGATATCTTCATCCATCACTTTTTAACTTGTTTAAGAAAAAAAAAAAATCTTTCTCTGACTCTAAAGTACCTCATTTCGGCTAGGTTGACTGGGCAACAAGTGCCTGGTATTTTTCTGTCGTTGCTCACTCAGTGCTGAGCTTATAGGCCTGGCTGTTGTGTTACACTAAATATTTTAACTAAGGTTATTATGTTTACATAGGACATCCTTTATCCACTGAGGCATCATCATAGCCCCCTTCTAGGTTCTTATGTTATTTTATTATCATTTTAAAGGAGAGTCAGTAATATATAATAACATTCCAAACTTTTAATATTTCAACATTTTATGTTTCTTAAAAACTTAATCTTGCCCATCCAACTCCCCTAAGGATTTCCACCAAAGAAAATCCATTTGATCAAAAGACTTCATCACAGCCACCTTAAAGAAAGAAAGAAAGAAAGAAAGAAAGAAAGAAACAAAGGAAGAAAGAAAGATGAGTGACTATTGAAGTTGAGTGCTGATATCAGACATTAAAATCATTAGCTAATGATAGCTAATATTTAGGAGTAGCAGGATGTAATGTTTTTCTATGCTATTTGGCCATTTGAGATGAAATAACATTTCAAACAAATTAGCAAAATGTCAGTGTGAAGCTATGAATTTATACTGTCTCAAATTTTATTTTCTAACTTATTACATATGATGGTAGAATATTTCAAAATCAGGCATGTCTGGTTAAGGGAATGCATTTTAATGCTGGAATACCTATGTTCTGCCCTAGGTCTACTCTGTAAAACCTCTCTAGATCTGGAAATGTGGGTTGTTCTCCACTCCCTTCACCTTCACTAACAAAATTGAAAACCATGTGTTTGGAAACTTGTAGTGAAGAATCAAGGCATTAAACTCTCACCCCAATCAGTTTATGTTGTTGAGATGATAGTTTATATGAAGTAAATCACATTTGCATAAATCATGATTCCTACAAAAAAGATGGATAATCTATCATAAGACCTCATATCTTCCTAAGAGTAGAAAAGAATGTGTAAGACAATTAGGAGTAGTGCTATCTCAAGATCCAGCTATACCACTCCTAGGCATATATCCAAAAAATGCTCAAGTACACAACAAGGACATTTGTTCAATCATGTTTGTAGCAGCTTTTTTCATAATAGCCAGAACATGGAAACAACCCAGATGTCCCTCAACAAAGGAATGGATACAGAAATTGTGGTACATTTACATAATGGAATACTACTCAGCAATTAGAAATAAGGAAATTATGAAATTCGCAGGCAAATGGTGGGATCTAGAAATGATCATCCTGAGTGAGGTATCCCAAAAGCACAAAGACACACATGGTATATACTCTCTTATATAGACCTACAAGATAGGAAAAATATACTGAAATCTATCCACCTAAAGAAGATAAACAAGAAAGAGGACCCAGGGTAAGATGATCAATCCTCACTTAGAAAGACAAATGGGAAGTTTCATGATTTCCTTATTTTTCATTGCTGAGTAATACCACAATTTCTGCATCCATTCTTCAGTTGAAGGGCATCTGGGCTGTTTCCAGCTTCTGGCATGAAATTTGCAGGTAAATGGTGGGACCTGGAAAGGATCATCCTGAGTGAGTTGTCCCAGAAGCAAAAAGACACACATGGTATATACCCACTCATATAAACATACAACATAGAATAAACCCACTAAAATCTGTACATCTAAACAAACTAAGCAAAAGAGAGGACCCTAACTAAAATGTTCAATCCCCATCCTGAAAGGCAAAGAGGATGGACATCAGAAGAAAAAGAAAATAGGAAACAACCTCGGAACCTGCTACAGAGGGCCTCTGAAAGCCAGTAGAAAACAGGAAACAACCTTGGAACCTGCCACAGAGGGCCTCTGAAAGCTTCTGCAGTATAGACTGTCAAAGCAGATGCTGAGCCTGATGGCCAACTGATGGGCAGAGTGAATGGAATTTTATGTAAGAAGTGGGAAATAGTAAGAGCTGGAGGGGACAGGAACTCCACAAGCAGAGAAACAGAACAAGATAATTTGAACACAGGGAACGTCCCAGAGACTCATACTCCAATCAAGGACTATTCGTGGAGATAACCTAGAACCCCTGCACAGATGTAGCCCATGGCAGTTCAGTGTCCAAGTGGGTTACATAGTAATGGAAAGAGGGACTGCCTCTGACATAATCTGATTGGCCTGCTCTTTGATCACCTCCCCCTGAGGGGGGAGCAGCCTTACCAGGTCACGGTAGAGGACAATGCAGCCACTTTTGATGAGAACTGATAGACTAAGATCAGAAAGGAGAGGAGAACCTCCCCTATCAGTGGACTTGGGGAGTGGCATGCATGCAGAAAGGGGAGGAAGGGTGGGATCGGGAGGGGAGGAGGGAGGGGCTTATGGGGGGATACAAAATAAATAAAGTGTAATTAATAAAAAAGAAATTAAAAAAAAAGAAAGACAAATGGGATGGAAATTGGATGTAGGAGCAAACAAGTAACAGGACAGGAGTCTACCACAGAGGGCTTCTGAAAGACTCTATTTGCAGTGTATCAAAGCAGATATTAAGACTCACAACAAAACCTCTGAGAGAATGCAAGAATCAAAAAAAAAAAAAAAAAAAAGGCGGGGGGATTTAATATGACCTGGAAAAGGACAGGAGCTCCACAAGGACCAAATATATCTGGGCATGGGTCTTTTATGAGACAGTTTCTCCAAACATGGATGATGGATGGATGCAAACTAGAGCCCCTGCTCAGATGTAGCTCTTGGTAGCTCAGTATCCAAGTGGGTATCCTAATAAGGAGAATAGAGACTGTTTCTGACATGAACTCGATGGCGGGCTCTTTGACACACTTCTCCCCTCCCAACCCCCCAGGGAGGAGCAGCCCTGCTAGGCCACAGAGGAGGACTTTGCAGCCAGTCCTGAAGGCACCTGACAAACCAGTATCAGATGGAAGGGGAGGAGGTTCTCCCTTATCAGTTGACTTGGAAAGGAGCAGGGAGAAGATGAGGGTGGGGGGAGTGGGATTGGGAGGAAAAAAACGAGTAGGATAGGCAGGGATACAAAGTTAACAAACTGTAACTAATATTAAAAAATAATAAATAAATAAATAAACACATGGAGAAAAAAAGAGTGAAAATGTCAAAATGCAGCTTTTAAATAATCAAAATATAATGTCTTTAAAGATAGACTCCCGTGCAAAGTTTTTAGTGATTACTGTTGTTTATTTCTGTGACTGTATGGGAAATAATCTTTGATTTATCCTTAAAATAAAGAAAAGAATGAAAATATCTACTAAGAAATTCACCAGTATTTGTTTAAATATCTATTATACAATAAATATCATATGCTTTGTCCAAGATAAGAACAGTAGCATTGCAATGGCCAAGTTTAAATATCAGTGCCTTCTGGCCTCAGGATATCCTATTGGGTAGGGGGACACCAGTGGGCAGATGCCTTTTCTGTGAATAAGTTGAATGCTCTGTTCCTTAAGTACCCAAGATCTTTGTAAACCCTTCTGTTTCTTTAAAATGAAAACTCTATCTTAATTGATACAATGCATGTTCCACACATCCTGAGTTATAGGAAAGGCTCACAAAGAACACATGGCCACAGGTGCTGTCAGTGAAAAGTTTACTGTTGTTACTTCTCCTGAGTTCTTGTTACTTCTCATGAGTTATTAACAGTCACATTTAGCAACTGAAAAATCTGATGTAGAAATGCTACAAAACTATTACCCACTAAAGAGGCATCTTCCTCAACTGTCCCAAGAGGAGTCTACAGAGCGTTACATCAGTGGGTTTTAGAGCACCATGTGCGGGGACTGTATTGGAACCCTTTCACTGGATCTGAAACATGAAAGCTATTTTGGTAGCACTGTAAGACACTGCATCACTTTTTACTTTCTGTGTATGCACTGGAGTTTTCAGGCTTCAAAACGTCAAGTACATAACTTGGCTGCAGCATATAATGACTGTCTCTCTCCAACATTATTTTCTAAAACTGGCTTCAGACTAGGAATCCAAACATGTTCTACTAATCATAATTTTCCCGGGGATTTACAACTTAGGGTGTTATTAGTAATTAACAAGAGAAGACTGTCAATACAAAAAATGTAAATTCATTTACTTGATGTGGGACTTAGTACTGAGTACTGTAGTGAGTCAAGGTCATATGCAAATTAAAACTGTGTGAAGATCTCACAAGTCAACAGGGAAAACTGATAGACAAAAACCATATTCAAAACCATACAAAGTAACAAAAGATAAACACTTATTTCAGGATTGAATAGAAAGCTGTTTTCTGAAATCAAATGCCTCTGTATACGAACTAATTAAGGTTCCTTTTCCAAGTGTGGATAATACTTAATAATAATAATAATAATCATCATCATCATCATCATCATCATCAAACATAATTTCTGTTTGCTTACAATTAATGTTTTAGGTATCTATACTATTCTGGAAATTTATTGTTAAATTGGATATTTATTAAGTAAATAACACACATAAACAATGGTAAATATAAAACTATTTGTACCAATATTTATAATGTCAAAGGAGAGTCCCCAGGCAGGTCAGAACTTACTACTGCCAGTATTTCAGACATCACTAATGAAGTCATAAGTAATAAAGAACAGTGAAATCATTGCTCCCAAGTCAATGTTAAGTAGCCCATGTATGACTTTATCTTTAATCTGCATAACTGGTGAGTTCCAAGCCAATGAGAAACTGTATAATTTATTATATCCACCTTAGATTCTACTCTTTCTACTCTTATAATACTTTAAGTAGGTCCCTATACTTCTACCAGCTCATTTAATATGTGGGTATTTAACAGTTATTTCTCCCTAGAGAAATATCTCAGTGGGTAAGCTCTAACACTATCCTTTCCAAAGACTAAATTTCAGCTCCAAGCACTCACATCATACGTCCAAAAGTCACCTAAATCCAGATCCTCAAGGATCAGGAATCTCTGGCTTATACTGGCATCCATTTACCATCCAAATAAATGAAAACAAGAACTAATAATTAATGTAGTTTAGACATAAAGTCTGCTATTCCACGACCTTTTTTTCCACCTGAGATTTTCTTCACTTTCCTAAGATATTCAACCTTCTCATACATTTCATAATTGTAATCTCAATATACTGAAATATATGTTTTAATGCATATGTTGTCAAATTATTTGAAAATGGTATTTTAATTTTTCAAATTTTTTATTTATTATTTATTACAATTTACTCACTTTGTATCTCAACTGTGGCCCCCTCCCTCTTCTCCTCCCAATCACACCCTCCCTCCTTCTCCCCCGATGCCCCTCTCCAAGTCCACTGATAGGGAGGCCCTCCTCGCCTTCCCTCTGACTCTAGCCTATCAGGTCTCATCAGGAGTGGCTGCATTGTCTTCCTCTGTGGCGTGGTAGGGCTGCTTTCCCCTAAAGGAGAGGTGATTAAAGAGCAGGCCAATCAGTTCCTGTCAGAGACAGTCCCTGTTCCCCTTACTAGGAACCCACTTGGAGTTCCTAGTTTGTGAATCCTAGTTTGAAAGCATGGTCATCTTTACCACCGCTTGTTCTCAAACATAATGCTATTTCTATTCACCCCCACAACTGTTTGTATCCAGTAGCAGTACGAGAATTTTCCTGTAAAAATCAAACTCCTTTGCACATTTTTCTAAGCAGCTAATTACCTTTTACATAGATGCCAGTCATTCTGTTTTTTTTTTTTTTTTTTTTTTTTTTTTTTAATGAGACGGGAATTCTCTGTGCAGCCTGAGCTGTCCTGGACTTGCTCTGCAGACCTGGCTGCCATCAAACTCACAGAGATCCAGCTGCCTCTGCCTCCCAGAGTGCTGTGATTACAGGCATGGTCTGCCCTTCCCATGATATCAGTGATTTTTTTTTTAACTTTAAATTTCTAATTTTGAGTGGTCAGAGGCTGAAATTAATAACTGTGTTATACAGCTACTATAATAGTTAATATAATTAATTTTTGTTATTATAAGTAGGTTTTGAACTGTTTATGTGAATCTTGAACCTTATCTTCCATAGTTTTGTTTTTGTTTTTTTAGGGGGTGTGGTTAATTATTTGAAATCTTGAAAAATTATTTTCAGTACATTTGACTAGGATGGTTCTCCTGTGTAATGTTAGGTATCAAAAATGTTTATTTTTTATTTCTAGAGCAATATTATTGTATTTTGCATTCAAATACATTGTTTTGAATATTCTTTACTTTGTAGGGAAATTAAAATTATATTAAAGTAAAATTAATAAAATTAAAATTATTGGCTACAAATATTAATTTATAGTAATTTGTGTAATATTTCCATCCTTATTAGAAACCATTCAATTTTCATTATTCTTTCATATTTCAATTGTTTCAATGTTATTGTTGCCTACAACCATATTCTTCTGAAATTATGCCAATTTTTTTAATTTATGGTGAATGGAAACAATGTATTCTTCCTTCTTCCTTTCTCTCTCACTCTCCTTGGATATTCAACCTTCACATTCTTTTCATAGTTAGACTGTTGTTATACTGAAATATATGTATTAATGAACATATTGTCAAATCCGAATTTGAAAGCATTGTGATCTTTACCTCCTCTTGTCCTCACATTTTCCTACCTCTTGTCCTCATTCTATGTATCTACCTGTCTACCTGTCTATCTATCTATCTATCTATCTATCTATCTATCTATCTATCTATCTATCGTCTATCTACTGATCTACATATTTATCTACCTACCTTTCTTCCCATTTTAGTTATAACATTTTATATATTTATTATATACTATATCATTTATCTATATTACCTCATTTTTGCTATATAATTATATATCACATTATTTGACTATATTTATTATGTGATTGTATATTAATCACTCAATAGACTATTTTTGTTTTTCTGTTCATGTTAGATAGAAGCATTTCTGTATAAGTACTTTTATTTCATATTTGAATATTTACATGATGACACAGTACATACACCGTCAAGTCTAAAGTTTATTTTAGCTGTGGAGCAAGCTTAAACTTTTGGAGGTCACACTTGAAACAAACAAAACTTCTTCCCACACAGTAACCAACAAGTCAGGGGTGGGACGTATGAACCCTTTCCACTTAATTTCTAAAATTTTGACTGGCTTCATTCTGTGAAGGTCTTTTTATGCAATGACAGCAGCTAAAATTTGAGAGTGTAGCTGTCCAGAAGTGTAATGTTCAGAAGCCACTGCTTTATTTCCATCCTCGTGGGAACTAGAAAAGATCACCTTGAGTGAACTAACCGAGAAACAGAAAGACACAAATGGGATATAATCACTTATAAATGAATATTAGATATATAATATAGGATAAACATACTAAAATCTATACTGCTAAAGAAGCTAAACAACAAGGAAGAGCCTACATGAGAAAACCTATGATATGTGTGTCTCAAGAGTAGGAGGATACTGCATACACACTTATGTTCTGTACTTAAACATTTATGAGTTTTTGTTACATCCATAAACAAAAACAACAAAAATCCCTAATAGGATCCAATTGTTGGAATAATCTATCTGTACAAATATACAGACAGTAAAGTCTAATTATATAAATATTTTACATCACATATAATTACACAGAGAGTGAAAGATGACAAGAGTTGCACCCTGAGCCATTTAAGAAATCACCCACAAAATGTGTATCATTGCAAGTAAGTGAAAAAAAAAAAAAAAGGAAACTACTAAAGTGGCACTTTTTGTTTGTTTGTTTTAATTGACACCAAGGAAAAATGTTTGTTTACGAATAATTTATTGAAGTAACTGCCACCTTTTATTGTATGCTGCTGATCATCCTGCTCAGGCAAATTCTCTATGACTGAGCTGTTCCTGTTAAAAGAGATAAAGGTGACTCTAGGGTTAAGTAAATTTAGCCTCCGTTTTCTTTGCACTCTATACTCATTAGCTCATATTGGAGACCTTGCATTGCAAAACTCTAGAAAACAACAACAACAACAACAACAACAACAACAAAAAAAAAAAAAAAAACAGTAACCAAAAACACACTTTGCTGTATTTTTCCAGCAGCAAATTCCGTAGTCAGGAACTTTATCATGACTATTGTAGTTACTATCATTTTGTTTTGCTTAAATTCTAAAAGTTTGTATCTACCTTAAACAAATAACTGTATTGCGTATAAACTTAGAGATGTGGACATGCAACACATTATTCTTTATGTTACACATATTTCTATGTAGTACAATAAGAAATATGACTATAAAGTGACATTTAATATAATAAATATTCATATTGAACACTGTCATGTTAAATGACAAATGTCAATAACTATATTGTACACATAGCTAGGGAAATTAAACTAATTGAGAAGTTTTGAAATTTATGACAGTTTTAACTACTAAAATACATATGCTCTCATGGTTTCTTTGTGCTAAATTATTGCTGCCCTCCATGCAAATGCCATTCATTATTAGGAAACCTTAAGTACTATTTATGCATTGTGAGCTGAAGAAAGCAGTGACTGACAGTTTTTTGTTGTCTTATCCCTTTCTTCCAAGCAAATCCTCATTTATCTTCACAATTGTTTTTACAGCATTTGGAGGCTTGAATGTTAGCAACATTTGACCCTTGAACATTTCTATCTTCTCTCAGAATTGTCCAATATTAGCGAACAACAAAGGGTCATCTATCACTGTGTCACACTTGCCTGGAGAATTTCTTAAGGGCTTAAGAAGAATGATGTGCCCAGTCCTTAAGCCCTGAGATTCCTCAAGATGAATTTTCTGCTTTTTTTTTTTTTTTTTTAACAGAGATCATTCTGTCATTGGTGAAAGTATGTTCTGTACCTGATTCATCTACTTAACGTTCTTCTCTTCAGATAACATGAATAATTGTTTGGAAGATACTTCAACATAAGCCTAGATAACAATCACTGGTAGGTAGAATTATGTACGCTGGACTTGTAGGAAATAGCCAAAGATGACCTAGCATTGGAGTGGCTACAAAGGATACTAACATGTTTGTTTTGTTTTGTTGTTTGTTCATTTGTTTGTTTTTATGGAGGAATTGGAGCTGAAATATGTATTTTTATTTTATTTTTTACTGGATATGTCAAAGACTAGATAGCCTTTATGATGTCTGTTTGCAGAGTCTGGAATGAAGCTACAAGCTGAACTAGATCTCATGTCAGGCAATAATTTTTATAAAAGAGTAGTGTTCCTCAGTAAAACATTAGACATGCTGTAATTTGTCTTTGTTCTGAAATCCTGAGTCTTGAAGAACAAGGAGCTCTGCACTCTAAACTGACATAGTTCTAAACCTTCTAGCACTTCCAAATGACCCAGCAATTGCATTCCTGGGCACTGATCCCAGAGAAATGAAAACTTATGTTCACACCAATACTTAAACACAACTGTTGATGACAAGGTTATTTGTTACAGCCTGGGTGTGGAAATAACTCATATGTTCTTCCCCAGGTACACAGTTAAACAAACCTTGGTTTGCTTATGCAACAGAACACTACTCAGTAATGGGAATTTATATTACTGATAATTGGAACATTTGAATAAGTCTCAAGGTAGGTATCCCAAAATAGAAAGGCCAAACTGAGAATTATGTATCTACTGTAATAACATACATATATTATAACATATATTATAATAATATATTATATATTAACATATATAATAACATATATTATAATAATAACATACATTATATATATATATATATATATATATATATACACACAATCATACAAACACACACTTATATGTGAAACATGACAGAATCTACAGAGAATCTGAGAGCTGCGAAGGAATAAAGAATCACTTCATATTTTACCCCGTGAGCATGAAAGAATAATTAGGTTGGTTCATGTTCAAGAATGTATTAGTTAAGGCCATAATATTATTCCTTGCCCAAAAATGTTCATATTCTGAGATTGATATTCCAACCAAGGACCATGTATGGAAATAACCTCGAAGCCCTGCACAGATACAGCCCATGGCAGTTCAGTATCCAAGTGGGTTCCCTAGTAATGGGAACAGTGACTGTCTCTGACATGAACTCAGTGGCTGGCTCTTTGATTACTTCCACCTGAGGCAGGAGTAGCCTTACCAGGCCACGGAGGTAGACAATGCAGCCAGTCCTGATGAGACCTGATAGGCTAGGGTCAGATGGAAGAGAAGGAGGACCTCCCCTATCAGTGGAATTGGGGTGGGACATGGGAGGAGAAGGGGAAGGGAAGGTGGGATTGGGAGGGAACAGAGAAGGAGCTACAGCTGGGATACAAAGTGAATAAATTGCAATTATTAAAAAATAAATGAAGTAGAAAAAAGAACACAATGGCAACTATTGCATTATGTAACCTAATTTTTTCACACCCTTCAAGTTCAGGTTATTCATATTTGAATAATGTATTTGAAAAAATATATATTTCTTGTGAAACAATCCCAATTACTCACATACCTTATGATTAAATCATAATAATCAAATTTATATATTCAAATACACAATCTATGCAAACATTTGGAGCCTCAATTTCTATAATTCTAAATAAGAAAAGATTCAAATAATATGCTCAAATCAGTAAATCTTAGAATATAACAATAGTATCTAGAGCAGTGATAATGAAGTACTCATATTTTTATGCACCATCATAGACAAACCACTCTAAAGTAATGTGAATAAAAGGATGTATATAATAATAATTCACTGTGAATTTTTTTAAATTTTTTATTAATTACACTTTATTCATTTTGTATCACCCCATAAGCCCCTCACTCCTCCCCTCCAGATCCCACCGTCCCTCCCCTTTCTGCATGCATGCCACTCCCCAAGTCCACTGATAGGGGAGCTTCTCCTCTCCTTTCTGATCTTAGTCTATCAGTTCTCATCAAAATTGGCTGCATTGTCCTCTACTGTGGCCTGGTAAGGCTGCTCCCCCCTCAGGGGGAGGTGATCAAAGAGCAGGCCAATCAGATTATGTCAGAGGCAGTCCCTCTTCCCATTACTATGTAACCCACTTGGACACTGAACTGCCATGGGCTACATCTGTGCAGGGGTTCTAGGTTATCTCCACAAATAGTCCTTGGTTGGAGTATGAGTCTCTGGGAAGTTCCCTGTGTTCAAATTATCTTGTTCTGTTGCTCTCCTTGTGGGGTTCCTGTCCTCTCCAGCTCTTACTATTTCCAACTTCTTACATAAAATTCCATTCACTCTGCCCATCAGTTGGCCATCAGGCTCAGCATCTGCTTTGACAGTCTATTTGATTTATTTAAAGTCCAAATGTTGTGTAATTAGTCTATGGACGTAGAGTCTCCACATTATATTGTATGATAGACACAGTTTGCCAGAGCCATTACACACCTAACATTTTGCTGTAATTCTTTTTGTTTCTCTAGTTGAAGAAAACATGAGTGAGCAATTCAAATTTCATTTAATTTTTTACACATTTAATATTTGTGTTCTCCATGTGCAGCCCAAATCAGTTATGAAATAGGGAATTTACTCAGCTTTTAGACTCAGGAACTATACTACATTTGCTAACTTGCATTTCAATCATCACCACATCTTCACATTTACATTATTTACTCACATATGAAAATATTTTAGTATTTTCTTCTTTCTACACAGTTTATAAAAAATAGGCTAGATGTACAGCTCAGTACTTAAAGTACCCGCTGTATTTCTAGAGGACCTGAGTTCTAGTCTCAGTATCCAATTCAGAGGACTCACAGCAATGTGTAATTTCAGGTACAGACGATCACACCTCTGGCCTCTGCACTCACACGCAGCACATACCCACTTGCAGGCACACATATATGCATATAAGTAAAAATAATAGAAGTAACCTAAAACAACATGAACATATAATTTGGTTAGCTCATACATGATAACATGTTTTATTTGATCTATTTTTGTCATGTGAATGCAAACTTAATACATTTTTAAATTAATAATTAGGAAATCAATTTTAAATTTCATAATACTTTCTAGTCAGATAATACTGGCTATGTATAAAGACATGGCTTTCCAGGGTTCAAATGTCCTGCCTACTGGAAATCTACACAGACCATTACTAATAATAATTGCTTAGATAAGAAGGCTGTGTTCATGTAAATAAAAAAATGTAGAGTGAATATGTAAATTAACGACCATTCAACTACGGTGAAGAAGATAACACTTTGCAATTGAAGGGATATGTTTTAAGTAAACTAGAGAAAAATTAAAGGAAAACTTAGGATATAACGTTAGCATTGATTTCTTGGATATGACGCCAACATCACAACAAGAAAAAAAGCTCAGACAGGCAGAACTAAAGCCAGTAAAGTCTGCACATGAAGGAATGACTCACAGCCTGTGAATAGGAACAGAAATCTATGAGGATTAATTTTCAAAATATAGTAGAAATGCTCATAATTAGTAGCAAACGCACAAAATTCTTGATACACTAATGGGCAAAGAACTTAGATATGCCCCTTCTTTTTAAAAACAAAACAAAACAAAACAAAACAGAAAAAAAAAAAAAAAAAAAACAGGGTTTCTCATAGCCTTGGCTATCCTGATCTCACTACTTTCTTTCTTAGCATTTTTTGGTGTACAGATTTTAGTATGTTTATCCTATATTGTTTGTCAAATATCCACCTATATGTGAGTATATACCATGTGTGTCTTTCTGCTCTTGTGATACCTTACTCAGGATGATCTTTTCTATTCCCACCATTTGCCTGCAAATTTCATGATTTCCTTGTTTTCAATTGCTGAATAGTATTCCATTGTGTAAATGTACCACAATTTCTGTATTCATTCCTCTGTTGAAGGGCATCTGGGTTGTTTCCAGATTCTGGCTATTATGAATAAAGCTGCTACAAACATGGTTAAACAAAATTCCTCGTTGTATACTTGAGCACATTTTGGATATATGCTTGATCTTGAGGTAGAACTATTCTTAATTATCTGAGAAAGCACCATATTGATTTCTAAAAGTTTACATTCCCACCAGCAATGGAGGAGGGTTCCTCTTTCCCTACATCCTCTCCAGCATGGGTTCTCAGTTGAGTTTTTCATTTGAGCAGAGTGCAGGTAATCTGTGAAAGAAAGGGGAGGTAGAAAGAAGGGGACAGGCGTTCCATAGGGAGAGCAACAGAACAAAAAATATCTGGGCACAGGGGTCTTTTCTGAGAGTTAAACTCCAACCAAGGACCATGCATGGAGAGAACTCCTGCACAGATGAAGCCCTTGGAAGCTCAGTCTCCAAGTGGGTTCCCTAGCAGTGGGAACAGGGACTGTCTCTGAGATGAACTCAGTGGCTGACTCTTTGTTCATCTCCACCTGAGCGGGGAGCAGCCTTACCAGGCCACAGAGGAAGACAGTGCAGCCAGTCCTGATGAGACCTGATAGTGGCTAGGGTCAGATGGAAGGGGAGGAAGACCTCCCATATCATTTACTTGGGGAGGTGCATGGGAGGAGATGGGGGAGGCAGAGTAGATTGGGAGGGAATAAGAGAAGGGGCTACAGCTGGGATACAAAGTGAATAAACTGTAATTTATAAAAATATACATAAATTAAAAAAAACTTTCTTAAAAATTTCATAGGTGTATGTTAACCTTTATAAAAGTCCTTACTCCGTATGGATCATCTCCCTTCCACATTCAAGTTAGCTCTTTGTTATCTATTTTCTTTAAATAGTGTTTAATTATTTCCCACTAAGTCTAATCAGTGCAGTCCACAGCCTATTTTATATGTGTGTGTGTGTGTGTGTGTGTGTGTGCCTATTTGTGTGCATGTTGTTGTTGTTTTACACATTGAATAAAAACTTTGCAAAGATAAAAGGTGGTACCTGATATAAGAATATATGCTTTGTCATCACTAATCATTAATGATGTATAAAACAACATTCATGACATATCATCTATTATAGTGCTACATTACTCATAAAGTAATTAAAACCCTAAGATAATTTTTTATTTTAAAATTCCTTATTTTACTATTTTAAATTAAGTTTTATTTTTTATATTAATTACAGTTTATTCACTTTGTATCCCAGATGTAGCCCTCTACCTCATTCCCTTCTAATCCCACCCTACCTCCTTCATCTCCTCCCATTTCCCTCTCCAAGTCCACTGATAGGGGAGGTACTCTTCCCCTTCCATCTGACCCTAGCTTATCAGGTCTCATCAGGAATGGCTGCATTGTCTTCCTCTGTGGCTTAGCAAGGCTGCTCCTGCTTTGGTGGAAATGATCAAAGAGCCAGCCACTGAGTTCATGTCAAAGACAGGCCTTGTCCCCCTTACTAGGGACACACTTGGATACTGAGATGCCATGGGCTACGTCTGAGCAGGGGTTCTAGACTATATCCATGAATGGTCCTTGGTTAGAGTATCAGTCTCAGAAAATACCCCTGTGCCCACATATTTTGGTTCTGTTGCTCTCCTTGTGGAACTCCTGTCCTCTCCAGGTTCCACTATACCTCACTACTTTCATAGGATAGATGTCCCTCAAGGGAGGAATGGATATAGAAATTGTGGTACATTTACACAATGGAATATTACTCAGAAATTGAAAAAAAAGGAAATCATGAAATTTGCAGGCAAATGGTGGGAATAGAAAAGATCATCCTGAGTAAGTTATCACAAGAGCAGAAAGACACACATGGTATATACTCACATATAAGTGGATATTTGACAAACAATATAGGATAAACATACTAAAATCTGTAAACCTAAAGAAGCTAAGCAAGAAGGTGGTCTCTGGGTAAGATGATCAATCCTCACTCAGAAAGACAAAAGGAATGGACATTGGAAGAAGGAGAAAACGGGAAACAGAACAGGAGCCTACCACAGAGGGCCTCTGAAAGACTCTACCGAGCAGTGTATGAATGCAGATGCTGAGACTCTTAACTAAACTTTGAGCAGAGTGCAGGGAATCCTATCTTAACATATTTTTTTTTTTTTTAAGGAAGAGTCAACAAGATGGTTCAGTGCATCTGAGAACTCCCTACAGCTGATTGTTTTCAATCCCTGGATTCTGTTTTGTAGAAAGAAAATCGATTCCTGCATGTTTTTCTCAGACTTCACATTTTGGTGTAGCGCACAGAGACACACATACTTACAAACAAACAAACAAACAAACAAGGAAACAAACACATGTAACTGTTTGGTCCTAGGGAGAAGAAATAATTTGTTGTTACAGTTACAATGGCTGCACACCAAGATTGTGATGGCCATTTGCTTTTAGTTTGGAATAGATAAAATAAGGCATATGCATAACATTCTAATGTAATCAAGCCCCAGAAAAGGAAGAATTCTTACTGTATTTAACAACATTCACATAATACTGTTATGCTCAGCAAGATAAGCCTATAATACAAAGACACATACAGCATGTTTATAAATATGTATATAAATGATTTTAAATACAATATAAATGCATATGAATGGTTATTAAAAACATAAATGGGGAGAAGAGTGGTGATTCAGGGAGCTGATATAAGGATACAAGGTTTCTATTTAATGAATATGAAGCTCCTTATTCATAATAAGAATTCAACCTTCGGGTCAATGATAAAATATCAAGCAAACAATTAAACTCCAGTAATAAGTAGACAAAACTTAGCCAAGCTCTGTTACAATTTCTGAAACAAGAAATGATGAATCAAATAGTGCCAAGGTTCAAAAATCTTTTCATCATCTGTGTCCATTATACATGACTGAAAATGCTAATGAACAATTCTCAAATATTAGTGTTTTATCTGTGGTTATATTTGCCTTATTCTTTTCTATTGTCTGTTCTCTTGAGTTTTGAAAGAAATTTTAGTAAGATTATTCAAACCATGATTTCTATAGTGGAAATGTGCATTGTTTTCCTTTTACAGAACAAAAAACACATAAGAAACAAAAGATCATTACTGACTTTTCATAAATGGAGCCTTTGTTTTCCTTTTTAAAAATTTTTGGTTAATCATACTTTATTCACTTTGTATCCCACCTGTAACTCCCTACTTCCTTCTCTCCCAATCCTACTCTTCCTCCCCTTTCTCCAAGCATGCCCTTCCACAAGTCCACTAATAGGGGAGGTCTTCCTTTTCTTCCTTCTCATCCAAGTCTATCAGGTTTTATCAGGAGTGGCTGTATTGTCTTCCTCTGTGGCCTGGTAAGGCTGCTCTCCCCTCAGAGGGAGGTGATCAAAGAACAGGCCAATCAGTTCCTTTCAGAGACAGTCCCTGTCCCCATTACTGTGGAACCCAGTTGGATGGACATCAGAAGAAGGAGAAAACAGGGAACAGGACAGGAGCCTGCAACAGAGGGCCTCTGAAAGGCTTTACCCTGCAGGATATCAAAGCAGATAAGTGGAGCCTTCTAAAAATACCATGTACATACTAGAAATCAGTAACAGACCCTAGAGTGAAGCTGAATGTACAGAAATCCTGATTTTGCTGTTAGAGAGCCTTTTTTCTTAAGAAAACCACTTAAAATCTGTGTCATTTAACTGCCTCTATAATGTTTGAAAAATAAGCACATAGAGTAGAATTTGATGAATACATTGTCTGTTCTTGAAAAATGATACTGCATTCTGCTGCTATTTTCATGAACACTATTAGTTGGATATTTTAATGATATTTTATATATTTATAACTATCTTCTCTAAATGCATGTCAGTGCTTTGTATTTTAAAAGTGGAACATTTATTTTCATTTTAAATATTATTGATCACTGAAACAAGGAAAGTGTATTTCAATTAATTTTTGCATTTGGATAGCAATAACTGAGGGAAATATATAATTACGTATTTTAATTTTGTTACTTTATCTTTTCGTTTACTCTTTCTAAAACATCTTTCTTCATTTTAAAATGAGTCAAGCTAATTATCCTTCAATTTTATCTACTAATTTGAATCTTCTCCTTTAATTGTGTTGGAAACATTATTTTAGAGAGAATTTAAGTTTCTGAATGCTTAAACTTCTCACTGAGATGAAAATAACACAATATTACAGTATGAAATTGTTTTGGAAATGTATATATATATATATATATATATATATATATACACATAGAGAGAGGTACATAATTGTATTTTCATTATTTCTACCCCTCCTATATCTCTCCAACTCCTCTCATGAGCCACTCTGTTTCTTAAAGTCATGTTCTCTTTTCTTATAATTGTTTTGTCACACATATAATACACCCACACATACACACAACTTACTGAGTATATTTAGCATTGTTCTTATCGTCATGTCTTTAGTACTTGAGACTAGATGACCTGCTGGGGTCTCATTCTTGAACTATCCATTCTCTTTCTCTCATTAGTCATTGATTGCCTAAAACTCTTCATCAATTTGAGGCTTTATGAAAATTCAAACAAATGTGTTGTCATGTCCTCAGGTGTTAATGTCATGTACGTCTAGTTTAGACAAACATACTATTAGATTAAATTGTGATAACAGCTCATTTAAGATTTAACTAAGTGTATGTGCAATGAAAATATTTTAATGAAATGAGTACTAATTCCTCCATCTCAGAACATTTTTATGATATTTGAAATTTCTATCATGTGCGTGCATTGTTCCCTTAAATGATTCCAATGTTTTACAACAACAAAACAAAAACATTCAGAAGAAACTTTCAGTGTTAATTTCCTTCTGCTTATTATATAAGTATTGAATGTTAAAGGAGTCAGTTCTAGATCATGATGTTTTTAGAATCAGAACTCCTGATAGCAGGTTAAAAATTTTGTTTAATCAGTAATTTTTTTCATCTTCTATTAGGCTAATACTGTTTCTCTGCATCTCTACAAATCATGCTTTCAAGTGTTTATGTTTTGTTATTTTCTCACTTGAAAGTGAATATGAAAAAAATGTGAAAAAAGGGAGAGGTGTTTAACTATAAATAAAGCAACATGCAACACGTTTAGTAGATGACACTCAGATAATATAATCTAAGGGAAATATGTTTGAATAACCACTTCTGCATCCTTCATAGCCTCTTTGAATTCATAGAATCTACTGAGTCACCTTTTGCAGTATGTAGACAGAACTTCATCAAGCATCTGAAGAAACAAATGCAATATTCCCCATTCCTTCTCAGTGTCAAGGACACAGTGGGATCCTGCCTGAGTCTATGCTGACAAAATAGACTATGCTCTGGAAATAGTTCCAATTTTCCCAGGCATCTTTTTTGGGTCTCTGCTGAATAAGACAATCAAAAGTGATGACACTAGAATTCTGTTTGTGCTTGATGATTTAATGGGTCCACCTTATAAGAAGATACAGCCAAGAAAAGCATGGAACATAACAGCATAAGAAAGTAGAGAGATTTGTATTTGGGAAACTTAAGTTGTGAGCCTGTATAAGAGCTGGGTATCTGCTTAGGTACTTGAACACCATAAGACTTAACAGTAGCATATGCCGCTAGGCTAGGAAAATATTGTAGAAAAATTAGTACCTCAAGAATTTCTTTTTTTTCTTTGAATTTTATTTTTTTTCTTATCAGTTACATTTTATTAACTCTGTATCCCAGCCGTGTCCCGATCCCTCATTCCCTCCCAGTCCCTCCCTCCCTCCCTCATCTCCACCGTGCCCCTTTCCCAGTCCACTGATAGGGGGGACCTCCTCCCCATCTGATCCTGTTTTATCAGGTATCTTCAGGACTGGCTGCAAAGCTGTCCTCTGTGGCCTAACAGGACTGCTCCTCCCTTGGGGGGTGGGGAGGCCAAAGAGCCAGTCATTGAGTTCCTGTTAGAAATAGTCCTTGTTCCTCTCACTATGGGAAACCAATTGGTTACTGAGCTACCACAGGCTTCATCCGAGCAGAGGTTGTAGGTTATATCCATACATGGTCCTTGGTTGAATGTCAGTCTCAGAAAAGACCCTGTGCCCAGATATATTTGGTCCTTGTGGAGCTCCTATCCTTTCCCCATCAGACTAACTCCCCTTCTTTCTTATGATTTCCTGTACTCTGCTGAAGGTTTGGCCATGAGTCTTTGCTTTGAAAACACTGCTAGTTAGAGTCTTTCAAATGTGCTCAGTAGACTCCTGTCATACGTTCAATGCACATCCCATCTGTCTTTCTAAACGAGGATTGATCATCTTACCCCATGTCCTCTCTCTTGATTATCTTTTTTAGGTGTACAGATTTCATTATGTTTATCACATCTTATAGATCTATTTACATGTAAATATTCCAAAATGTAAGAGAACTCACTACTGTGATTGTAATGCCATTGCTATAAATTAGCTACATATGTAGTTTGGATAAGTAATATTAACTTGATATACTGCTTCCATCTGTTGGAAACACACACACATTATTATTTTCCAGTGCAATAAAACTATCATATTGACTTTTATGAGAAGGGGAGAACAATGTCTTTAATTATATTGAGAAATCCAGGATAATTGTCTTTATTTCTTGGGAAAAAAATACAGATGTACCCACGGTATAGTTCACTGTAAAACAATTACATCTGCAAACCACTCTATTTGTTCTTTTTACTGATAGATATTTTTCAATATTGATGAAGGTCCTCAGTGCACATTACCAAAAAATGAGTTCGCAAATATAAAGCCTGTAGAACTCTGAAGAATCTGAGTTGTAGAGGATAAACACAAAAACAAACAAACAAAAAACCACAAGTTCAAGGATTCCAGTGTGTAAATTTGAAAGCTGTTTTACAAAGCTGTAGTTGGATAAATAGTAGCCAGCCTTGAGAATGATCATACTGCTCTCTTTTAGTTACACTTTATTTACGTAGAATTGTACAGGTTAGCATGATTTTCTAAACATATTAATCACAAAGGCTGTAGGGAGAAATAGGTTGCAGACTCTACAGAGGCTTACAAATGGATTTGCAATTCACATACTGTTTGCAAAGTGAGAATGCCTTCAGTTTATTTATTTACCTATTTATTTATTTATTTATTTTCATGGATATTGAACTACAATGCCAAAAAGAAAGTGACTAATTAGTAACAATTCCCTCTGAATTAATTAAGTTTATGGAAAATACACCCATTTTCTAAACATATTTATGATTTGTACCTGCAGTCTTTCTATTTATCCTTTTCCTTATGTTCTGTCATGACAAAGAATGGATGAACACTAGCTATAGGAAAATAGAAGGGTGATTGTGTCTTCAAATTTATCCTAACTGTTTTCCTTTATACTATCATTTGTAGGCAAAGGGTAATGTCAGTTGAGAATAACAGCATAGAAACCTTAAGTCACAGGCCAGGAAAAAAAAATCAATAGTCCTTCAAATTTTCTAAAATGGTGACTAGAAAACAACAACAACAAAAAAAAGAGAGAGAGAGAGAGAGACAACACTGACAATCTGCAGCTATGTTTTGAAAATATCATTGTATGTGGTAATAGTCAGAAATTATATATATATATATACATATATATATTATGGAATTACTATAAACATTCATAGTCACTTCAGACAATTGCATTTTCCAGATACTACAATTTAAGAATTAACAATTCTGCATCAACTTACTCTGTGGCATGGCAGAGCTGAAACCCCCAGGGAGAGGTGATTAAAGAGCCAGTCACTAAGGTTATGTCAGAGACAGCCCCTGCCTCCCTTACTAGGGAACCAACTGGAACTGAACATCCTATGGGCTTCATATAAGCAGGGTGTCTAGGTCCTCTCCATGCATGGTCTTGATGAAGCAGCCATGATGAGACCTGATAAGCTAGGGTCAGATAAAAGGAGAGGAGGTCCTATATTATCAGTTAGGGAGGGGCATAAGGGAAGAAAAGAGAAGGTGAGTGGGACTGGGAGGTGTTGGGGGCTATAGTAGATACAAAGTGAATAAATTGTAATAAATAATATATTAATTAATAAATTACTTTTAAAAAAGAGTTAGCAATTCACATCTTCCTCTGGGCTTTAATATACTTTTTACCCATGTGTGTCTATGTAAACTAAAATCTAAGTAAGCAATCTTTAGAGATTATATGGGAGAAAAATTATCTATTAATGACCAGTTAACCACATGGAAACTAGATCTTGATAATTCGTGTATTTAGTTACAGGACTCATAAAAATTCATGAAGGCTGATGTAAACTTACTGAGAGCAAGGAGATCATAAGATTTGTAAGTGTAATTTGTAGGTACTAACAGCATAATTCTCATATTTTTAAAGCTTTTAAATAAATATTTTCAATCCTTTGATCAGTCCATTAATACTAATTTGAAATGCATAATATGCTAAAAAATTCCATGTCAAAATTAATTTTAGTTTATAATTTATTAAAGTAAATACATATGCATCAAGAATTATGTCCTCTGAGACCTGATAGAGTAGATCAGAGGCAAGGGGAGGAGGCCCTCCCCTATCAGTGGACTAGTGAAGAGGGAAGGAGAGTGGGATTGGGAGGGGCCGAGGGAGGAGGTACAGTTTGGATACAAATAAACTGTAAATATTAAAGTATTAAATTAATTTAAAAAAGAATTATATCATCTACTCAAATGCAGGAAATAATATGCTCTGGTAATAAACATTATCCTCATTAGCCTGAACAGAACCAAATTTTCAGAGATGAGGCTATGACGGTATAATTATTTTATATCTTTTATTCTAAGGGTCTGTAAACTGTGCACTGCAAGACCAAAGTGAAGCACTCACAGTATACAGCACTCCATATTTTCAGAAAGGTTAGGTTGAGGTACCACTCAGCTATGCCAACTTTCAAAAATGCTTAAAAACCAGATCAGTTCATTCCATCTTTAAGACCACATGGGAAGTCCTTAAATGATGAAATATACATTGCTTTTAGTGATTTATTAGGAATAGTTTTGAAATCATAAACATGCTAGTAATGGATCTAGAAGATAAATAAACATTACTATCAATTAAGGAAACATCTGTTAACCAAACAGTTCTGTACTCTTCTTTCTGTCTAAGATCTCACAAACACCAGCTTAGAGGGACATGAAATGGAATGGTGTAACACTTATTACATGCTGATTTCTACTAAGCCCACATAAATAAACTGAAAAATAATCTGTCAATCAGGATCTAAATATAGTATCAAATCTTTTAAAATAACATCAATAATCTTAATCATCACTATAAATATATAAATGTAGACTATTTTTATTTTAGTTTCCAATTATTTTCTTTCGTTCTTTCTTTCTTTCTTTCTTTCTTTCTTTCTTTTTTTTTGTCTTGTCTTTGTTTTTGAGACTGGTTCTTTCTATGGAACTCTAGCCTCTAGCTCTTTTCCAACTCACTAATTCTGGAGACTAATAGGAACCTTCAAAAACTTCAAAAACTTCCTTGTCTCTGACTCCAAAGAACTGGGACTGAAGGTGTGCTGCTTTTCTTCTTTTCTAAATCACAAAATGAAAATAAAGTAGGAAACCGATTTTCATAAGTTTCAATAAAATATTATAATATTATTACACCATGGGGTGTTTACTTTGTGAATTTACAAAGTAAATTCAAAGTTCAAAATTCGATAACTTGAATATTACTATGATTTTAAACCAACCATTAAGCTAGTATCTAAGAGATATCTTCAAGATTTGCTTTTTTAAGAAAATAGTCGTATTTACTATTCCTTTTATTTTCTGCAAAGTATAGATTCTAAGTGATAGCCTATAATTTTGAAGAAATATATAATTTATTTGTTTAATTTCTCATTGATGTTTCTTGTCAACATTAAAAGCTAATTTTTAAAAACTGCATTATACTCTTCTTTTAATGAAAAAATTATTACAGAATGCTTATTTACTTTCATTATAAAAATGTCTGGAATATCTGATCATTCAGTTGACATATTTGATGTAGAGAAAAGTCCAGAAGAACTCAAATACATAAGTAGTCAATGAAAGTAACTTTCTGAGATTTCAAACAATAAAAAATTTGATTTATCTATACCAGTGATTTGAAAATTTAACTATCTTGGGGCATAGATTTGAAAATCTCGTTTAATTACTTATTTTAGGAAACAAAAGTTGATAAACACCTTCAGCAAAGAGGCTGGATAAAATAGTAACTCAAAAAAAATCAGAATCCCTCCTGTATACAAAAGACAAATGTGCTGAGAAAGAGATTAGGAAACCACTTACCAAAATTAAATCAAGATTAGGTAGAAAGATTGAATAGTCCTACATCCCTCAGGAAAACAGAAGCAGTCATCAAAACTCTCCCTTACAAAAAAGTTCAGGGCCAGGTGGTTTCAGTGCAGAATTCTACCAGACCTTTAGAGAAGAGCTAACTCCAATTTTTTCAAAGTGTTCCACAAAATAGAAACAGAAGGAACATTACCAAACTCATCCTATGAAGTCACAATCACCTTGATACCTAAACCACACAAAGACCCAACAAAAAAAGAGAAATTCAGAGCTATCTCTCTTAAGGCAAAAATACTCAAATGCTTGCAAACTGAATCCAAGAACACATAAAAGGTATCATTAACCATGACCAAGTAGTCTTCATTCTAGGCATGCAAGGGTGGTTCAATATATGGAAATCCATTAATGTAATCCACCTTATAAACAAACTGAAGGAGAAAAACCACATGATCATCTCCTTAGATGCCGAAAAAGCATTTGACAAAATCCAACACCCATTCATGTTTAAAGCCTTGGAGCGATCAGAGATACAAGGCACATACCTAAACATAGTAAAGGCATTATACAGCAAGCCTATAGCCAACATCAAACTCAATGGAGAGAAACTTAAATCAATCCCACTGAAATGAGGGACAAGGCAAAGCCGCCCACTCTCTCCATATCTCTTCAACATAGTACTTGAAGTCCTAGCTAAAGCAATAATACAACTAAAGGTGATCAAGGGGATACAAATCAGAAAGGAAGAAGTCAAAGTATCAGTATGATGCTATCATATCATACAGATGATATGATAGTATACATGAGTGACCCCAAAAATTCAACCAAGAAATTGAAGAAGATACCAGAAGATGGAAACATCTCTGGTGCTCATGGACCTGTTGGATTACCATAGGGAAAATGGCCATTCTGCCAAAAGCAATCTATAGATTCAATGCAATTCCCACCAAAACACCAATACAATTCTTTACAGACCTTGAAACAAAAATTCCCAACTTCATATGGAAAAACAAAAAACCCAGAATTTCCAAAATGATCCTGTACAACAACAGATCATCTGGAGGTATCTCCATCCCTGATCTCAAGATGTACTACAGAGCAAAGTAATAAAAATGGCATGGTATTAGCATAGAAGGAGAAAAGTAGATCAATGGAAGTGAATCCAGAAATAAACCCACACACCTATGAATACTTGATTTTTGACAAAGAAGCCAAAACCATTCAATGGAAGAAAGATAGCATCTTCAACAAATGGTGCTGGTCCAACTGGCTGTCTACATGCAGAAAAGTGAAAATAGATCCATATATATCACCCTGCACAAAACTAAAGTTCAAGTGGATCAAAGACCTCAGCATCAAACCAGACATACTAAATCGGTTTAGAAGAAAAAGTGGGGAAGAGCCAAGAACTCATTGGCACAGGAGAGAACTTCCTGAACAGAACACCAACAGCACAGGCTCAAAGAGCAACAAATAGAACCTCATGAAACTGAAAAGATTCTGTAAAGCAAAAGACACTGTCATCAGAACAAAACAACAGCTTACAGACTGGGAAAGAAACTTCACCAACCCAATATCTGACAGAGGAGTAATATACAGAATGAATAAAGATCTAAAGAAGCTAAAAAGCAACAAATCAAATAATGCAATTAAAAAACGGGGTACCTAGCTAAACAGAGAATTCTCTGTAGAGGAATATAGAATTGCAGAGAAAAACCTAAAGATATGCTCAATGTCCTTAGCCATCAGGGAGATGCAAATCAAAAAGATCCTGAGATTTCACCTGACACCCATCAGAATGGCTAAGATCAAAAACTCAAGTGACAACACATGCTGGAAAGGTTGTGGAGAAAGGGGAACCCTCCTCCATTTCTGGTGGGAATGTAAACTGGTACAACCACTTTGGAAATGAATCTGGTGCTTTCTCAGGAATTGTACTTCCTCAAGATCCAGCTATACCACTCCTAGGCAAATATCCAAAAGAAGCTCAAGTACACAACAAGGACATTTGTTCAACCATATTCGTAGCAGCATTATTCGTAATAGCCAGAACCTGGAAACAACCCAGATGTCCCTTAACAGTGGAATGGATACAGAAATTGTGGTACATTTACACAATGGAATACTACTCAGCAATCAAAAAGGAGGAAATCATGAAATTTGCAGGCAAATGGTGGGATCTAGAAAAAATCATCCTGAGTGAGGGATCCCAGAAGCAGATGCTGAGACTTATGGGCAACCTTTGGTCAGGGTGCAGGGAATCTTAGGAAAGAATTGGGAAACAGTAAGATCTGGAGAGGACAGGAATTCCACAAAGAGAGGAACAGAACCAAAAAACCTGAGCACAGGGGTCTTTCCTGAGACTGATACTCCAACCAAGGTCTATGCATGGAGATAACCTAAGACCCCTGCACAGATGTAGCCTATGGCAGTTCAGTATCCAAGTGGGTTCCATTGTAATAGGAACAGGGACTGTCTCTGACATGAAGTGATTGGCCTGCTCTTTAATTACCTCCCTCTGAGGGGAAGCAGCATTACCAGGACACAGAAGACAATGCAGCCACTCCTGATGAGACCTAATTGACTAGGATCAGAAGGAAGGAAAAGAAGACCTCCTCTATCAGTGGACTTGGGGAGAGGCATACATGCAGAGGGTGGAGGAAAGGAAGGATTGGAACTGGAGAAGGGAGGGAACCACGGGGGGGGGGATACAAAGTGAATAAATTGTAATTAATAAAGAAAAAAATACAAAAAAAGAAATATATTATAGGATAAACATACTAAAATCTACAGTCTTAAAGAAGCTCAACAAGGAGGACCCCATGGAAGAGGCTTAGTCATTGTTCACAAGGGCAAACAGAATAGATAATGGAAGAGGAAGAAGACAGAAAACAGGACAAGAGCATTCCACAAATGGCCTCTGATAGACTCTAATCAACAGGGTATCAAAGCAGAATCTGAGACTAATAACCAAATTTTGGATAGAGTGCACAGAATATTATGGAATAAGGGGGAGACAGAAATACCTGGAGATGACAGGAGCTCCAGGAGGATAGCAACAGAGGCTAAACTTCTGGGCCAGGGGGGCAGAGGAGGGTAGCTGCACAGACTTATTCTCCAACTAAGGACCATGCATGGAGAGATCTAGATCCCTGATAAGTCTCCAAGTATGTACCATGGTAAGAGGAGTAGAGTCTGTCTCTGGCATAAACTCAGTGGCTGGGTTTTTGATCACCTCTCTCTGGCAGGGGGGGTGCAGCAGAAGGTGCTGCCAGTCCTGATGAGTTTGATAGGCTAGTTTCAGATACTACTGGAGGATGACCTCTCCTATCATTAGACTTTGTGAGAGGCATAAGGGGAGAAGAGGGAGGAAGGGTAGGACTGGAAGGAAAGGAGCAATGGGACTAAAGTTGGGATACAAAGTAAATAAATTGTATTTCATAATAAATAAATTAAAAATGGTGAAAAAATTTCATCTAATCTGTTTTTATATGTTATGAATAAAATAAAGCAAAGGCTATAATTTAAAATATATGTGTAGAACATTAATATTTATCTGTAAAGAATTTTATTATATAAATAATTTCCATAGGTTAATTAATTTTATTTCAGGAAGTTGTATGATGCTGCAATGCTTAAGATAACTTCTAGAATGGATGGATGTGTTTCTTTTTTGGCGAGGTCCTTTTTTACAGAGTGAACTCTCCATGATTACAGATGATATTCACAGCATGATCAACTATGTCATGTGTTTTATCTGAGCCTTGGTTTCTATGACTTCCAAGTATACAGTGGTGAAAGGACCATGATCTGTAGCGGATTTAGCTATATTTTATGAGTCTTCAGTGCTTACACAAATCTAATATTGAAATATGGTTGTTAAAGTTCATGTTTTCCTAAATCGTAATTAAATAAAAATATTGTCTGATTGAGAAGATGGCCATTTACAGAGCCAAACATTGGGTCTGGTTGTCAGAAGTGTGCCCTAGCCTGTTCAACCTTATATTAGCTGCTTTTGGTCCAGTTATTTGTGTGTTATCTACCAACTTCAGATGCATCAACTTTTATCCAGAAACCAAAATAGAACTACAAAAAGAAGAATTTTCTACATTTTTTTGAAGAAGGAAGTAGAACTCACATTAACCACAGATTCTAAAATATTTGTAAATATCCCATCTATAAGAAAGAAAAAGAACTATGCAATGTATTGCAAAACTAAAGCAAATAAATTAGTTTTCTACATTTCTATTTCATTGGGAATCCAATGGTAAATAGTATAAGTATGTTTGTGTTTGTTTGTATTTTTTTTTTCTTGAGACAGGATGTCCTTATGAGAATCTGGCTGGCTGTTCTGGAACTCAATATGTAGAGCAGGCTGGCCTTGAGCTAACAGATCCACATACATCTGCCTCCAAATTGCTGAGATGAAAGATATTTGCCATATACTCATTATTATCAGTATGTTCATAAGTATGATTGCATGAGTAATTTGATAGAGGTATCTGTTAGGTGAAACAAAGAAAATGTACACATTGATTTTTATATTTGATAATTATCTTTTTATGTACTTGCATTCATGGCAGGAAGAATAATCATAAAAATAAAAAAATAATAAAAAATAAAAAAAGAATAATCATACTGAAAGGAAAGAAGTATGAAGTTATTTAGCCTAACGTTTTTTTAAATTTACCTTTAGTTAAACTATTATTATACAACACTCTCTTTTATACATCATATAAATATATAAAGCAACTTAGTTAGCCCAATAAATCATATATGTAAAAAGTATAATTTAAACTCAAAACACGAATGCTGAATTTCATGCCTTTTTTCTGTATGACATGTGAAAAGGCGGTGATTTTAGATTTATGAAGTTCTTCTTGTTTTATCATGACAAACATCCTTTTGGACCCACTAGCTATATTTTCTCTCTGCTAATGTATCAGTTAACCTTCAAAATATGGATAGTTTATTTCTATTCAGGAAATAACCAGCCATAGTATCATTCAATAACTGTGGCCAAAATAGGATGTAAGGGGGGAAATGTAAAAACAGTAGATTGAAAATTGGTGTTATTAGGGAATTATGAGATGCTATGAAAACCATCCTAGTGAACTGGAATGCAATTTAGTCATCAATACCACAATCACTCTTGTAAAGTGCCTCTGCTACCTAAATAAACACAGCTCTGCTGTTTGAAGTTACCCCAGGATACATACTGGAACATTTGTCTAAGGACATAGGAGTGGTGGCCAGTATACCATTAGGCTCTGCATTATGAATTCCTGTGGGGTTTATATGTTTATCTTCAGAAGTTGATTCTTCATTTACACCCTTTATATGAGTTCCCTTTTGATGGATTCACAAATAGATATAGTCAGAGATATTTCTAGGCAATCAAATCAATATTTCTTTCTTATATGAATAATGAATGAAGTTTATAGGCCCTTACTGAGAGACAAAATGAGTGCTCCAAAAAATATTGTAGTGCAAAATTCAAATATGGACACAATGATTTCTAAAAGTAATGTGTGACATGTGCGGATATTCATAGACTGAATATTTGCTAGACACTGGTGATGAACACTGTGCTTACCAGGGACAGACATTTTTTCCTTTGTATCATATAATGTAAAAGTACAAGGACAATTGATGCTAACTGAATATCCATTTAATTATTTTTAAATCATCTAAGTTGTATAAAAGGATGTGGTATTTTAAAAAGAGAAGTCACTCTCCCTGTGAGGAGATAAACATCTCCAAATAATGCCAGGTCTGAAATGGGAGTGAATGAAAATTACATCATGATCGACTGACTAGGAACATAGTAAAGTTCCATACAGAAGGCAAGGCTCCTCGAAATGCCTATGAGTATAGCTAAGGACACTGTTACTGAAGCAGCAAAATACAGAGTTATCTTAAAGAGAAGCAAAGATATAAGCGGGTGCCATCATATGGACTTAAATTGTATTGTGCTTTCCATTTTTAAACAGTGGAAAGTGGTGATATGTGGTTCCTAATACCATTATTAAACCCTGGTTCTAATTAAACCTCACTCTTTTTCCTCAGTACAAGTCAAAAGTGAGTTCTGGTGAACAGAGTTGAAAGGAAGTGATAGAAAGAGTTTGTTGATACTGATTCAACACAGACACAGAAATGAAGTCAGAGAAGGGAAGATTCTCTAAATAAAATAAATAAAATTTTGGTTGACATAGCTAGTGTGGACTGACTTTACTCCATCACTCATTTTAGATTTTAAAGCTATAAATAACTCATTCTTGATGTTTGTGGTGGAGGCCTTTGGAAGATTTGATTAGTCTTGATGGGGGTAGCTTACTGATATTAGTTCTCCTTTTAAAGAAAGAAAAGAAAAGTGATATCTGACTCGTTCTATGAGAGAGAGAGAGAAAATGATGTATACAGAGAGACTAGTATCCTTACCAGGAGCCAGATCTGCTAGCATCATTTACATAGCTTGCAGCCAGGAGGCCTACAGAGAAATAAATGTCTGAAGCTTTTCTAAGTCAGAGCTGACTCAGTTATATCAATAGATGAGGTGAACTGAATACAGAATTAGGGAGTGAGTTCCCAAGAATTATTTTGAAGATATTTTCTGAGCCATGGATGTCATAGGGAAAAGGAGCCAGTTGTGTTGTGAAAATCCTGCACTCGGTCTGGTGGGTGAGGTGCCTAATCAGATATCCACGTGTGGTCAAGTAAAACTGGAACTGCATGAGAGATTTTAAGTAAGGGTGTCAGCAAAGTGGGTGGATTTACAGCTCTGGAAATTAGAGCAGACACCCGAGTTAAAGCTGTTCTTTGAGAGTGATCGATTCTAGATAATAATTAAAGACACGTGTGAGAGCACTGAGGAAGAAAGCAGAGAGGGAGAAGAGTTCAGGATTTTCTAGCTAATATTACTGGGTAACAGCTTACATTTGAACAAGCTTTGCTGTGTTACACATAGGCCAGGTTTAGCTTTCTTGAAGGAGGTGTAGGAATACCCCATTGCCTGAGGCTCTGAGAGTCAGAGATGACATTCAGAGATGACTCTGAAAAGAGATCTGGATTTGCAATCCTGGGAACACTGCCATCTGAAATAAAAGGTTGTAGTGCAGACGTGCGGTCAAATACTAGACTAGAGCAGGGAACTTGTCGTATATAAAATAAAACAATTTTCTAATACAAAGTAAATGTAGAGACTAATACTTGGCATTTCCTCCATGTTGAATACATCCATTTTACCTAACAAATGCTACTTGATCTGCACGTGAGTTAAGAAGAGATCAATTATTTTAGTAATAATCAATTATGAGTTATGAGTTCTATGGCAGCAGATGCATGAGAGAGATGATGTGTACAAAAAGGGAAAGCCTGCCAAGGAAAGAAACATCTGTGATCAGCTGGAAATTAAAATGCATCCTGTGAAATATAATAATTTAGTGTCAAAACTAAACATGCCCATTGAGTCACAATAAGGCAGGATGGAAGCTGTGAGCTGTAAGATACTGAAACGTGAGGAAACCAAGGATGATTTAGGATATCGAAGTTAGCAGTTAGCACAGTCTAGATGATTCCGGGGTGTCTTGATACTAAATAAAAGAAGCAGAGATTTCAGGAAGAGTACGACACACTTTATTTATTTAGTCAGGTATTTAGTCAGGAACTGGACTCAACAAAGAAAGCCAGACGGTTTAACCATGTACTATGAGAAATAAGAAAGTTCTAGGAAACTGTACTATGCTTTTTTTTTTAAACAGAAGTTATAAAAAATATGTGTGCATCTTTTTTTAACCTGGGAAGATTTGGATTCCCATAAGCTTGGTACTTACAAATAAAAGTGATTTAAGTGAGATAAGTGAACTACTAAGAAAAAAGTGTAGTATTTATCAGCTTTTCTTATTCCATTTCTAGTTCAAGAAGGAAGACACACAAAATATATCTGTGGAGTGAATGGTTGTGTCTGTGCTTTTGATAACTTCCAGGAAGTTAGGGAAAGGAGAAAGGGATCATAAACATATAAGCAGAAAGAATTAAAAACTTTTTTTTTTTTTTACAGACACGATTTTTTTTTTTTAGTTATATTTTATTAACTCTGTATCCCAGATGTATCCCGCTCCCTTATTCCCTCCCAATCCCCCCCTCCCTACCTCATCTCCTCCCTGCCCCTTTCCAAGTCCACAGATTGGGGAGACTTTTTAAAATAGTTTTATTTTTTATATTAATTACAGTTTTTTCACTTTGTATCCCAGCTGTAGCCTCCTCCCTCATTCAGTCCCAGTCCCACCCTATTTCCCTCATCTCCTACCAAGCCCCTCTCCAAGACCACTGATAGGGGAGGTCCTCCTCCCTTTCCATCTGACCATAGCTTATCAGATCTTATCAGGACTGGCTGCATTGTCCTCCTCTGTAACCTGACAAGGCTGCTCCCCTCTCAGGGTGAGGTAGTCAAAGAGCCAGCCACTGAGTTCATGTCAGAGACATTCTCTGTTTCCCTTAGTATGGAATCCACTTGGATACTGTGCTGCCAAGGACTACATCTGAGCAGGGGTTCTAGGTTATATCTCTGAGTTGTCCTTGGTTGGGTTATCAGTCTAGAAAAGACCTCTGTGCCCAGATATTTTGGTTCTGTTGCTCTCCTTGTGGAGCTCCGGTCCTCTGCAGGTCTTACTATCTCCCCCGTCTTTTATAAGTTTTGTGCACTCTGAAACTTTTAAATATATTCTTTCCTTATTGGCAATGATGGATTTTCAGAAAGTGAAATGTCCTGTGACTTTATATTTTGTGAACCCACCTGAAAAATCTCAAACAACCAACTGAACAAAACCTTCTAGACTAACACAGTTATAAAGCAAGACTGAAAAGAGATAATCTATAGCAAAGGACACACACAGAGCTATTCAGGCTTTTACACGTAAGCCCCAGTAAAACTAATAGAAGGTGGCTTTCCCCATGGTATTTCCACATGGATGGGCCAGATGAATGAGTAATGCTGAGAAAACATGAAGACTTCCAAGAGTGGAAAATGCAGCGATGGTACTGAAGCATAAGACAAAAATTCCCTGCTCAGTACAAAGCATTCATGAGTGCTGTCTCTGCCCCTCTATGATCAGTAAGAATATACTAAGAAGGTGAAGGAAGAATTGGAGATATTGCTGGAAAAACACACACACATGCACACACACGAGCGTGCTACATGCACAGAGCACTTCCATGTGCAATGATGCAGATATAATAGAATACGATGACAAAACAATTGCATAACCTTGCTTTTATCAACTATAATCTTCAAATTACTGAGAATGCTACTATGCTGTAATCAACAGATGACTGTGTCTACATTTTAGTTAATCCATCAGTAAAGAAGCCAAACAAATAAAAGCTGGACCAAGGCTTCAAGAAAAAAATAACCTTTGATTGTAAAACCATGAGGGGACTGAGGCTCATATAAGTATCTTTTGTTAGGTACAAAATCTGGCTGTGTTTTACATAAATCATGGAAAAAAGCACATAATTTTAAAAATAATTTACTCCCAAAACGAAAACAAGACGAAAAAAAAAGTTTGTCATTACATCTATTTTATAACATAAAATACCTTGATCTATATAATTTATATAAAATTGTGTACTCTTTTGAAATGAATGTGATTTCCTAAGATATTGCAATTATCATAACATTAATAGGTGAAGTATTCAAATGTCTGTCAATTTTGTTATGAAGACTGACCCAAACAGACAAACACCCACACACGAATATATAAATATGTAAACCTCACTAATTTCTAAATTCTGCAAATACATATCTATGCTAAACCGTTTGTGCGTATATTTATAATAAATAATTTATTTTGGGTATGTTGGCTTTTTTCCTTTTTTTAATTTTTATTTTTTCTTTATTAATTATACTTTATTCACTTTGTGTTCCCCCTGTGGTTCTCTCCCTCCTCCCATCCCAATCCCTCCCTTTCTCCACACTCTGCATGCATGCCCCTCCACAAGTCCATTGATAGGGGAGGACTTCTTTTCCTTCCTTCTAATCCTAGTCAATTAGATTTCATCAGGAGTGGCTGCATTGTCTTCTTCTGTGGCCTGGTAATGCTGCTTCCCCCTCAGGAGGAGGTAATTAAAGAATAGGCCAATCAGTTCATGTTAGAGACAGTCTGTTCCTATTACAATGGAACCCACTTGGATACTGAACTGCCATGGGCTACATCTGTGCAGGGGTCTTAGGTTATCTCCATGCATAGTCCTTGGTTGGAATAGCAGTCTCAGGAAAGACCCCTGTGCTCAGATTTTTTGGTTCTGTTGCTCTCCTTGTGGAGTTCCTGTCCTTTCCAGATCTTACTGTTTTCCACTTCTTTCCTAAGATTCCCTGTACTCTGCCCAAAGGTTGCCCATAAGTCTCAGCATCTGCATTGATAGTCTGAAGGGCAGAGCTTTTCAGAGGTCCTCTGTGTCAGGCTCCTGACTTGTTCCCTCTTTTCTCCATCTTCTGATGTCCAGCCTCTTTGCCTTTCTGGATAGAAATTGAGCATTATTGCATAGATGTTTTATGTAATATATGTAAATGTATATATACATAAATGTAATGTACACATAACTGTAATTCATTTACATTATTAATTTACATTTAGTATCATACTAAAAATTCTGGTCTACATTTTCGGAACAGCTGGAAACAAGATTCCTGGAAACAAATTTGCTTAGTCACACTCTTAGATATATAATAACTGTATATAATAACTCATAATTATATATATATACATACATACCCACAAACATATATACATATGCATATATATAGCCTTATGTATATGTATTTGAATGTCAGTCCTCATAACAAAATCAACAGATACTAGATTACTTCACCTATTAATGTTATGATGATTGCAATTTTTATCTTAGGGTATCACATTCATTTTAAGGGAGTACATAATTTTATAATATATACAAACATAGACATATATAACATATATGTACATAGGCACATATATAATATGTACATATGCATATAGATGTTAACTGCCAACAATGAGTTATTATAGTAGCAATAAGGAACTCATGTCAGTTTCTTTTGTGTGCATGTGGTTTTTCTTTTTTTTTTTCTTCCTTCTCATGTCAGTTTTTTATGGTTATATGGTAATATCAATAAGAACAGTTTAATTTTATTTCACACTGATTCGTCATCTAGAGGCAAAAAAATTCATGGGGATGTAGCTCCTTGGTAGAGATCACATAGGATTCTCAACACTTGGCTTTAATCCCTAACACCAGAAAAATCAAAACAAAAAACAACCACTTCTAATAATTTTCTACCTGAAGGAACAAGTAGAAACCTCTGTGTGACTGTTGTGATAGCATCTATAAGTAAAGATGTATTTGTCCTCAGTAGAAAAAAAAAGTAAATGCCTTCTTAGAAAATAAGTCATCTGAAAACGATTTGATGTTCTGCTTTCCTTTAAACGGTATATAAAAGTGGCATACTTGTCGGAGTCTGCCTTTACTTCGTTATCCCTTTTACAAACTCTTCTGGTCATCCTCTTTTTGCCAGATATTGTCCTGAGATGATTTCCCTGGGTCATTTCTAAGTTATGTTTTCTGCAGGTCTTTTCCTCATCAGCATTTTCAATTCATACTTCTGCTTGCAGATCTGAGATCTTAGATTTACTTTTAGTGTTCTGTACCAATGATCAATTGCAGTTGTCCTATTTACCTTTATCTATTGGCAACTCTGACCTTTTCAGAAACTCAAGTATCCAAAATATTGTCTTGATTTCATTCTTTTTGATTCTCCCAAACTTTGTTCTTTAATCTCTTGAAAGGCAAACCTCTCAGTCATTGTAATTTATACATTAGTTTTCAAATTAAATATAAAAATTATTTGTCAAATTAAAGTTCAAAATGTTGTTCTCTATTTGTTACATTTTTTGTAACAAAACCAGCAAACAAACAAACAAAACAAACAAAAAACAAAACCTTTCTCCCCCGTGATGTTTGTTGTTGCTGCTGAAATACAATTCTCTTTGGGCATACAGAACCTCTGACCTTCTCTCTCTGCATACAAGAAGCACACTGTTCAAAGATGTCAAATATACAAGGAGAAGGTAAATAGTATGAAACTTTATTTTAAAAAGAATATTGTCACTTTGTTTTCCCAAATATTACGACCACAGTTGACAAAGCCTTATTATCATCTCCTCCCAGTCCCACTCTTCCTCCCTCTTCTCCTTTCTCCTCCCATGTCCCTCCCCAGGTTTACTGATAGGGGAGGTTGCTCTCCTTGTGGAGCTCCTGTCCCCTCCAGGTATTATAATCTCGCCTTTCTTTCATAAGTTTCCCTGCACTCTGCTGAAAGTTTGGTTATGAGTCTCAGCATCTGCTTTGATACACTACTGGGTAGAGTCTTTCAGAGGCCCTCTGTGGTAGGTTCCTATCCTGTTCCCTGTTTTCTCCTTCCAATGTCTATTCAGTTTCTGAGTGAAGATTGATCAGATTGATCATATTTCCAGGGTCCTCCTTCTTGCTTAGCTTCTTTAGGTGTACAGATTTTAGTATGTTTTTCCTATATTATATGTCTAATATCCACTTATAAGTGAGTATATACCATGTGTGTCTTTCTGTTTTTAGTATACTTCACCTAGGATGATCTTTTCTACATTCCAACATTTGCCTGCAAATTTGATGAATTCAGTGTTTTTAATTGCTGAGTAGTTAGTATTTCATTGTGTAAATGAACCACAATGTCTATATCCATTCCTCAGTTGAGAGGCATCTGGGTTGTTTCCAGGTTCTGGCTATTATGAATAAAGCTTCTATGAACCCTCTTCCATTGCTTGTGGGAATTTAAACTTGTACAACCACTTTGGAAATCAGTCTGGCATATTCTCAGAAAATTAGAAGTAGCACTTCCTTAATATCCAGCTATACCACTCCTAGGTATATATCCAAAATGTGCTCAAGTACACAACAAGGACATTTGCTCAACCATGTTAAGACCGTTTTTAATATAGATGTTTTTAAAGTAATATAATTGAATGTATCAATTTTTCATTTCTCACTTTCAGTTGATATTTATAATTCCCTTTCTGAGTTCATATCACAAATATTTCCTAGTTTTTATGTGCAGTTTTGTATCTGTTTATTTATTTATTAGTGTTATATTTATTTATTTTTGATTATTACAATTTATTCACTTTGTATCCCAGCTGTATCTGCCTCCCTCTTCTCTTACCAATCCCACCCTCGCTTCCTCTTCCCTCCCATGCCACTCCTGCCATGCTCCTTCCCAGTCCACTGATAGGAGAGATCCTCTGCCTCCTCCATCTGGCCCTAGCCTATCAGGTCTCATCAAGACTGACTACATTTTCTTCTTCTGTGGCCTGGTACAGCTGTACTCCCCACAGCGGGAGGTAACCAAAGAGCCAGCCACTGAGTTCAAGTCAGAGACAGTCCCTGTTCCCCTTAGTAGGGAACATACTTGGAGACAGAGCTGCCATGGGCAACATCTGACAAAGTGTTCTAGGTTATATCCATGCATGGTCTTTGGTTGGAGTACAGGTCTTTGCAAAGACCCCTGTGCCCAGATTTTTGGTTCTGTTGCTCTTTTTGTGGCGCTCCTGTTCCCTCCAGGTCTTTCTATCTCTCCCTTCTTTCATAAGATTTCCTGTACTCTACCTAAAATTTGGCTATGAGTCTCAGCACCTGATATCCTTCTCAGAAGAGTCTTTTCCTTTTGGTCTCCTCTAAACACATTTTTATTAATTTTTCAAGAAACAATCATATTTTATATTTTCAATGTGATTAACCAACTGTTACAACAATATTTGGGAAATTATCTTTCTTCCTTGATTGAATTAATCTTAATGTTTTGTTAACATCTGTGCTTGTGTGTGTATGTGTGAGAGAGAGATAGGTATGTTGGTATTTGTTATAATTTATATTCCTTAACTACATCAATAAACAAATGGGCTGGCTTCTCTTGCATAACTGGTGTTATTTCAGAAAGCAAAGGAGTGACTGTACAAATGACTGATTTTAGGAAATGTTGCCCTAGTAATAGCAATGAGTTTAAATTTACAGCTGACCACAAAAGTAGAGCTTTTCCCACTATCGATAGCGTACGTGATACTGCCAGCTACTCAGCATGCTATCAAGAGAGAAAGATAAACACCAGCCTACTTACAAACTTATCAATCTACAATTAATTGATCTGCTTACAAGGTTCCTTAGTGTAATAGTGGCACAAAACTTGTCAGAATAAGCAACTAATATCTCATTGGATTTAAAGCCCACTCTATAAGTTTGAGTTTATCCACAAAACTACTCTTCACAGGGGCTGAGGGTACATAAGTCAGGGAACTAGGAGAAACAAAATAGAAACCAAGTACTACTGTTTTTCTAAAGGAGCATAGCAATAAACTGATCCTTAACAAAATTCCTCTGCTAGAAAACATGCAGAGGGTGAGAACACTTGGAACAGTCATTGACATCAAGTCTCTCTCATTAGGGCTCAGGAAACCCAGCTGACCAGGAGACAGAAGTAAAGGAGTCACCAAGGAACAAAAATTCTAAAAACAGCATGTTCAGTCTAACAGAGATTTTGGCAATGTGTATGTACAGGGCTTACTTGGGTCTGTGCAACATGGGTCCCAGGGCCGAATGGAGAAGTAGACACATTCCTTCATCCCAAACCTAGAATTGTCTCCAACTGATAATCTTTCACAAATGAAAAATTAGTTCTCTTCAAAAGTGGCTGCATTGTCCTCTACTAGAAAGAAGAGGAGAACCTCCCCTATCAGTGGACTTGTGGAGTGGCAGGCATGCAGAAAGGGGAGGGAGGGTGGGATCGGCAGGGGAGGAGGGAGGGGCTTATGGGGGGATACAAAATGAATAAAGTATAATTAATAAAAAAAATAATAAAAGATTTCAAAAAAATTAGTTCTCTTCAACTAAGTCTCATTGTGGATAAATGTTAATTTTTCTGTCACTGAACTTTTTTTTTTCTATACAATATGTTCTGATTATGGTTTTCCTCCATCATCTCTTCCAAGTTTCTCCCCCAAATTCCTTCTTATCCAGATGTGCACAGTTTCTATCTATCATTATAAAACAAACATGCCCCTAAAGATGAATAATGAATTAAACAATAAAATAAAATAGCAGTGAACAAGCAAAACAGATTAATACAAAACAAAGATGAAAAGAGAGTCAAAGAAAAATCACAAGATGGACATAGACTAAGACACACACACACACACACACACACACACACACACACACAGTCTCTCACACACAAATCCTTTACCTCTTAAACTGGAAGTCATATATGTATGCCATGCCAGATATGATATGAATTACTGTGAATATGTATCTATCTATTATATTTTGTGAAACAGAAGATGTAAGTGAATAGATACCATTTGCTGTTTTAATACAGATGAAGATCAGCCTCAAAGACAGGAAGCAATATCCACCAAGTCTCACGATGTAGAGAAGTTTTAAACCACCAAAATTTCTGGCCTGATTACATCCAAAACCCCTGCAGGTCGATGTTATCTGGCATTCTAGGTCTATGCATTGTTAGATTATATAGAGGCTATCAGCTTCTGGGTCTAGACTTAGGTTAGCAGACAGGGGAAGTAAGCCTCTGAAATGACAATTACTTCAGCAGAATAAAAAATAGTTTTATATCTACCTCCCAAAACAACACTAACCAAGCATTTCCTGTCAGTAATGGACTAGTTCATCTAAACTCAGTATTGGATACCTAAGGCCTGCTACAGAAAAAAATAAAATAAAATAAGAAAAAAAAATGCTGCTCTGGACTTAGGAAGGCACAAATAGCTCACCACTACAGGGCAGAACACTTCACCTAGACAGAACAAGAATTTCTGGAAATATAGGGAAGCCAAATCCCTACCTTTTAAATGTTAATTAGTAAGCCTGTGTGTGCATAGCAATGACTATTGAATAAGAAAAAGAATTACAGGCACTTGAGCAGCTGGTACAAGAACAGCTGGAATCTCAACATACAGAACAGTCTACAAATCTTTGGAAGACTCCTGTATTTGCCATTATAATGAAATCTGGAAACTGGAGAATGTTGACTGGCCTAAAAACTTGAAATAAATTGATACAACTTATGGGCCCTTTGCAATCTGGAATCCCCTTACTCTCTATATTACCAAAAGAAAGCCAATAATAATAATTGACTTAAAATATTGCTTCTTTACTATTCCCTTACCAGAGTCAGACAGAGAAAAAAAAATTGCTTTCAAAGTACCTACTTACAATAAAGTACCTACTTATACCCTCTGAAAAGATACCAAACAGAAATTTCTTCCTTGAGGAATGTTAAATAGTTCAACTCTTTGTCAATATTTTGTACAACAGCCAGTAGAAAAAATTGGTAAACAATTTCTTCAATCCATAGTTTACCATTATATGGATGAGATCTTGTTGGCCAATTCTGATTCAAATTTATTACAATATTTAATGAAGCAAAACAAAATTTACCTAGTTGGGGTTTACAGATTATTCCTGAAAAAAGTCAGAAAGAATATTTTCCCACTCTCTAGGATTTCAACAAAGGAAAAAAAAAAGATAAAGAACAAAAGAGGACAAAAGGTCAGCTAAAAACTCTTAATGACTTCTTAAAGTATTGGGACATATTAACAGGTTAAGACCAATTATTAGATTAACTATTCAAGAGTTGGTTAATTTATGAATGCAAATCAGCCAGGTATTCTCTTACCAATAAGAAACTACCTACAAGATAATCCCTTAAATATGGATAACCCCTTAAATATGGGGGTATCTGAGATTTCACCTTACACCCATCAGAATGACTAAGATCAAAAACTCAAATGACAACACATGCTGGAGAGGTTGTGGAGAAAGGGGAACCCTCCTCCACTGCTGGTGGGAATGCAAACTTGTACAGCCACTTTGGAAATCAATCTGGCTCTTTCTCAGACAATTAGGAATAGCGCTTCCTCAAGATCCAGCTATACCATTCCTAGGCATATACCCAAAAGAGGCTCAAGTACACAACAAGGACATTTGCTCAACCATGTTTGTAGCAGCTTTATTTGTAATAGCCAGAAGCTGGAAATAACTCAGATGTCCCTCATTTGAGAAATGGATACAGAAATTGTGGTGCTTTTACACAATGGAATACTACTCAGCAATTGAAGATGAGGAAATCATGAAATTTGCAGGCAAATGGTGGGACCTAAAAACGATCATCCTGAGTGAGGTATTCCAAAAGCAGAAAGACACACATGGTATATACTCACTTATAAAGACCTATAAGATAGGATAAACATACTGAAATCTATACACCTGAGGAAGATAAACAAGAGGACTCAGGGTACAATGATCAATCCTTACTTAGAAAGACAAATGGGATGGACATTGGATGTAGGAGCCAACAAGTAACAGGACAAGAGCCTACCACAGAGGGCTTCTGAAAGACTCTACCTAGCAGTGTATCAAAGTAGATATTAAAACTCATAACCAAACCTTTGGCAGAGTGCAGGGAATCATAAAAAAAGGGGGAGTTAATATGACCTGGAGAAGACAGGACCTCCACAAGAACCAAATATATCTAGGCACAGGGGTCTTTTATGAGATTGTTTCTCCAAACAAGGACCATGTATGGATGTAACCTAGAACTTCTGCTCAGATGTAGTCCTTGGTAGCTCAGTATCCAAGTGGGTATTATAAAAAAGGGAAAATGGACAGTTTCTGACATGAACTCAATGTAATACTACTCAGCAATTAAAAACAAAGAAAATCATAGGATTCCCTGCACTCTGCCAAATGTTTGGTTATGAGTCTTAGTCTCTGCTTTGAAACACTGCTAGGTAGAGTCTTTCAGAAGCTTTCTGTGGTAGGCTCCTGTCATAGGTCCACTGTACTTCCCATTTGTCTTTCTAAGTGAGGATTGATCATCTTATTCCGTGTCCACTTTCTTGTTTATCTATTTTAGGTATAGATTTCAAGCTCCACAAGGACCATATATATCTGGGCACAGGGGTCTTTTCTGAAACTGACACTCCACCAAGGACCATGTAAGAATATATCCTTGAACCTCTGTTCAGATGTAGCCCGTGGTAGCTCAGTAATCAACTGGTTTCCTATAGTAAGGGGAACAGGGACTATTTCTAACAGGAACTCAATGGCAGGCTCTTTGACCTCCCCACCCCCCAAGGGAGGAGCAGTCCTGTTAGGCCACAGAGGTGGACTTTGCAGCCAGTCCTGAAGATACTTGATAAAATAGGGTCAGATGAAAGGGGAGGATGTCCTCCCCAATCAGTGGACTTGGAAAGAAGCAGGGAGGAGATGAGAAAGGGGGGGGGGGGGGGGATTGGGAGGAAATAACAGAGTGGGATACAGCTAGGATACAGAGTTAATAAAATGTAACTAATAATAAAAAAATTTAAAAAAGGAAATCATGAAATTTACAGGCAAATGGTGGGATCTAGAAAAGATCATCCTGAGTGAGGTCTCACAAGCGCAGAAAGACCCTCATGGTATATACTCACTTATAAGTGGGTACTACACCTATAAGATATGATAAACAATGAAATCTATACACCTAAAGAAGATAAACAAGAAAGAGGACCAGTGATAAGATGATCAGTCCTTACCTAGAAAGACAAATGGGATCGACATTAGAAGTAGGAGAAAACAAGTAACAGGATAGGAACCTACAGCAGACGGCATCTGAAAGAGTCTACCTAGCAGTGTATCAAAGCAGATGCTGAGACTCATTACCAAACCTTCGCCAGAGTGCAGGAAATCATATAAAAGAAGGGGGAGTTAGTATGACCTAGAGGGGACATTAGCTCTACAAGGACCAAATGTATCAGGGCACAGGGGTCTTCTATGAGACTGTTTCTCCAACAAAGACCATGCATGGATATAACCTAAAACCCCTGCTCAGATGTAGCTCATGTTAGCTCAGTATCCAAGTGGGTTCCCTAGCATGGGGGACAAGGATTATTTCTAACATGAATTCAGTGACTGGCTCATTGATCTCCCCATAACCCCCTGAGGGAAGAGCAGCCTTGCTAGGCCACAGATAAGAACATTGCAGCCAGTCCTGAAGATACCTGATAGGCTAGGGTCAGATGGAAGGAGAGGAGGAACCCCCTATCAGTCGACTTGAAGAGGGCAGGGAGGAGATGAAAGAGGGTATGTGGGATTGGGAGGGAAAGAGGGAGGAGGCAATAGCTGAAATATAAAGTGAAAAAAAACTGTAAATAATATTAAAAAATTAAATGAAAAATTTAAAAAAAAAGATGTTTTGACATCAGAATTGAAGTCAGGGAATATTTCATGTTAGGAAAGGCATTTTGCCTTTATTTCCAAACATAAAAGACTGTGAGTTCCATTAAAAGAGCTGAAAATCCAATCCAAATAATAGATGTTTCTAGAAGATAGGAATAATTCTAGGAAGGAAGAGACACCGAAAGATAACAGCACAGGCAACGTGGAAAGGTGATCTCCTTCATGGAGATAGCTCAAAAAAGTTGCTGATGAAGGACAGATCTTTTATCAGATTCACAGACTGAAATCCTTAAGGCAGAAATGGAAATTTGCTAAGGACTGATGATCAGGACTATAGTTATGAAGGATCAACACATCAGCCAATCTTCATCACGACATTTGGACTGTTAAGTTTAAGGGATTGACAAATGTTTCAGTTGTAGTAGTTAAATTGTGTAAATAGTTAAATATTTTAGCTTAATCAGAAAGGGGGAAATGTAGAGGAATTTTAATCAAGCAACATGTATGTTCTGATCGGTTCCAAAGACCCTCTAGGTCTAAGTGATATACCTGGAATATAGGCATGCCCTTAGTACACACCTTTAATTTCTAACCAAAAGAAGGTAAGGTTAGTTTCTAGAAGGAATCACACATGTTTGAGAGTGATCTCTAATTGAGAGACACAAAGAGTGAAAAATCAGAGAAAGATTTGACAGAATGAAGATATAACCAACTCTCATGAGACAGACAGGAAAGAGAGGTGACTTTAAAAAAAGAGAGCAGGGTTACTGGAAGAGTATTCCTGAGACAGGTTGAAGAGAGAACAAGGTAGGCACAGGTGAAAACAGAATGAGGAGAAAATAAGAAGGAGCCAGAAGATTGCTACAGATTGCTAGAATTAGTTTGAGGCTAAGCAGAGCAATTCAGTCAGAAGTTGAGAAAAGCCAGTTTGAATCAGTCAACTTGGAAAGAAGTTTAAGCCAAACAACTGAGTTGAACCAACCAGTCAGAGTTCAGAAAAGTAAGAGGAAATGATTTTAATAAGGAGTAAGTCTCGGATGCTGAAAACATTCCAGGCATAGGTTAGATTGTATGAAGGCCAGAAGCTTCCAGAGTTAGGCCTAGGTTAGCAGATGGAGGCAGTAAGCCTCTGAGACATCAAATACTTCAGAAGAATAAAAGATACTTTCACATCAAACCTAGTAAATGAGGACACTGGAGTGGACAATCAGATATCTTTATTCATAAGCTAATTATAAATCTAAGATCTCAAGTAACTGAGGCTTTGAGAGTACTAAAAATAACATTACTCTTTAGGCCAACATTTATAAAACAATGTACAAGTATAATTTAAAAAATTACTGATAGAAAAAAAACTAGAAATAAAAGACAATGTTGAAAGATACAGAAAAAAATCTCAATAAAAATTTAATTGCATACTTATTTGGATTATACTTAGTATACTAAAATTTGTATACCTAAAGAAGCTAAACAAGAAGGAGGACCCTAGAAAGATCAACAATCCTCATTCAAAAAGGCAAATGGGATGAACAACAAAAGAGGGAGAAAACAGGGAACAGAACAGGAACCTACCATAGAGGGCCTCTGAAAGACTCTACCCTGCAGGGTATTGAAGCAGGTACTGAGACTCAGAGCCAAACTTTGGGCAGAGTGCAGGGAATCTTATGAAAGAAGGGGGAGATGAAAGACCTGGAGGGGACAGGAGCTCCACAAGGAGAGCAAGAGAACCAAAATATCTAGACATAGAGGACTTTTCTGAGACTGTTACTCCAACCAAGGACCCTTCATGGATATAACCTAGAACCCTTGCTCAGATGTAGCCCATGACAGCTCAGTTTCCAACTGGGTTCTCTAGTAATGGGAACAGGGACTGTCTCTGAAATGAACTCAGTTTCTGGCTCTTTGATAACCTCCCCCTGAGTGGGGAGCAGCTTTGCCAGGCCACAGAAGAAGACAATACAGCCAGTCTTGATGAGACCTGATATGCTGGGGTCAGATGGAAGGAGAGGAGGACCTCCCCTATCAGTGAACTTGGAGAGGAGCATGAGAGGAGATGAGGGAGGCAGGTAGGTATTGAGAGGGAATAAGGAAGGAGGATACAAAGTCAATAAACTATAATTAATATGCAAAATTAAAAATTAAAAAATGACATTAATAAAATGAAGTCAAAATCAAAGACAAAATAGATGATATAAAACCCATACAAAGACTAGCTAACACTCTTTAACATATAAAACCTATAAAATCAAGTTTGAATGAAAATCTCAACAGAAATTAATGTGAGTAATATAATGTTTAGCACAGAAAATTTTGTAAAGAGTTTTGATGATCACACATGATCAGAAGAAAAATGCTGAGACATGCAGCCAAACATTAGAAAGAGGTCTGGGAATCTTGTAGAAGAGTTGAAGGAAGGATAGAGGTACCCAAAGGGGACAAGAACTCTACAAAAAGACCAACAGAGTCAACTAGCCTAGGCTCATGGAGGATTACAAAGACTTAACCACTATCCTAAAAGCATGCATTGACTGTACGTAGGCCCCCCTACACTTATGGAACTGATGGGGAGCTCATTTTTCTTGTTGGTACCTTAGCAACCAGATCAGGGGCTGTCCCTGACATGGACTCTGTTGCCTGCTCTTTGATCACTCTCTTCTAGCTGGACAGCCTTGTCTGCCCTCAGTGAAAGAGGATAAATTTAGTCCTGAAGCAACATGAAGTGTTGGGACTGGATGGGTGGGGGTCTCCCCTCTCTCAGTAGAAGGGGAGAAAGAAATGGGAGAATAGGGTGGAAGAGTAGGACTGCGAGGTGAGGAAAGAGGGGGCTGAGATCAGGATGTAAAAATGAATAAATAAATAAATAAGAAAAAACACAGATAAATAATAAACAACATAAAAAGGCATATTTCTAAAGATGTGCAATAAGCAATTTTCATGAAATTTGATCAGTGTTAATTTCTTATACACTAAATATTAATAAACATAACGAAAATAAGTAATGGCTTTTTTTAACCTTCTGATTTCAAAAATTTGGTACTACTCTAGCCTATCGTGAACGTCTGTAATATTTCCTTTGGTGCTTAGAGAGAAAATAATCCCCAGATCAAGTTACTCCTCAGATTAATTTGGTAACAGTTTCAAAATAATTTTTATTTCAATATATCATCAGGTCACATCAATGCAAAGAGAATTTTTTTTCATTTAAGGCAATTAATCCATTCCATCAAGTATTAAAAAAATTCCAGTAAAATTAACTTAATAAGATGGTGTAAACATAAAAGCATTTTTTGCTCTGCGAATGTTCATGGACACACTGATATAACGATGTCAGCTACATCATGGTATGTCATGCTCATATTTTCTTCTATCAGTTTATGATATGGTTATAAGAGCTTGAAATTACTTCAAAATTTGAGTCTTTAAAAATAATCTAGATGTTCACAAATGCTAAATTTAGAAACATGACTTTTTTTCAGTGAAAGAATTTTGTTGACATTACAGAGATCAATCCTGTCATATAAGCATCAAATGCTATCATGCAACTTAACAGCACATCTTTGATCCTGTCAGATCTATGTTTTTGACTTCAGAATCAACTCCAACCTCCTCTACCTGTTGTTAACAAGATCCTTGATGGTTGTGACAAAGGAATTTAAAATCACTGAGCTGTTGGGTACTTTGCTGAATTTATATTTAATCTTCACTTTTACCTGGGAAATTGTGCTTTCATCCTTGGATATTTGTTTGAACTCTGTGTTTTATCATATTAGCCCTTGAGACATTTATCTTGCTATTATACTATGGGTGAATAAATAAGAAATTTGCCAATTATCAAAGAACTGAGGAAAGGGTCATGCATGCCTGAAGTGTTGGTGAATGCTGAGCCCCTTTTTGAGAAAAAAAAATATATGCTGAAGCTAACATTTACACAGAAACACACACACACACACACACACACACACACAAATAAACACACACACATATGACATCTTTTCATTTTTGCTAAAAATAATTTATTTGTCACCCAGCGAGATGGATCAGTTGGACGATGAGAACATTCTGCAAAACATAATGACCTCAGTTCATTCCTCAAGATCCACATTGTTAAAGCAATGAACTGAATCCCACATTTCTGCCTCCTTAGACATTCACATCTGCTCTTTAGAGCACACATACAGGGCTCTACATATACAAACGTCAAAAACAAATAAAAACAAAAGGCTCACTTCCCATGGTTTCTTATCACCTTCCTCTTAGAGTTGGCCATTCCTGTGGGGAAATCGAGTTCAGTACAAATAATTTTTATCTTGCAAGACTAGAATACATAACTCTATGCAAATTGATTTCTGTATTTGATCTTATGCAGAAATCTAAGAAGTTACTTTCTTTCTTATCTTTGAGCTCAGCAAAATCATGGAAATACAGGGACCACCAGGGCATATAGAGAAAGTTGAGGGTCACACAAGCATTCTAATTGAAAAGTACAGCTGTACCAACCTTCAAATTACTTCATTTCCAATCTTATAATCATGTGAGTGATGAAATCCCAGTGTCTTTTTAGTGGCCAGTCAATCCATTAGTCCCTGACTTCCCTCATGAGGTTCTGGACAACACAGAATAAGTTATTCTTTTTGTATGCTAAAAGATTTCTGAGACACAGTTAACATCCAAAAGAGATGATTTTCTTTAAATAATTTTGTTACTTCTGTATTAAGTGGATCCATTTTATTTTTTTCCTCTGGTATTTTTCCAACTTCACACATGTAACGGAAATACAAAGCAAATGTAATTCTGGACATTGGATCTTATGAGCTTTAAGAATACTGCCTCATGGAGAAGTTACATAATAGCCAGAAAGAATTTCTTTTCTGTATGTCTTACTGTTCTGTGACAGCTGGAGCCAAAGAACTGAACTGGATAATATGTAAACTGACAGTGCAGTTATTTATAAAAGCCTAAATATCAAGCTCAAAAGTCTTTAAAACATCTGTAGCCATACTTAAAGGCATTTCTATTATATCACCATGTAATCTTCTATAAAGGAGAGCATTTGAAGACTCATATTTAAGCTGTAGATTCTGACAACTGCCTAAAGCTGTTGTTCACCTCTGGTTAAAAAAAAAATCTGCACATCAAGTACTGTGCTGTCCTCCAGTGAGAAACAGTATTTACAGGAATTATGCTGTTACCCACAGAGGCAAATAAAGTATGCTCTACAGAAAAATGAGTATACAAATCCTTTTTATCTGTGCTCCCACATCTGGATTACATTTCATTTTGTCTAATATAACTTTCCTATTATTAAAAGCATTAAAAATCTAATGGTTTTCAATTAGAATTTTGTAAGACTTATGAATATATAATATGCATATGTGTGTAGTATATATGTATGTATATACACAAAAGAAACATTGCATTAGATAGAAACATGGAGAAGTATCAGACCAATGGAAATTCTATCATCTCTTACCGAAGACATTATCTTATGGTATGCTGACTGCATTTGCCTCTCCATATGTATTTACATACACATACACGCATGAGAATACCTCTATCATATTAGTTTCATGTTTCTATTGAGCAGTTTAAAATTTGGAGAAAAGGCATATTAGATGTTATTTTTAGTATTTTGAGTGGTATGAGCTAAGAGACTAAATGTCAAAGGTATAATGCATAGACTTGTGCAAGAGTGACAATAATGGGTTAAATGGGTAGAAGGGGTTTCCAACCGATTTGTGACTGGGTTTGGTGTATGTTTCACATGAGGGTTTGTTTGCCTGGAACTAGAAATTTGGAAAATCTTCTGCTGCAGGGTATGTCATGGGTACAGCTGTGAGTTTGTTGGAGATTGAATATTGTTGGTTAGCTAACTGTAATTGCAGTAAATTGACATCTAAATGGTTATATTTGTAACCATATATAAATACTACTCTTCCCTTTAATCAGTGAAGTGTCTTTCATGAGAATGGCACTAAATGTTGGGTGCTGTGGCTGCAAAAGTAGCTGAGAATAAGTGGACAAATGAGTATTCAATCCTAAATAAAGCGTTTCTACAGTTTGTGAGAACAGATATTTGAATAATAAATTCTCAGTATTTGTAAATATGTGCACTGTGGATTTGCAAGAATGGCTCCATTGATACCCCGTCATGGATACACTTATGACTCATGGAGCCCTTCTGCTTCCTGCTGAAGTATTTGATACCAACAGATTCAGGGAAAGGAGGAAATGATTGCCTTTTTTTTTTTTTTTTTTTTTTTTTGGTGTATATTCTGATGACCTCCAATAGATCCAATAGATATTACCCATCCAATGATAACACAGATGGATTTACTTGAATTAAACGGGTCAAAATTTTTCATGAAACTGTAAAAAAGAAATGCTTCAAATTAGGGAGTTGTTGAAAGTTATTGTAAAAAAGATAAAGAGTAGTAAAATAGAAATACATATTATGCAGCTACTCCTGATGAGATCTGATAGACTAAGATCAGAAGGAAGGAGAGGAGAACCTCCCCTATCAGTGGACTGGGGAGGGTCATGCGTGAAGAAAAGGGAGGGAGATTGGAATCAGAAAGGGAGGAGGGAGGGGTTTATGGGGGGATACAAATTGAATAAAGTGTAATTAATAATAAAATAAAATAAAACACATAAAGCAAAAAAAGAAATACATATTATAAATATATGAAATGGCCAAATCAAATTAATAAAACTTTTTAAAAGATGCTTAATACAGAAAATAGAGAAGTAATTTTATTTTTGGTAATAGGATATATGCTGTGGAAATCAGTATGAATGTCAGAGTAAAGAATTAAGTTCACGAATCATCTAAAAGCATGTCCTTCTTTAACTTGAACATGCTTTTATATCTGTCTCTATTCAGCAAAGTGCTTTTTGAGCTTGAGGCACACTTAGAGACCCCCCTAAAGAAATTACTGTAATTTAATCTGTCATATAATTTAAATATATTTAGAATTATAAAATGAAATAATACTTATATTCATATTGAATTTTAATAAATGGAAAGTTATGAACCCATGATATTATCCAGTTAATCTATTTTTTTTTTTACTGTCTTCAGGAAAAAGCTATCCATGCCATCCATATTTTAATTAAAAAAACTATGCCTTAGCAAGTGGTCCTATAATAAGGCACCCTTTCATCCTTTTCTCCTCCATGCCCCTCTACTATCAGTGGACTCCCCTTCCCTCTGACTCTAGCCTATTAGGACTGGCTGTATTGTCTTCCACTGTGGCCTGGTAAGGTTGCAGGGAGGTGTTCAAAGAGCCAGCCACTGAGTTAATGTCAGAGACAGTCATTTCGATAAACATTTCTTAATACAAAAAGACAAATTGCTGAACTCTGATCCGATTAACTTAAATTCTGTGTAATTTATAAAAATGAAAGTGAAAACAAAAGTTAAATGCCTTTTTTGTCAGATTGTTTTAATCAAATTACTACTGATGTGATACTACCAGAGACTTTATGTATAATATATTTTCAAGGTTTATTTTTATATTATGTAATCACAGCTAATGCTTATTGAGTGATTAGCATGTGGCCAGAGATTTGAGACTTTTTATCTTTGTTGTGAGCTAATCAAACTGCTTACAGATTTTCATATAAATAGTGGCATAAAATTAAAATAACCCTCAGATGCAGGGATCATGTTAATCATGGCACAGCAGGTGGCATCAGCTCCTTAAATATTTGAGTGAGAATGTGAGTATTTCATCTTCATGATATTTATGATGTAATTTTGTGTCTCACACTCACTTGGGAGACACTGTTAATAACTATAGTCAAAAGATGGTGAAATGGTGGCTTCCCCTTTAACACAGATATACAGATTTTAGTAAGCCTCTGTCCTGCAGACTATCAAAGCAGACACTGAGACTTACGGCCAACTGTTGGGCAGAGTGCATGGAATCTTTTGTAAGAAGTGGGAAATAGTAAGAGCTGGAGAGGATGGGAACCACACAAGGAAGCAGCAGAACCAGAATATTTGAACACAGGGAACTTCCCAGAGACTCATACTCCAACAAAGGACTATTCATGGAGATAACCTAGAACCCCTGCACAGATGTAGCACATGACAGTTCAGTGTCCAAGTGGGTTACATAGTAATGGGAAGAGGGACTGCCTCTGACATAATCTGATTGGCCTGCTCTTTGATCATCTCCTTCTGAGGGGTGAGTAGCCTTACCAGGCCACAGAAAATGACAATACAGCCACTCCTGATGTGATCTGATAGACTAAGATCAGAAGGAAGAAGAAGAGGACCTCCCCTATCAGTGGACTTGGGGAGGGGCATGCATGAAGAAGGGGGAGGGAGGGTGGGATCAGAAAGGGAGTGGGGAGGGGCTTATAGGGGGATACAAAGTGAATAAAGTGTAATTAAAAAAATAAAATTAAAAAAAGAAAAAAATGGGACTTCATCAAACTAAAAAGCTTCTGTAAAGCAAAGGATGCTGTCAACAGAACAAAACAACAGACTATAGAATGGGAGAGGATGTTCACCAACAGAAAATCTGACAGAGGGCTAATGTCCAGACATATAATAACTCTAGAAACGAAACATCAACAAAACAAATAATCCAATTTAAAATGGGGTACAGAGCTAAACAGAGATTTCTCAACAGAGGAATTCTGAGTGCCACGAAGCACTCAAACAAATGCTCAAAATTATTACTCATCTGGGAAATGACACTATTCCATCTTACACCTAGCTGAATGGCTAGTGACAGCACATGCTGGCAAGGTTTTTGGAGAAAGGAGAACATTCTTTCACTCTGGTGAGAGTGCAAACATGCACAACCACTTTGTAAATCAATCTCACACTTTTTCAGAAAATATGAGAACAGCTCTACTTTAAGACCCTGATATATTACTCCTGAGTCTGTCACCAAAAGATGCTCCACCATACAACCATACAACCAGGAAACTAGTTCAGCTATGCTCATAGCTGCTTTATTAGTTATAACCAGAATTTGGAAAGAACCTAGATGTCCTTCAACCAAAGAATGGATAAAGAAATTGGGGTATATCTGTACAATGGACTATTATTCAGCTATTAAACACAAAGACATCATGAAATTTGTAGGCAAATGGATGGATCTGGAAAAGTTCATTCTGAATGAGGTAAACCAGACCCAGAAAGACAGCCGTGGTATATACTCACTTATAAGTGGATATTAGCCATATAAGACAGAATAGACATACTACAATCCATGGACCTAAAGACACTAAGCAACAAGAAGCACTGTAGTGAGAATGCTTAATTTTCATTCCAAAACCAAATGGAATAGACACCTGTTGGTGTTGAAGAAAGAAAACAGGAAGAGAGCCTACCATAGATGCATTCTCAAAGACTCCACTCAGCCAGGGATTAAAACAGATGCTGAGATTCACAACCAAATTTGGTCAGAGCAGTGGGAGTCTTATGGAAAAGTTGGGGAATAGAAGGACCTGGAGGGGCAGAAGCTTCACAAGAAGACCAACAGAACCAACAAATCTGGGCCCAGGAGAGCCTGCAGAGACTGATGGACTAACCAAGGACCATGCATGGAGAGGACCTAGACACCCTGCTCAGATTTAGCCAATAGGAAGCTCAGTCTCCATGTAGGATACATACTAAGGGGAACAGAAGCACTCTCTGACAAGGACTTTTTTGCCTACTCTTTGATCACTTTCTCACAGGCCACAGAGGAAGAGGATGGAGTCAGTCCTGATAAGACGTGATAGACTGGGGTCAATTGGTAGGGGAAAAAGGCTCCACCTTTTTGAGGACTAGGGAAGGGGAACAAGGGAGGAAGGGTGAACCAGGATTAAATGAAGGAGGGGACTAACGTGGATGTAAAGTGAATAAATTTAAAAAAATAAATTTAAATCAAAATATTATACATACACACACACACACTGCTTTATCGTGAGTTTGACTTTTTAAAGAAAAAACTCTGGCCAGGAAATGTATGAGAGATTTTGGCTTTATTAAATCCATTTTATCATTATTTTATTGGGAGACATCTATTTATTTACTCCTTGCCCATTGATCATGCAGAGTTCCTAAAAGCAAAGTCTGCCAGGACTGTTCATGCATGATTCATTGCCAAGGAGAAATTTCACCAATAACCAAAGAAGGCCAAGGACAAATCATTATTTTGCTGCATGCAGCATGTCTTCTTGTTTCCAGTGGTCTTTGTCCAGTGACACTCATTCTTGATTGATTTGCAGTTGTTGGATGACTAAGGACTTTGAGCATTTTTTTAAGTGTTTCTCTGCCATTCAATGTTTAACTCTTGAGTTCTTTATATATTCTGGATATTATCTCTCCACTTCTGGATGTTTTCAATAGTGTATTCTATTTTATCTGAGCCTGACATTCAGAAGTGGATGATCATTATAATGATGTTAAATCCATGACTTACTGAAATCTAAATGAAGGAATGAACAAATCCTTCTGAGCTTAAAATAATTCATTAATATGTTTTCATTTTATATAATATAGTCTTCTCATTTACCCTCTGTCCACAGAAAATGGAACCAACTCATGGTACTCACAAATGTTTACGAAATGTACTAATGTATTTTTCAAATCCTTATATTTCCTTTTTTTTCTTCTGAAAATTAAAGCACCATGACATTCCATGACAAGACCAATTCCAGCTAGCCTTTGCTCAAACACAAATGTGAGATGAACAAAGATGAGATAAGCACATTTAGAAGGGTAAAGACAATGAAAACAGGATAGACTGCCATCAAGTACTAAGAGATTTAATGTAAGCAACTACACACTCTGCTGAAAACCCTTCCAAAGATGAGGTCCATCCATTTTCAAATAATCACATCACATGCCATATTCGTCTACAGCACACAGGATGTAGAAATTTAATAAAAAATAATTTAAATGACTCACTGGTGGTCAAGTGTGTATAACCCTGAAAATTGTATGGATTATATTCCAATCAAATACCATCATAACAAATTTATTGACACATTCATTAATATAGAAAACATTGCATTTAGAATGTAGCTGCATGTGTATGAAAAATTCATAAGCAGAAACTGTGTGGTTGAACCACAGATGTATAGCAATGTTAAAAAGAAAAAAATTATTTACAAATAAAGAATACCACTATTTAAAAAACAAACGCAGAAAATCCTTCATCTTATGAACTGTGAACAATGATTTTAAAAAAAAATTCTTCTCTGCCGTTTAATCAACAGTATTTTGTGTTCCATCATGATCTAACCCAAATTGGAAACATTGATTAGATGGCTAACTTCTGAGAGGCAACATAAATCTCTTAGAAATAGAGGTAAAATAGGAATAGAATTGTAAATGCAAAGATTTCAGATCAACTCAATCGAGGGTAACATGCAAGACAGAACCAGGTCACCTTGAGTTTACCACACACCTTCCTTGCATTTTGAAGACGTGATATTTCCAGACAATCATGACCATCACTTTTTATGACATAAAAATCAATAGCTACATATACTAATCAGACAGTAGACATGTAATTAAAAACATAATACAGGGATGGGTAGATGGCTTAGTATAAACTACCTACTCTGCAAGCATAAGATAGAGACAAGTGTATCACAGTAGCTAGCAAGCTATCCAGGTAGCAAAATCAATTGATTCCAACTTCATTGAGATTCTGCCTTTAAAATAATTATTATTAATAATAATAGTAATAATAATAATAATAATAATAATAATAATAATAATAATAATAATAGGGGCTGCAGAGACCAACATTCCAACAAAGGACCGTGCATGGAGAAATCTATAGGCTGCTCAGTCTCCGAGCAGGTTCTTTAGTAATAGGAACAGGGACTGTCTCTGGCATGAACTCAGTGGCAGGTTCTTTGCTCATCTCTCCCTGACTGGGGAGCAGCCTTGCCAGGCCACAGAGGAAGACAATGCAGCCAGTTCTGATGAGATCTGAGAGGCTAGTGTCAGATGGAAGGAGAAGAGGTCCTCCCCAAACAGTGGACTTGGGAAGGGGCATAGGGGCATAGGTGGATGGGACTGGGAGGAGATGAGGAAGGGGGCTACAGCAGGGACACAAAGTGAACAAACTGTAAATAATAATAATAATAATATAGTCAGCAAGAGAAGAGTCATATCTACCTCTGGCCTTCCCATATGAAAGCATTGATGTATTTATCCCATATGTAACTAGACAAATACTGTATACATACACACATGCATACACACACACATAAACACACACACACACACACACACACGCACATATACACACTATGAACCTTACATAAAATTAGGGGCTAGAAAAATAGTTCAATGGCTAAAGGATTTGCCATAAATAGTGAGACCTAAATTTGAATTCCCCAAACCCCTGTATAAACTGAGTGCTGTAGCAGTCTCCAAACCGAGTATTGCTTTATCTATTCGGTATGCATAGTAAAGCACAGCAAAGAGACCTTGTCTCAGAAAGGTTCTACTCCAACCCCACAATTATAACGGCACATATTTATGACCACACACAAATAATCATATACAATCTTATAGGAACGTTCGTACACACACACATACATAAAAAATATTCTTTTACAATACTATACCTAGACCCCTGTGCTTATTCCTCCTGCAAATCTAAGAATGGAAAAATGATTGTCTCAGTTTTTCATAAGATTTTGACAGGTGTAACTTAGATGTGTCCATGTTTTTTAATAGGGAAATGCAATCAGAAAATGCTGAAGTAAAACTGTCATAGAGCAACACCAGCTCACCTCACCTATAACATTTTTATAAATTATATCACAATTGTGTCTTGGCTAAAGAGTACTCAACAGTATCATAGTCCTCATATTAAATTAACAAAATCATTCCTCTTGGTTAAAATTCTACATCCTCCAATGGTAATTTTATGCCTTTTCAATCTAATCTCAGTTTTGATTTCACCTGTCAAAATAATGTCAGTTTAGCTAAAATCCCAACATATTATGGCTCATTTTCTCTGTTTTACAGTTCTCAAATAGAGAAATCATTTGTGATTCCAACAATGAAATACAATTTTCTTGAATTAATATGAATTTTACAATTTTAGAGTGAATGATTTTCTTGTAAATGTGTTTTCTTTTTAAACCCTAGATATGCATGAAACCTCTGATACCTTCTACTGACAGTTTTACACCTTAATTACTGGTAATGACATTTTTAATTAATGAGAATAACATCATTTAATAAGAAGACTTAAAATCTATTGGCATTTTCAGCTAACAATTAGATATAGAATTTCTAATTATCAATAATTAGAATCTCAATAATTTCTGAGAATTCGATATGGCATTCAGTTAGCATTTTAACCCAAAATTATTATTAATGTTTTCTTCCAACTATTTTATATTATTAAAATCTTTAACCTTTCTCTTATATTTACCTCTGTATCCCTTTTCTTTGGATGTGAACCTCCTGCTACCCAAGGATGTACTTATACTTCTTTGTTTATAGTTATAACTCATGTTCTGTCTTTTCCTCATCCATGTATAGCTATGACATTTTCTTGCTATTCAAACAAAGTTGGCTCCAACTTCCTGTGTCTGTGATATTTATTCATAATGTCTTTCTTTTGGAATTTGATATCACCATTGAAAATTATGTGCAGAAAGAAGAGGTAGGGTATTCAGCTTTTGAACCAGTAGCACTTCTGTATATAAGGCACTTAGTTTTCTGAACAGCTGTGAGTTGGCACAGTAAAGAAACACATCAAGGTCCTGACAGTCAAATACATTGTGAAAAATAAAAGGTCATTTCCACTCATGATTGTGGCCTCTCCTTCTTCCACTTCAGATTCCTAGACCCAAGTGATATGATTGGAACAATTTATCAATAAAATAGTCTCCAATTCCATTTTTCCTAAAAGTTTTTGACACTTTCATGCACCAATTTTAATTTTCAACAACTGTATAAAGACCACTGTGTTAAAAATGAAGGCAGGAATACAAGCACATCAGAGGGGTGAAAATTTTTAAAGATAATTACAGATGGTCCTCAGCATTGGGAAAGGGGAAAATTCATTAGGCTTAGATACAGTTTTTTATAATGAGAGAATAAGGGCTATCTGACAACAAAGCCTTCACACCATGTTATGGCTACATACATGATTCTTTTATTTATTGATATCTTATTTGTGAATATGCTTACATTAGGCTTTCGTTTAACTACTGTATTTTTTTAATCCTGTACAAAATAATGACATATAAAAAATTCTCTTTTCATCAGAGTAATATGAGTTTGGGAGTTTTTCTACTATATTGCATCAGAAGCACAATATTATTTTGTGAAAATAAACGTAAACAGATTTGTAGTGTTCAGAATAAATTCTGCAAGAACATTTTAGCCATCATAGTTTTTTTTTAATCTTTTTTTTTAATTTTATTTTTCTTTTTAGTTAGATTTTGTTAACTCTGTGTCCCAGCTGTATCCCGCTCCCTCATTCCCTCCCCAACCCCACACTCCCTCCCTGGTCTCCTCCCTGCCCCTTTCCAAGTCCACTGATAGGGGAGGACCTCCTCCCCTTTCATTTGACCCTGTTTTATCAGGTATCTTCAGGGCTGGCTGCAAAGTCCTCTTCTGTGGCCTAACAGACTGCTCCTCCCCTGGGAGGGATCAAAGAGCCTGCCCTTGAGATCCTGTTAGAAATAGTCCGTGTTCCCCTTACTTTGGAAAACTACTTGGTTACTGAGCTACCACGGGCCACATCCGAGCAGAAGTTCTAGGTTATATCCATAGATGGTCCTTGGTTGAGTGTCAGTCTCAGAAACGACCCTGTGCCCGGATATATTTGATCCTTGTAGAGCTCCTATCCTTTCCATATCATACTAACTCCCCTTCTTTCATAGATTCCCTGCACTCTGCCGAGGGTTTGGTTATGAGTCTTAGTGTCTGCTTTGAAACACTTCTAGATAGAGTCTTTCAGATGCCTTTTGTAGCCATCATAGTTTAACATGCATAAAAAAAAAAAAAAAAAACAAAACTAAAATCTGTACACCTAAGGAAGATAAACAAGTAAGAGGGCCCAGGGTACAATGATCAATCCTCACTTAGAAAGACAAATGGGATAGACATTGGAAGTAGGAAAAAACAAGAAACAGGACAGGAGCCTACCATAGAGGGCCTCTGAAAGACTCTACCTAGCAGTGCATCAAAGCAGATATTAAGACTCATAACCAAACTTTCGGCAGAGTCCAGGGAATCATATGAAAGGAGGAGGAGTTAGGATGACCTGGAAAGGACAGGAGCTCCACAAGGACCAAATATATCTGGGCACAGGGGTCTTTTATGGGACTGGTTCTCCAACCAAGGACTATGTATGGATATAACCTAGAACCCCTGCTTGGATGTAGCCCATTGTAGCTTATTATCCAAGTCGGTATCCTAGTAAGGGGAACAGGGACTATTTCTGATATGAACTCAATGGCTGGATCTTTGACCAACCTCCACCCTGAGGAAGGAGCAGTCTTGTAGGCCACAGAGGAGGAGATTGCAGCCTATGTCCTGATATCTAAAGATACCTGATAAGCTAGGGTCAGATGGAAGGGGAGGAGGACCTCCCCTATCAGTGGAGTTGGAAAGGGGCAGGGAGGAGATGTGGGAGGGAGGGTGGGATTGGGAGGGAATGAGAGAGGGAGGGTGGGATTCGGAGGGAATGAGGGAGGGGGCTGTGGCTAGGATACAAAGTAAATAACCTGTGATTAATATAAAAATTAAATATTATTAAAAAAACAGAGACATATAATTTGTTTTCCTAGCTTGTGATTATGATTTTAATCCTCAAGATATTTTCACGTTTTGCGAAAGAAACTAGGTTGGTATTATGAGTGTTTGTTCCACATCCTGCACTTACAGAAGTAAAAGCCATCCAAAACCCTTTAAAGATTAACATTGCCTCAATTTACGAATGATAGTGGCCAGCTTATAACCTCTCAAGCACAGCTTAACACTTATTGGATCCAATCTGCTAGAATTAGTGAGTGTTGACAGACTGCCATACTTACCTTTTCCGTTTCTGTTTCATTTGTAATCAGGCTAAGTTACTGGAAAAGGTGAATAATTTATTGAATCTAACAATAAGAAATAATTCTCTGTGGTATCGGGCTCTCCTTGTATCTTTCCTCCCAAATTTTTCTCTTTCCCCCTTTCCACTATTGCCAACACATTTTTCCTTCACTTCATCTTCCATTTTACACTTACATTCTCCTTTTTTACATGGTTTTCAATGTCACAATTTTGGGTTGTTGGTTTGTAACTGATAATCAATTGCTTCTCCCCTAATGTATTCCTGTCATTCTTTTGGTGACATGTTTGACCATTCTTAATTCAAGCTGCATGGTTGAATGGTTGCACTTTTCTAGTTTCTTGAACACAGTAGGAGATATTTTATATTATTATAGATGGGAATTCATGTTTAGACAATCTACATGTATCTAGTGTTTGAAGCACAGTATTCCAACACAGCTGTACCATTCTGGATTAAAAACTGTGAACTAATAAAACCTGACATTGCTCTGGCTCTCCATGTCAGATGCTGAGCTCAAATGAAACTCAGAAATTCTTTACTTGTTAGTTATCTTAATTTCCCCTCTAGTAGAAATGAAACAAAACAAAACAACACAGTTCATTTTAGTTCTGTCTTTGTGTTGTAACAATATCCAAGAGAGAGCTAAAAAAACATTTTCTTCATTTAAATAGTGAATTATATAAATGATATTTGTTTCCCTGACCAAAGGTCTGGACAATTTATTGAAGAATACAAGTTAATGGGAGTTAATTGAAGAATACAAGTCTTTCGTAGAAACGACCTTGTATTTTATGTTTTTAAACACCTGTACTACTGTCTGAATGCGCTAACATGATTAGTCACAAAGTTGATCTTCCTCTAAAAGCTACTGTCAATCAGTTGTACTAATATTTTTTAGATTTGATATGGAAATTTCAGTATTTTTTATTTTGTTTGTGTATTTTGGTTTTGTTGAAGTATTTTGTTCTAACTTTTCAGAAAAAAAAACCCTAAAATTTGAATTTTGGTGAATTTTGAAGGTTTTTACTTTACCCTTTGAAGTTTAAATAAAAAAATATTAACACAGTCTTTGATAAATTTGCAATAAATTTCTAGAAATGTGTTCAATTGATTTATTGACTATTTACATATAAACTTACTTTCATATTAAGAAGATTCAAACTAAATTGGTAAAGCTGGCAAAAATGTTAGATAAAATTGTCCGCTAATTATTTACATGTAATATTTGTAGTATGGCTACTATGGATATTTTTTAATTTTAAAACTAATTTCACCGGGAAATAAAATTGAGATTTTGATTTTTTGCGTTTCAAAGTATTTTTATAAGCTAAAAATACCACTATCCTTGTCATTGTGTCAAGATATGCCATGATTTGAGATAAGGGTTACTTCTGTGTCCTCAATCATTTATTCAGTTTAATAGATTTTATTTCTGTCTAATGATATTGATGGAACAGGTATTTTTTATTTCAGGATTTATTTTGTGATTGAGTCTCTCTCTCTCTCTCTCTCTCTCTCTCTGTGTGTGTGTGCATGTGTACATGTATGCAGGCACAGTAGTGGAGTCTGGAAGAGGCTGGTAGGGACACCTGAACCTGGGGTTTATGATTGTGAGCTCTCCTATGTGGGTGCTGAGAAGGGAACTCAGCTCTCTGCAAAAGTAGGTGAGTCCTCGCTCACCAGCTCACTGATCTGGCATTCATAACTGGAAAAGTACACATATGTGTTCTCTGAGTGAAGAAATGAAGGTCTCAAGTCATTTTCTGTAAGAGTGCAACAACTAGAATGCTCACCACATACAGCAGAAGGCCATGCCATAAATCTAAGAATCTTTGAGTGGCATAAATCGGTCTTAATGTAGAAAGAAAACACAAAGTTAGGTGGATGGGGAAGAAAGGGCAGATATAAGAAGAGATCCAGGTGTGTGAATATGATAAAAATTCATTGAATGAAACTATCAAAGAACTATTTTTCAAGTTATTTTATAACATTTTGCAAAAATAGTTTCAACTATATTATATTATGTTATTTTCCCCACATTATTATTTTAATTCTAGAGTAATTTTTATTTTATTTTTGAGATTATAAAATAATTACAACATTCCCCCCCTACCTTTGCTCCATCCAATCCCTCCTATCTCTCCTTCAAATTGATGGACTTTATGTTCAATAATTGTTATTGCATTCCTATATGTATCTGTATATACATATATTCCTAAATATTAACTCTTCAGTCTATGCACTATTACTTACATGCATGTTTTCAGGGCTGACCAATTGGCACTGTAGTAAGTCTTTTTTCTTTAAAAAAAAAAAAAAGGCCTTTTTTATGACAATTTTATACATCCATCCATCAACTTATTCTGATTAGTTTCTCCCTACTCTTTTTAACTATTTCTTATCCTAATTGCCGCCAATGTACTACCAGCCTCCATACAAGTTGTTTTCAAAGACTGACATAATTTTTTATTTTGTTTGGTGATCTAGTGAGTAAACCTTCAGTAAGGGCTGTTCACAAGAGTCTTGTTGAGCTCACTGGTAAGGGTGAGTAGATACCTAGAAGCAGTGGTTGTCCATTTCCAAGAATCTGTGAACACCGTTGATTGCTTGCTTTGTGGTTCTGTGTCTGATCCAGGTTCAAACATACTTTTATCTCTATATTTGCCATTATAAAATGGGTATTGACCGAGTCTTCAAGATATCTCAGTGGGTTAAGACATTGAATTTAGTCTCAGGCAAGAACAGAGTGGAAGTAAAGAACAAACTTCTTCAAGGTGTCCTCTGATGTCAACAAGATCTTTATGCCATGTTCATGCTCACACACATATTTACACATGTACACAAGTAAATAACCAAAAGGGAATATTAATTCTAAACAGCATTCCCAGTGTGACAATGCATGGATGTGAATTCTCTGGAAGACCAGCTCATGGGATAGCAAGCACATGAATAGGATCGGTGATCTCACCCAGAAGGTTCCAGACAGCTTTCTAATCACTCCTTTTTTTTTATTTATTTAAGAAAACATGGAGGAATTTATGACCCAGAATTTTATACTCATGGAACACCAAATCTGCAGGGAATATGATCTCAGATTTCTAGCCATGATCTGTGATGAATACATTTATCTTGTTAATAAGTCACCCACTTTATCATGTGCTGTCGTAGCAGCATGCACAAATTAACTATGTAATGCTCATAAAACATGTGGCAAATGTCTAACTTAGAGAGTACTGACTACAGGTAACCTTATTTTACTGCCATAAGCTTCAAAATTGCTCTGAATAATCCCCTATTTAGGTTTACCAATTTTCCCTCCATTCTTACCTTGTTATACAAGAAAAGAAACAAGTTGAGTCATAAACAGACATGCTTTTCTGAATTCGCATACAGATTTTTTTAAAGAATTTAATATTGGGGGCGGAGCCAAGATGGCGACTAGCAAACACAGTTTCCGAGCTGTGGAAGAGATAAAGTTCTGAGTTGATGAGTGGAAGAACTTCTGAAGCCAGGGAAACAACGGAGAGACTTTCTAAACAACAGGGAACATCGCAGGAGGTGAAAACCTTGGTCTTGGGTCACCCAGGGACTTGTTTGGGGAAGGTGAGAAACGATCCTTGGATCTCTCGGCACTCCCCTCCCCCAGACCTCCCTCCTCCTCAGCACAGCGGACTCCCCTTTCTCAGCACAGACCTAACTGCCTGGGGCCTGCAGCCACTGGGGCGGAGCCCCAAGCCCTTTATCGGCAAAGGCCAGCAGTACTGTGTCTTGGAGCCCCAGATTCGCGCTGCAGCTGCACCATCCTCCCAGGGCCCGAGTCTGCTAGACGCCATACTAGCTCCACAGGAGCTCCATCACTGATGGTACAGCCCGCCCAATCCCACAGTGACAGGGAATACGCTATATACTCACCAAAACCAGACAGAAACGCCATACAAGCTAGACACACCAGGCGCTGGGCCCCCGAAGCTTGGAGAGCACAGTGAAGAGACCCCAGGACTTCCCAGAAAGCATCTGGACTAGCAACCCAGTCTCCAGTTACAGCGGGACTTTCTAACCTGGCGGCGGAGCAGCACTGAGCTGGCGGGGCACATCAGCCCTCCAGTTTAAGACTAACCAGGGCCAAACCAGAGAACAGAAAGGCTGGTTACCCCGATTCCTACTGATGTGACCACCCTGAAATCTCCAGCTGCAGCAAGACCTCATAACCTGGCAGTGACAACAGCACGGAACTGGCGGAGCACATCAAAGAAGCAGGGCCAAACCAGAGAGCAGAGTGCCCAGATACCCCGATCTCTGCCAAGTGACCTGCCTGTAAGTGAGTGAACCCTTGAGAATCTGCAGCTCCACTGATCCTGGGTCCTTCTAAAACAGAAGCCAGGCATCGAACCCCCTCCCACCCATATACCCACTTTGGGAAACAGAGGGGCACTTGGAACATTGAAGTTCCTGCTCTGTGGGTCTAATTGAGGAGTTAAGGCAGTTAATGCCAGAAATTGCGCTGCGATCATCACTAGCGCCTGCGACATATACATTGCAGAGCCCCTCCCACACACTCAAGGGTTCAACATTAGCCATCACTCTGTCCCTTGAGACACACGCCCACGCCCACTTACACACACACACACACACACACACATATACACACGCACGCACACTTGCATTTGCCTCTGTTTGCGCCTGCGTACTTTCCTCCCACAGGTACAGCTAGTCCTCAGCACATGCTAAGGACACGGGACCTCTCTCAACTTCCTGAAGAATTCTCCAGACTCGAGAGAGAGACAGTACCAGTCTGATCGGCAGAATCCAAAAACAAACAGGGAAGGTCTCAGATAAGCCAAATGCCAGGGGTAGGCAAAAGAACACTTCCAACATAAATCAGGACATCATGACTTCACCAGCAAACCCCAAAATCGATGGATACTCCAATTCATCAGAAGCACAGGAAAATGACCTTAAAGCCATGCTTGCTCAATTTTTTGAGGCTCATAAGGAGGAAATGAACAAATCTTTCAAAGAGTTGGCCAGTCAATTGGAGATAAAGAAAGAAGAAATAGACAAAACCCTTAAAGAAACACAGGCAAACATAGCCAAAAAATTGAGGCACAAGTAGAGAAAAAATTAGTGGCATACAAAAAGGAAATGAACAAAGAAATAGAGTCCATCGTAGAGAGACAGGAATCCAAATTCAAACACATGGAAGAAATGGTGCAAGGCATGAAAACAGAATTAGAATCAATAAAGAAAACACAAACTGAGAAAACTCTTGAGCTGGAGAACTTGGAGAAAAGATCAGGAACCACAAAAGTAAGCATCACCAACAGAATACAAGAGATGGAAGAGAGAATCTCTGGAGCTGAAGACACACTTGCAGAAATTGATACTTCTCTCAAAGAAAAAGTAAAATCAGAAAAATTCCAATCACAAAATATCCAAGAAATCAAGGATGCTATGAAAAGACAAAATCTAAGAATAATAGGAATTGATGAAAAAGAAGACTCCAGGCTCCAAGGTCCAGAAAATATTTTCAAGAAAATCATAGAAGAAAATTTTCCCAACTTAAAGAAAGAGATGTCCATAAATATACAAGAGGCCTACAGAACACCAAATAGACTAGACCAGAAAAGAAACACATCACGTCACATCATAGTCAAAACACTAAATCTACAGAACAAAGAAAAGATATTAAAAGCAGCAAGGGAAAAAGGCCAAGTACCATATAAAGGTAGACCTATCAGAATCACACCAGACTTCTCATCAGAAACTATGAAAGCCAGAAGGGCCTGGGCAAGCATCATGGAGACTCTAAGAGATCACAAATGTCAACCCAGACTACTATACCCTGCAAAGCTTTCAATCAACATAGATGGAGAAAACAAAATATTCCATGACAAAACTAAATTTACGCAATATCTATACAGCAAACCAACCCTACAGAAGATACTAGAAGGAAAACTCCAATCCAACGAAGACGAATTCACCCAAGAAAACAGGGCATACAGATAATATCCCAACAAAAATGAAAAGAAAACGAGCAATGAAACAAGGTAAGATCATCGACTCCATTACAAAAGGAACTAATATGCATTGGTCAATATTATCTATCAATATTAATGGACTCAACTCACCAATAAAAAGACACAGGCTAACAGAATGGCTACGGAATCAAGACCCAACATTCTGTTGCATCCAAGAAACACACCTATGCAACAAAGATGAACACTACCTCAGAGTAAAGGGCTAGAAAAATGTTTTTCAAGCAAATGGTTCCAGAAAACAAGCTGGAATAGCCATCCTAATATCTAATAAAATAGACTTTCATCCAAAGTTAATCAAAAAAGATAAGGAGGGCCACTATATTCTCATCAAAGGAAAAATCCAACAAGAGGACATCACAATTTTGAATATCTATGCCCCAAATACAAGAGCACCTACATTCGTAAATGAAATAATATTAAAGCTTAAATCATACATTGATCCTAATACCTTAATAGTGGGAGACTTCAACACCCCACTCTCATCAAGGGACAGATCAACCAGACAGACACCAAATAGGGAAATAAAAGTACTCACAGAATCCCTAAATCAAATGGACCTAATAGACGTCTACAGATCTTTTCACCCAAACTCAAAAGAGTACACCTTCTTTTCAGCACCACATGGAACCTTCTCCAAAATAGACCATATAGTTGGTCACAAAGCAAGCCTCAACAGATACAAAAGGATTGAGATAATCCCTTGTATACTATCTGACCACCATGGACTAAAGCTGGACATCAACAACAACAGAAACAACAAAAAGCCGACACGCACATGGAAACTGAACAACTTACTACTCAATGACAGCTGGGTCAAGGAAGAAATAAAGAAAGAAATTAAAGACTTTCTAGAATTCAATGAAAATGAAGGCACAACATACCCAAATTTATGGGACACATTGAAAGCAGTGCTCAGAGGAAAATTTATAGCACTAAGTGCCTACAAGAAGAAATCCGTAACATCACATACAAACAACTTAATGGCCCAACTGAAAAACCTAGAAAAAAAAAAGAAGCAGATACACCCAAGAGGAGCAGAAGGCTGGAAATAATCAAAGTAAGGGCAGAAATCAATCAATTAGAAACAAATAAAATTATCCAAAGAATCAATGAAACAAAAAGCTGGTTCTTTGAGAAAATCAACAAGATAGACAAACCCTTAGCCAAACTAACTAAAAAGCAGAGAGAAACCATACAAATCAGCAAAATCAGAAAGGAAAATGGGGACATAACTACAGACACTGAGGAAATCCAAACGATTATTAGGTCATACTACAAAAGCCTATATGGCACAAAACTTGAAAATCTAAATGAAATGGATAACTTTCTTGACAGATTCCATCTACCAAAATTAAGTCAAGATCAGGTAGAAAGACTGAATAGCCCTATATCTCCCAAGGAAATTGAAGCAGTCATTAACAGTCTCCCCTCCAAAAAAGCCCTGGACCAGATGGCTTCAGCGCAGAATTCTACAAGACCTTCAAAGAAGTACTAACACCAATTCTCCTTAAACTATTCCACAAAAAAGAAATAGAAGGAACACTACCAAACTCATTCTATAAAGCCATAGTCACTTTGATACCTAAACCACACAAAGATCCAACAAAAAAAGAGAACTTCAGATCTATCTCTTTTATGAACATTGATGCAAAAATACTCAATAAAATACTTGCAAACCGAATCCAAGAACACATCAAAGATATCATCCACCATGACCAAGTAGGCTTCATCCCAGGAATGCAAGGGTGGTTCAACATGCGGCAATCCATCAATGTAATACACCACATAAACAAACTGAAGGAGAAAAACCACATGATCATCTCCTTAGATGCTGAAAAAGCATTTGACAAAGTCCAACACCCATTTATGTTTAAAGTCTTGGAGAGATCAGGGATACAAGGCACATACCTAAAGATAGTAAAGGCAATATACAGCAAGCCTATAGCCAACATCAAACTCAATGGAGAGAAATTTAAATCAATCCCACTGAAATCAGGGACAAGACAAGGCTGCCCACTCTCTCCATATCTCTTTAACATTGTACTTGAAGTCCTAGCCAGAGCAATAAGACAACTAAAGGAGATCAAGGGGATACAAATCGGAAAGGAAGAGGTCAAAGTGTCACTATTTGCAGATGATATGATAGTATACATGAGCGACCCCAAAGATTCAACCAGAGAACTTCTTCAGCTGATAAACACCTTCAGCAAAGTGGCAGGATACAAAATCAACTCAAAAAAATCAGAAGCCCTCTTGTATACCAAAGACAAAAAGGCTGAGAAAGAAATTAGGGAAACAACACCCTTCACAATAGCCACTAATAACATAAAGTACCTTGGTGTGACTCTAACCAAGCAAGTGAAAGACCTGTTTGAGAAAAACTTCAAGTCTTTGAAGAAAGAAATTGAAGAAGATCTCAGAAGATGGAAAGATCTCCCGTGCTCATGGATAGGTAGGATTAACATTGTGAAAATGGCCATCCTGCCAAAAGCAATCTACAGATTCAATGCAATTCCCATCAAAATACCAACTCAATTCTTTACAGACCTTGAAAAAATGATTCTCAGCTTCATATGGAGAAACAAAACACCCAGAATCTCCAAAAAGATCCTGTACAACAACAGATCATCTGGAGGTATCTCCATCCCCGATCTCAAGCTGTACTACAGGGCAACAGTAATAAAAACTGCATGGTATTGGCATAGAAACAGAAAGGAGGATCAATGGAATCGCATAGAAGACCCAGAAATAAACCCACACACCTATGAATACTCAATATTTGACAAAGAAGCCAAATCCATTCAATGGAAAAAAGACAGCATCTTCAACAAATGGTGCTGGACCAACTGGATGTCTACATGCAGAAAAATGAAAATAGATCCATATTTATCACCCTGCACAAAACTAAAGTCCAAGTGGATCAAGGACCTCAACATAAAACCAGATACTCTAAATCAGTTGGAAAAAAAAGTGGGAAACAGCCTAGAACTCATTGGCACAGGAGACAACTTCCTGAACAGAACACCAACAACACAGGCTCTAAGAGCAACAATCAATAAGTGGGACCTCATGAAACTGAAAAGCTTCTGTAAAGCAAAAGACACTGTCATCAAAACAAATAGACAGCCTACAGATTGGGAAAGAATCTTCACCAATCCTTTATCTGACAGAGGGCTAATATCCAGTATATATAAAGAACTAAAGAAGCAGAAAAGCAACAAACCAAATAATCCACTTAAAAAATGGGGAACAGAGCTAAACAGAGAATTCTCGAACGAGGAACATCCAATGGCAGAGAAACACTTAAAGAAATGCTCAACCTCATTAGCCATTAGGGAAATGCAAATCAAAACGACCCTGAGATTTCACTTTACACCCATCAGAATGGCCAAGATGAAAAACTCAAGTGATAGCACATGCTGGAGAGGTTGTGGAGAAAAGGGAACCCTCCTCCATTGCTGGTGGGAATATAAACTGGTTCAACCACTTTGGAAGTCAATCTGGCGCTTTCTCAGACAACTAGGAGTAGTGCTACCTCAAGACCCAGCTATACCACTCCTAGGTATATACCCAAAATTTGCTCAAGTACACAACAAGGACATTTGTTCAACCATGTTCGTAGCAGCTTTATTTGTAATAGCCAGAACTTGGGAACAACCCAGATGTCCATCAACTGAAGAATGGATACAGAAATTGTGGTATTTTTATACAATGGAATACTACTCAGCAATCAAAAAGGAGGAAATCATGAAATTTGCAGGCAAGTGGTGGGATCTAGAAAAGATCATTCTGAGTGAAGTATCCCAGAAGGAGAAAGACAAACTTGGTATATACTCTCTTATATAGACCTACAAGATATGATAAACATAATGAAATCTACACACCTAAAGAAGATAATCAAGAAAGTGGACACAGGCGAAATTGATTAATCCTCATTTAGAAAGACAAATGGGATGTGCATTGAACTTATGACAGGAGTCTACCACAAAAGGCATCTGAAAGACTCTACCTAGCAGTGTTTCAAAGCAGACACTAAGACTCATAACCAAACCCTCGGCAGAGTGCAGGGAATCATATGAAAGAAGGGAAGTTAGTATGATATGGAAAGGATAGGAGCTCTACAAGGACCAAATATATCTGGGCACAGGGTCTTTTCTGAGACTGACACTCAACCAAGGACCATCTATGGATATAACCTAGAACTTCTGCTCGGATGTGGCCCGTGGTAGCTCAGTAACCAAGTAGTTTTCCAAAGTAAGGGGAACACGGACTATTTCTAACAGGATCTCAAGGGCAGGCTGTTTGACCCCCCCTCCCCCAGGGAGGAGCAGTCTGTTAGGCCACAGAGGAGGACTTTGCAGCCAGCCCTGAAGATACCTGATAAAACAGGGTCAGATGAAAGGGGAGGAGGTCCTCCCCTATCAGTGTACTTGGAAAGGGGCAGGGAGGAGACCAGGGAGGGAGTGCGGGGTTGGGGAGGGAATGAGGGAGCGGGATACAGCTGGGACACAGAGTTAACAAAATCTAACTAAAAAGAAAAAAATAATAAAAAAAATAATAAAAAAAATTAAAAAAAAGAATTTAATATTAATATGAATGCCTCATCAACTCTACACATGTACCTTTTATTTCTCTTTCCTTTTTTTTTTTTTTTTTTGCTGTATGAATTCTAGGTGTTTCACAGATTTCTCAGTTTTCAGTTATGTTTAGTTCCAGGGCAAAATGTTATGATAAGGAAATTGGATTTCAAATAGGAAATAAGACATAGCATGCAATTAGATAACCATTCAGCATCAAAAAGGTCCATTAAATCTTGGACCTAAATCATTAACTCCCCTTTCCTGGGCTGACTTTCTATTCCTATTTTCTGCTGAATGTCAGGAGAATACAGAGGTGTGATTTGGAAGAATTTGCAATCTTAAGATGAGTTCCTCTGAATGGACATAGAAGTGATTACCTACCAACAGGTTTTCATTGCCTCCTGGAGTTTGATATATGAGCATCAACTTGGATAAAGTCATGGCCCTTGCAGAGTATAATCTACTTCAGTCAATGGATGGCTGACAATTTAATAAATGATGCTTTCACTATAAACTGACTCTCCAGCCTCAAGCTAATGAGCAAATGATATATATTCTTTCATTTAATCTAGAGTGCTATAGGGTACAAATTATATTTCCATTGAAATCTAGGACTTTACTAATTTTTTTTTCATGAAACAAATTCTTGAATTATTCTGAATATAGTCTCCAGGCTGACAGAAGTTATCTTTCTTGTCTTATTTTTGACCTGGTCCTAAGAATACTTCCTAGAGACAGATTGAGAAAAAAGTGGTTTGACATCACTATGAAAGGCAAAGCAATGTCAACAAAATATAGGGGTCAAAAGAAGCTTTCAGCGAACCTCAGGTGAATAGCCATGGAGAGCTATGCTCTGACCTTCCAGGAGAACTAGCCAAGGAGGCAGCTGGGCTGGGAAACTTGACACTGACAGTTTGATTAAAAGCACAAAGCAAATCCAGCACTCAGTTATGGACAAGAGTATTCTTGAATACTCTCTGCAGTTGACCCTTATGCCTTACAGTTGCATGGCATCTCCTTTAAGTTTCCTGTTAGTTGATATCATTGTCAAGGGACAATGCTAGAAACAACATAATAAAGAACAATGATTTCTAAAACATTTTGTGTCATAACATATCGCAACTGTCTCAAACAGAATGTAAGACTCACAGAATAAAATAATTTCAACAGTCATTTTTTTTCAGTAGTCATTTTTTTTTTCAGTAAGAAAAGTAAGAATCAGAGAAGTTAAAAGATTTGACAAGCATATAGAATTGTTATATGGTGAAGCTGGAATTCAAATGTGGTCTCCAGAAATGAAATGCCATTTTCATTCCACTCTACCGTATCAATCAGAGTAATTCAGTTCTCAAAGTGAATTGGGAGGAAACATGAAACTAAATGTAATATTTCAAGGAGATATAGAATAAGTCCAAACATATGAATCCTGAGATAGAGCTCACATTGTAAATAACCAAGCCTGTCAAGATATGAAAGCCATTCCGAGCTCTAAACTGAGATGAGATTTAAATGTCATATTTGAATAACTGTCCTCTGATCCATCATCTGTCATAAATTTAAGGTCTAATTTAAAGTAACATGAAAACAAACAAGTTGATCTTTTTTCTGTCAACATATAAAGCCCTTGATAATGTGATGAGAAAGGAAATTAATGTAGATTGAAATTTAGATTTTAGTAATATAGTCATCTAAGCAACTCTCAAAAATTTCAACAGTTATATTAAAGTTTTCTCAAAGTTAACAAAACAAGTGTAAAGTCCAGAAAAAATATATATAATCATTTTTTTAAAAATACATTAGAGGAGGGTTCCCCTTTCTCCACATCCTCTCCAGCATGTGTTGTCACTTAAGTTTTTAATCTTAGCCATTCTGATGGGTGTAAGGTGAAATCTCAAGGTCGTTTTGATTTGCATCTCCATGATGGCTAAGGACATTGAACATTTCTTTAAACGGTTCTCTGCCATTCTGTATTTCTCTATAGAAAATTATCTGTTTAGCTCTATACCCCATTTTTTAATTGGATTACTTGATTTGTTGCTTTTTTAACTTCTTTAGTTCTTTATATATTCTGGATATATAATACAGTAAAATGAAAAGAAAATTAACTAATTCTGATGGATATTCTAGGTTTAAAAAGTGAAAAACAGAAGATAACTACTATGAGTCAAAACTATTTCACCAGAACTAAACACAGGTGCTGTCCTAATTTTTACCTGGGCCTCAGAAATGTTGGCAAATTTTAACATATTTACCTATCATTTCCCTTTTTTTAAAAAATTCTCTTTTTATTTATTTTTTTTCTTATCAGTTACATTTTATTAACTCTGTATCCCAGCCGTGTCCCACTCCCTCATTCCCTCCCAATCCCACCCTCCCTCCCTCATCTCCACTGTGCCCCTTTCCAAGTCCACTGATAGGGGGGACCTCCTCCCCATTCATCTGATCCTGTTTTATCAGGTATCTTCAGGACTGGCTTCTAAGCCCTCCTCTGTGGCCTAACAGGACTGCTCCTCCCTTGGGGAGTGGGGAGATCAAAGAATCATTTCCATTTCTAAAATTCCAAATCAGAGTAACAATGGCTGTTAATGTCACACTTCTACAGAAGAAAACTAATGAAACCCACAGGATAAAGGCAACATCTCATTAGAAGGGACCAACTAAAATGTAAAACAAACAACAGAACAACAACAACAAAAATAAAAACAAAAAACCGTAAAAGCAGAGAAAGCTGACTTGCTTTCTTAGAGAATAAAAATGTCAACAAGACCCAATAACTTGTCTGTTGTCAGAGACATGAGGGAAATCCCATAATGCTTTACAAGTGATAACATAAAAGCACTGTCAAATGTGAATTCAGTATTCAGAGAAATGATCTTTATAAAGTGAAAATGAAAACCACACACTCTTACAGGAAATACTAGAAAAGACTTCTCAGCTTACCTACCACCAAATTGGAAAAGCTAGAAAACAACTGAAAAAAAAAAACAACCTGATAACAGAAGAATAAGAGAAAATAAACAGAGGGGTTAAAAATCACAAATGTGTGTACTGAAAACCCATAGATTAATTACTTGCCTAAAACATAAGGTTTTTAAATGATAAATCATGCTAAATGATAAATGAAAATTACTCACTTTTCTGAACTAGAGACATATTATTCAAACTTGAAGTAGACATTTGTCATCACCTGATAAAGGAGGGATTCTAGGATGACAAGTCAAGCAGATATGTTACTAAGATCTATAAAACTGAAGGGAGAAAGTGTGTTTGTGTGTATGTGTGTGTGTGTGTGTGTGTGTGTGCGCGTGCGTGTGAGTGTATATTCCTAAATGCATAAATACTCTTCCTATCTGATGCAGTGCCTTTTTTCTTTATTATTATTATTATTATTATTATTATTATTATTATTCATTATATTTTAATCACTTTGTATCCCAGCTGTAGCCACCTTTCTCATCTCCTCCCAGTTATGCACTCCCTATCCCTTCCCCCCTTATGTCCCTACCCTAATCCGCTGACGGGGAAGGACATCTTCCCCTTCTATCCGACCTATCAGGTCTCATCAAGACTATCTGGATCCTCTTTCTCTGTGACCTAGTAAGGCCACCTCATCAGGGGGAGTTGATTAAAGAGCAGGAAATGAGCTTATGTCAAAGACAACCTCTGTTCTCCTTACTAGGGAACCTACATGGAGACTGATCTGCCCGTGAGCTACATCTGAGCAGGGGGTCTAGATCATCTCTAAGCATGGTCCTTGGTTGATTCATCAGTTTGTACAGGATGCCGTGAGCCCAGAATATTTGGCTCTTTTGGTATCCTTGTGGAGCTCCTGTCCCCTCACAGTTTTTCTATCTCCTTCTTTTCATGAAACTTGCAGGCAAATGGATAGAACTAGTAAAAATCATCCTGAGTGAGGTAACCCAAGCAGAAAGACACAAAAAGCATATACTCATTTATAACTGGATATTATCCATATAATATAGGATAAACATACTAAAATATATAGTCCTAAATAAACTAAACAACAAGGAGGACCCAGGGAAGAGGCTTAATCCTCATTCAAAAGGGCAAACAGGATAGACATCAGAAGTAGGAGAAGACAGTAACTGGACAGGAGCCTACCACAGAGGGCCTCTGAAAGACTCTGCTTAGCAGGGTAATGAAAAACAGATACTGAGACTCTTAGCCTTATTTTGGGTAGAGTGCAGGGATGCTTTTAAGTAAGAGCAATGGTTGAGAAAATTAGCCTTCAATACAAGTACAATTCCTTACAAGTAAATATGTACATCTTTTAGACAATTATTTTTATATAACTGAATTCATTTTACTTATTTACTCATTTTTAAAAGTAATAAGATATTTAAAAAATTCCCAGCTAAACTAGAAATAAAGGACATTTCTCCAATATGGATTTAACATTTTCCCTGAGTGTGGAGCTGGGTATGAAGGTGCCATGTCACAAGTGGGGAAGTTAGAGAACAACATCAGGTGTCCTTCTATTGTGGGCCAAGTGTGCTTGGTAAAAACTAGGGTATAGTTGGTTCATTCCCAGCATCTGCTCCCATCAGTTATCTGAAGTACCCTTGAACAGATGTGAGAAAGAAGAAATCATATCTCAGTGGGACAGACTAGAGAGGTCTGCAACTGTGTGAAAAGCAGAATGTCATTATACATTGAACCTCTTTTGATTTTCTTGTATTCTGTAAAGATAAATGAAAGCGACAGCTTGAGTGTCTGTGTAATTTTATTTTACCCATATATCAACTTTAGTAATCATGTAACTGAAAGCATGCAAAAGTCTGTAAATGTTTATTAGTACACAAACCTACACCATCATGTTTCCTGATATAATTATTTTTGTCTTTTAATGATATATATTAGTCATTAACACTGTTAACTTTAAATGGGATTATTCAACAGTACTCTTAGAATTTAGAAAATGTTGGGAGAGATCTGTAATTCTGTGCTTGCTTTAAGTAGGCTTTGATAATTTAGCTGGAGTAGACATGAAGCCTTATTTTATTGTGAATGTAATTCTGAAAGCAATAATTCTACTAATTTTGGGAATGAAAAGATGATTTAATTTTTTTTTAAATCTGGACACTTGCAAAATAGTGCAGATTCTCATTTTAGGTGATTCAGTTTTCTGAAGGTGTAGATGGTGGGGGATGTCCAGCTGTTTATTCTGATTTCTCTATTTTGCTTTTGTCTTCTCTCTATAAAGAGGTAGCCAGATGGTTATAAATATTTAGTAATCTGAAGGCATTTGAAAATTATCAAATCTGTTACATTGCAAATAAGAAAGCAACATACTAATTTTCAACTCAATGATTTGAAAATCTAGCAGCAGAGAAGCATGAAAAGAAAATAAATTTGAAGATTCTCTTACTCTCCGTACAGCTGTCTTGATTATCATATAACAATCACAAGTTACAAAAGATGCAGAACTCTAATCTAGGAATTCTACCTCTTAAATTCAGATCCTGACTAATGGATACTTTCGTATGTCTTTACTACCTTTGATTCCAAAACACTCAAGTTGCACAAACTGCACTTCTGAGTCTACAAAAAAGGCAGCTTTCTACATAGCACTTTTTATTCATTAGCATCACATAAACATCTTTGATGTGGTCCAGAAAATAGGAGACATCTGCATAACTCCATTTGGAAGCATGTCATAAAACCAACTTGCATAGTTGTTCCTCATGCTTTTAATAATGGGTTAGAATTCCTACAGTAAACAATGTTGGCTACTACAAAGCAATATTCCTGGTGTTGCTCCCAAGATTCAGTAGATAGTCAGACTCCACGCATGTGTTCACCAACATGGGAGAAATTTGGGGGAAGTATATGAGGTAGAGAAATAAAGGCTTTACACTATTGATGTGTAACAGTATGTCTCTTTCAATGTTTCAGAATAGCCTTAAAACATAAAATAAATTAGCCTATAAAATCTTCATTATTTCAGTGTGTTAATTTATCCATTTTATCCATTTCAATCATCTGACTAAGAAACATGATTTATAGGTTAACACATATATACCTATACTAGAAAAATGACGTGTCAGTTTTAAAATTTTAGTTTTATTTTTTAACGCAGTCATGCCATTTTCTTCTCTGTTTTTTTCTTCCATCCAAACTTTTCTGTGCCACCCTTTTCTCTTGCTCTCTTTACATCTTCTAGGTAAATGTGAAAGAAGTTTCAGGCTGAAAGAATATATTGTTAAGTTCCAAGGAAGAAAGAGACACACCATTCTCAA
>NW_026594428.1:9362094-9445156 GCF_907164565.1 Psammomys obesus | reverse complement strand
GAATATATTGTTAAGTTCCAAGGAAGAAAGAGACACACCATTCTCAAAAAGTACACTGAAATAATATGAGGTTTCAGCTTTATTCTAGACTACTAGGCTACCTAAATTACTACCTAGATTACTATTAATTACTTAGAACAAAGACATAATAAAATAGAAGACAAATACAAGAAATCTGTGGACAATACTGAATATATTATAAACACTACAAAATTAGATTAGTAGCCAAAAAAAGAAGGATGCATTGTTCATTTATTTATGAACTTTTGTTCATAGTCTACTGGAACATATTATTTTGACAGAATATAGTAGATAATAGCAATAAGTAATCTTTAGAAAAAACCTAGGTATATATAAATTATGATTGTGTGTTTAGTTATTTTTCTTTGATAGATACTGTTGATTGTCAGGAAGGTTTCAGTCAAATAAAAATAGAACAATAATTACATTAAATTAGTTCCAGGCCAGTTGCTACTGTAGCTTACTATAAAGTTAGAAAAGTTGGTCCAAGAGAGAGTACCAGAATATCACTCAGAGAGGAAATAGAATAGAAGCAGAAGTGGATGAAGAGAAGGAACTGAGCAAGAGTTAGATTGGGGGGGGGGGATCAGATGTGGGAAGAACAGGGGTGAGAGGTGAGAGGGCTGGGAACAAGAAGAGAAACTGAGGTGTGGGGGGAATATCTGTTTGTCAAGCTGGAGGCCTGTTACAGGATAGGCTTCTGGGAAGATATTGGTGTGACTCTAGCTGAGACACCTAACAGGAGGAGGCTCATGAAGACTGAAGTGAGCAACTCCTAGTGTCCACTAGTCTTGGTCAGGTAGGACTAGTAGAAAGAGTGGAACAACAACCCACAGACAACACTTTTAATCCAAAAATTACCCTGCCTATAAGAAGTCCATGGATAAAGAGGGAACAAAGGTTGAGGGAATATCCAACCAATAATTGGTCCAACCTGAGACCCACCCCACAGTAGAGATCCAGCCCCTACTAATGATACTCTGCTTTCTTTGCAGATAAGAGCCTAATTTGATGTTGTCTGGGAGGCCCCAGGCAGCAGGGATCAAGACAGATGTTGGGACTTGCAACCAAGCATGATTTAGAGCTCTGAGAGTCCTGTGGAAGTGTTGGGGGAAAGTTAGAAGGACTTAGAGGGGACAGGAACCTCACAAAAAAACCAACAGAGAGAACTAACCCAGACCCATGGAGGCTTACATAGACTGAGACATCAACTAAGGAGTATGCATGGTCTGGACCAAGATCTCTGCACATATGTGGACAACAGTGCCTTGGTCTTCATATGCAACACAGGGGGATTTTAGGGGGAGGGGCTGTTTCTAACATGGACTCTATTGCCTGCTTTTGCATCACTTTCCTCTGGCAATGTTATCTTGCCTGGCCTCAGAGGATGAGGATATGTTCAGTCATGATGTGAATTGATGTGCTAGAGAGGGTTGATATTGGAAGAAGGGGGCTCCCCTTTTTTGGGAAAAAGGGGAGAGGACAAGAGGGCAGGAGGGTAGAGGAAAACTGGGAGGAGAGGACGGAGGGGTACCCTTGGATGTAAAATAAATAAACTGAAAAAAGTCATTGATTACGTTTTTATTCTGACAATGTTCATGGGATCTTTCACCACTAAGAAATCGTGCCAAAAGCCAGGCATGATGGCATGTGCCTTGAATATTAGCACTCAGAAGTCAAAGGCATACAGATCTCTCTGAGTTCAAGGACATACTGGTCTACATAACCAGTTCTGGATATCTAGAGCTACATAGTGAGGTCCTGTCTCAATAGAGCAAAAAACAAACAAACAAAAAGTTTTCACACTAGTGAAGTGCACAATAATATGGTTCTTTAAATTATTCATTAGCTCTGAAAATAAAAACAAACAAATCTATAAAAATCTTCATCATCTGAGAAAGTTAAGCAGTAAGGATGAAATTATCAGGTAGCACAGCTGTATATCTTCCTTTTCTATGACCCGCATATATTTCATAACTTCAACAATAGCATTTAACCATCAATTTCCAGAAGTTAAACTAAAGACAAGGCAATAGCTTGTAATGTTGGGGGATGTCTACAGAACCTCACTCACCAACCATTCCACAAGATATAAACCATTCCTCAAACTGGGTTTTCTGTTTGATCATCTATGGTGTCAAGGAGGAGCAGTGTCTCCTGTCATAAGGGAACTCCAACTAAATTCTCCCTCTCCCCCGCCGTGTGTGTGTGTGTGTGTGTGTATGTGTGTGTGTGTGTGTGTGTATGTGTGTGTGTGTGCGTGTGCATATATGTGTTGTGTGTGTGGTTTAGAAAGCTTGTATAGTACAATGTTTCAAAGTTAGTTTTTAAGTTGCCTTTAATGTAGGAAACAAAAAAGTAAGCAACTAAATTCAAACTAATTAATTGAAACTTAGCGCTAAAATGTTCTCAAAGAAAATTGAATATAAGTTAATCATATGCACTCATACTTAAAGTTTGACAAATGCCTTCTGAGTAAAATGTTATTAAATTCCCAATTATGCTGATATTGAGAAGCAGAACAGGAACGGAAAACCATACTAGGATTTAAAAATTCTAATATAGGATTGGTGTAAGGAAAAAGAAAATACAGTTTCTTTCTAACTGAATGTTGCTGTGTTCAGTTTAGTAATTTTCAATTCCATGCGTATTCTTCCAAATTTCATTTTTAAGTGTCATATATTCATGATGAATAAAATTTCATCATGAATATATGACACTTTTCTGTATCCATTCATCAAGTGAATAATGTCTAGGCTGATTCCATTTCCCATCTCCTATCAATAGAATGGCAATAAGCACTGATGTATTGATATATCTAAGGTGTATCAGCCATTGGATGTATACCAATAAGCGATACAGTAGGTCACATGGAAATTCTTTTTCTGAGAGAACTCCATGCTAATCACTAGAGTGCCTGCATCAATTAATTCTCCTTCAAGTGGGGAAGATGCCTTATCTTTTTAATCTGCCTTACTGCAAAATAAAAGATTTGTAGGCACAAGTGACAGTAGTACTAGGTATGAAATTATTTACACAGACATGGTGTGGAGAGGGTTACCCAAACTAAAACGTAGGAAAGAGTCATGTAGAAACCTACTACTTTATAAGCTAACTAAAACATATATAATAAAAATTAGTTTGGTTAATAGGAATTATGCATGTGTGGATTATGATGCTCTCAGTAATTACAGTTTTCTGGATGAAAATCCCAGTGCTAGGTGGAGAACACGTCCATGTAAAATGTCTCCCAGAAGTGTCCCAGAGGTTCTGCAAACAAGACATGCTACTGCCATTATTCTTGCTATCCCAGCAGAACCACGTGGTGAGACCATACTGTAAATGGTATCACACACTTTGGTTAAAGAAAAAAAAAAGCATGGGTATCTGGAGTCAGTAAGATCTGGAGAGGACTGGAGCTCCACAAGGACCAAATATATCTGGGCACAGGGGTTTTTTCTGAGACAGATTCTCCAACCAAGGACCATGCAGGGATACAACCTAGAACCCCTGCTTGGATAGAGCCCATGGCAGCTCAGTAGCCAAGTGAGTTTCCTAGTAAGGGGAAGAGGGACTGTCTCTGACATGAACTCAGTGACAGGCTCTTTAACCTTCTTATCCCTGAGGGATGAGCAACCTTGTTAAAACACAGAGGAGGCCATTGCACCCAGTCCTGAGGAGACCTGATAAGCTAAGGTCACCCAGAAGGGAAGGAGGACCTCCAATATCAGTGGACTTAAAGAGGGGCAAGGAGGAGATGGGGTAGGGAGGGTGGGATTGGGAGGGGATTAGGGAAGAATCTTCAGCTGGGGTACAAAGTAAATAAACTATAATTAATATAAAAAATAAAAATTTAATTAAAAAAACATGGGTATCATCCTTAGAATGTGTTTGAAACTTTTTTTCCTGTCCCTGAGCTCTTTCCCGAGGTGTTGCTCAGGCTGATGGGGGATAAAATTTATTTAGAGACTCACCTAACTGGATTTTGCATGCTATGATAGTGACTTCAAAACAGTCATGCCACTATTGGACATTTTTTTTTTTTTTTTTTTTTTTTTTTTTTTTTTTTTTTTAGTATGAGGGTCAAAAAAAAATGACAGAAAGAACAGATTAGAATTATATGTGTTAACTCTACTAAAAAGATAAGTCTGTGTATTATAGAAATAAAATTAAAGTAAACTTAGATAACCCCATATATATATATATATATGTGTGTGTGTGTGTGTGTGTGTGTGTGTGTATGTGTGTGTGTGTGTGTGTATTGTTAATCACATATGTATTTATATGATCCCATGATTATATGCCTATTTTTAATACTTTTATCAGGTTTTTTCCATGAATAATGATTATTTAAAGTAGGGAATTATAAAGATAAAACTGAGAGATTTGTGTGGTGTCATTTACCAATATTACTTAGAATTGCAAGGCGGGAGAATTGCTGCCAGTAAAAGGCAAATAGGAGTTGTAGAATAAGACCCTATCTGAAAATAAAACAAAACACACACCAAAAAAGAAAAAAAAACTAAACTAAATGAAACAATTACTGTAATTCTTGAGCTATAACAACACATATTTGTCTATCATCAGCAGTCCATGCAAACATTTTTATTATTGGTTGTTGTGGTTTTATATGTCAACTACTCACACCTTAGGGACATTTGGTATAAATCAATCTTAATTGAGAAAATTTGCTACCCATTTGTTATCACTCATCCTGTTAGGTATTTTCATGATTAATGATTGGTATTGGGAAGCCCAGGTCAGGATAGTGATGCCATTCCTCTGAATTCCCTCAGTGATAGCCTAAAATGAAAAACTGTAAGGAAAAGAAATGTTCCAGTGTCCAAGTAGGCTTTCAATATGGTGTATCATTGCTGCCATAGAGATCTAAGAGAGAAATCAATATATGTTGATAAGCCACATTTAAAATATCATATCTAAATATAAGTACTTTGGCTATGTCTTGCTTCAGAACACACAACTACTTAAGACTTAAAATAATATGAAAGAATACTATGGAGATACACTTTTATATTTTGTAATTTTTTAATTTTTTATGCAATGTATTTTGATCCTCTCTTTCTCTTCCCCCAACTCTTCCCAGATCTCACAACCTAATCCACCAATACAAAAAAAAACAAAACAAACTTAATGGTTATATTTTGTTTTTTATCTTCTTTCCATTATGTAATATACTATAAGACACTCACATATGTACATGTAGAACATATACAGTATATAAAATATAAAACTCTGATCCGACATATACTGATAACTAATAAAAATATCCCATATATGGTTTTATATATATTTGTATGTAAGATGAAAACTATATATGAATGTAAGTAGTTTGAATCCACCACATTAATATGAAATAATTCTTAGTATCTGCTTGTTCGTGCCTTCTCAATCTAAATGTGTATTTTCCATCTCCCATGCTGATATCATTTTTAAATGGCCAGTGAATTGAATCAGATACTGAGTTGCATAGTAGGAAAAACTTTAAATAAAAATTTCATATTACTAACAACTTCTGGAACAGATTTTATTTTTCTACCAAAATATCTCCAGCACCTATTGTGAAGAAAAATATGCTAATTAAAAGAGATGATAAATCTAAAAACAGATGACTTTATGAAGATATAAATTCATGCAAAAGTCAGATAACATTATTTATTTCTTGTTTGGGATTTTACTGAGGTACTTAGTTCACAGATTGCTGCTTTTGCAAGTCTTATATGAATTATGGATGACAACTGAAAACAAGAAGAATTGAAGTGTGAAGATCTCTGAGAAGGATTAACACCCACGAATAGTCAAGGGATAAAGCTGAATCAGATTCTCGGCTCTACGTCAATATTTATCCTCTTTGCTGAGGTTATAAAACTATGCAATATTTACTGACAAATGTGCATTATTGAAAAACGTACCAGTTATAAAGAGAAATTCCCTGATAGCATATCATATCTACCATCATTGCCATGAAAACGAAATAAACGGGAACTACAACACAGCCTTAGCAAGTCTGTTCCACAAATATCCCAGTGTAGTGGTCAGGCTACCAGACCTTAGTGCCAAATATAGATCAAAACTTTGTTGCACAAAGTGATAATACATAAGTGAATAAATATAAAACACAAATGTGAAAGTGGATCTAACCTTTAAAGCAGTCCACACAGCATTCAAAGAGCATACCAATGTGAAACTATACACACCATATACTTGAATGTTGTACTTGAAACACCAAATTCTGGGTGGGAGATAACCTAGAACACCTGCACAGATGTAGCCCAGGGCGGTTTAGTGTCCAAGTGGGTTCCATAGTAATGGGAAGAGGGACTGCCTCTGACATAATCTGATTGGCGTGCTCGTTGATCACCTCCCCCTGAGGGGGGAGCAGCCTTACCAGGCCACAGAAGATTAAAATGCAGCCACTCCTGATGTGATCTGATAGACTAAGATCAGAAGGAAGGAGAGGAGGACCTCCCCTATCAGTGGACTTGGGGAGGGGCATGTGTGAAGAAGGGGGAGGGAGGGTGGGACCGGGAGAAGAGGAGGGAGGGGCTTATGGGGGGGATACAAAGTGAATAAAGTGTAATTAATAATAATAAAATTTAAAAAAAGAAAAAAAGAAACAAAAAATGAGATATGACCATGCCAGATGCTGTGTATGCTGTCATTTGATTCCATCTTTTAGATAAACATTTACACATCTAAGACAGCATTATTCAGTCACACACACACTGAGGTTGTGGAAAATGATGAGCTTTAAAGAATGTCGTGAAAATTCTGCAGTGTCAGTGTCATATTATTCTTTCTTCTAAACACCAAAATTTCTATTCCTCTTTAATTAGGCAAGTAGTTCTTGTCTTTGGTTTTGTTTTACTTAAAAAAAAATGATGGGTGGTTCCAAGATGCCAGCGACCAGCACACACCATATCTGAGAGACACAGGATCAGAAACTCTGAAAGTGTTGAGTGGATGGCAGCTGAAGCCAGAATATCCACATTGAGGTTTACGGGACAAGAGGGGACAAACTGGGAGCTAGGACTGTTTGGATCCAGGTCACCTGTGGATGTCTCAGGGACTGAAAGAGGAGAATATTCAACCTCCTGCACTTCCTCTTTCCCCAAGCATGAGTCTCCCTGCTCAGCTAGGCAGCCAGCACTGGCCTCTGCCCCAAGCACTGAGATTGCTTGGTTGAGACTGCAGGGATTGCCACAAGTAAAAGCCTCCAAACTCAGTGACTGAAACATCACAGGCTGGCCTCCCAGAGCTACCGCTGGGGTGGGACAGTAGCTCGTCCAAGCAGGAGCCTCCACCCACACCCTCTATGACTAAGGCTACAGAGGCATACTGGACACCACTGAGCTGATGGATCTCCTGCACTCTCTTTTGTCCCTGTAGGCCCAAATCTGAGAGTGGAGAACAGGAGGATCTCTTGTGCTTTCAGATTAGGCCTGCTACCTAGTGAGTGCCCCTTTAAGTGACTGCTTGCAGAGCTGTAGAACCAGGCAGGGTCCCTCTACACTAGCAGCCAGACATCTGATCCCTGCCACCCACACTTCTACTGTGGGCAGCATAAGGATCCTTGGGACAGCATTCTCAACATTGAAGGTACTGTTCTGTGGGTCTACCAGTGGAGTCCAGGCAAACAATTCCTGGAGCCCAGCCAGATCTGAATACTAGGAGGACAGTACAACAAGCCTATAGGCCTCCAAGGTATTCAGGTCACCAGTACATGCGCATTGTGCCCACAAACAGTGCCAGCACCAGCACGTCCTCCCCCATCCCCCTTGCTTAAGCACCACCCTTCATGCATCTACAAGCTCTAGCACCCTCTCTCTCAAGGCACACCGTCATGCACACACCTGTGCTTGCACATATGTGCCTGCGATCTTCCTCCCTTAGTTACAGCTAAAACACCAACATCCACTCTCAAACCAGTGGACCTCTCTCATCTTCCTGAAGAACACTCCAGACACCAGAGACAGATGCTCTAGTCTGAAGTACAGACTCCAGGAACAAAGAGTGAAAATTACAGATAAGCAGATGTCTAGTGGTCGACATAAGAACACATCCAACAAAAATCAAGATATCAGGGTTTCATCAGCGACCCCCCAAAAAAATGGATAATTTAATTCATCAGAAACACAGGAAAATGATTTTAAAGCTATACTTATCCAGTTATTAGAGGCACATAAAGAGGAAATGAAAAAAGCTCTCAAAGAAACACAGGCAAATGCAGCCAAACAAATAGAGGCATAGGTAGAAGCACAATTAGAGGCACAACTAGTGCAATATAGAGAGGAATCAAACAACAACAACAAAATAGAGGCCATTATGGAAAGACAGGAATCCACATTCAAACAGATGAAGGAAATGATGCAAGACTTGAAAACAGAATTAGAATGAGTAAAGGAAACACAGAGAAAACCGTGGAGGTGGAGAACTCAGAGAAAAGAAAAGAAACCACAAAGGTAAGCATCACCAACTGAATACAAAAGATGGAAGAGAGAATCTCTGGTGCTGAAGACACACTTGCAGAAATGGATACATGTCTCAAAGAAAAATAAAAATAAAATCAGAAAAGTTCCAAACACAAAAGATCCAAGAAATCAAGGACACCATGAAAAGACAAAATCTAAGAATAATAGGAATAGATGAAAAAGAAGATTCCAGGCTCCAAGGTCCAGAAAATATTTTCAAAAAAATCATAGGAAAAAAAATTCCCAACTTAAAGAAAGAGATGTCCATAAACATACAAGAGGCCTACAGAACACCAAAATAGACTAGACCAGAAAAGAAAATCTTCATGTCACATCATTGCTGAAACACTAAATATGCAGACCAAAGCAAAGATATTAAAAGGAGCAAGGAAAAAAGGCCAAGTACCATATAAAGGTAGACCTATCAGAATCACACCAGATTTCTCAACATAAACTATGAAAGTCAGATGGGCCTGGTTAGATGTCATGCAGACTCTAAGGGACCACAGATGCCAACCTAGACTACTCTACCCAGCAAAGCTTTCAATCAACATAGATGGAGCAAACAAAATATTTCATGACAAAACTAAACTTAAGCAATATCTACACAAAAAGCCAGACCTACAGAAGATACTAAAAGGAAAATGCCAATCCAAGGAAAACAACTACACCCAAGAGAACACAGGATGCAGAAAACTTCACAACAAAAAATTAAAAGAAAACAAGCATAGAAACACAGTAACACCATAAACGCCACAATAAAAGAAACTAGCATTCATTGGTCACTATTATCTATCAACATCAATGGACTCAACTCTCCAATAAAAAGACACAGAGTAACAGAAAGGTTGTGGAAACAGGATCCACCATTATGATGCATTGAAGAAAGACACCTCTACAACAAAGATAAACACAACCTCAGAGTATAGGGCTGGAAAAATATTTTTCAAGCAAATGAACCCAGCAAACAAGCTGGGGTAACTATGTTAATATATAATAAAATAACTTTCAACCAAAATTAATCAAAAATATGAGGAGAGACGCTTAATTTTCATCAAAGGAAAAATCCACCAGGAGGACATCACAATCCTGAACATCCATGACCCAAATACAAGAGGACCTGCATTTGTAAATGGAACATTGTAAAAGCTTAAATCACACACGATCGCAATACCTTAATAGTGGGAAACTTCAACGTTCCACTCTCTCCAAAGGACAGATCATCTAGACAGAAGCTAAATGGAGATATAATGACACTTACAGATGTGCTAAATCAAATGTACCTAATAGATGTCTTCGGACTTTTTTGCCTAAACTCAAAAAAAGTATACCTTCTTTTCAGGTCCACATGGAACCTTCTGAAAAATTGACTCTATATTTGGGCACAAAGCAAGCTCCAACAGATACAAGAAGATTGAAATAATCCCTTGTATCCTATCAGACCACCATGGCCTAAAAGAGACCTCAACAACAATAGAAAATAAAAAAAAAAAACCCTACATACACATGGAAAATAAACAACTCTCAACTCAATGACAGCTTGGTCAGGGAAGAAATGAAAAAAAGATATTAGAGACTTCCTAAAATTCAATGAAAATGAAAACACAACTTATCCAAACTTATGGGACACAAGCATATCAAACATCCAGGTTTTGTAGTCAGTTTAAGCCTTGCTTTTTCTTATTTAAGAAATCTTCAGTTGAAATGAGCATAAAAGTATATGTGTGTGTGTTATGAAATCATCTGCCCAAATTTATTAATCCAATCAGGTGAAATTGCTACTCTGATAAGATGAAGGTTACTTCATGATGCACTCAGTATTCAATTTTTTTATCTGTCTCAAAGCCAAAAACAAAACAAAACAAAACAACAACAAAAAACCCCACAACAACCAAAAAACAGCTTGAAATGCTAAAGATAATAAAAAACGATGCTGGGAATGATAAGCTCTTTAAGTAAAATAAGAAATTTCAGTGGAAAACTTGAATTTGTCATGTGGATCTGGGGACAAGGAAAGGCTGGGGGATGTTGAGAGGAGGAAAGGGAGGGGAGACCGCAGTTACAATTTACTCTATGAGAGAGGAATAAATAAATACAACTTAAAAAGAATGCATCATGTGGACAGCAGAGTCAATGCAAAAAGACAAAATAAAGGAATTGGATCATTCAGTAGAGATCAATGATAAATTAATATATCTATATGCACATGAATTAATACGCACGAAATGTGAAATTCTTGGAACAACAAGAAAATGCCTAACCTTTGAATTATGTATATAGAATACCATAACCAAGGTATAAATAATATTTTCAATAAAATAGCAGGAGAATATTTTCAAAACTTAGAAAAAGGGATTCACATTCGGGTACAAAAGGCCTCAAGAACACTGACTAGAACTATAAAAGTCTGATTCCCAAATGACTCATTTAATATTATAAAAACATTCACCCATCTATATTCATTATTTCTCTATTCATTATATCTTGGAAATAAAAAGAAACCAGTTATACATCGAAAGACGGATTTATCATAAAAAGTTATGGAAAGGAAAATTATTAAGCTTTAAAGAAATTATGAAAAATAAAACTATGAAGCTTTCAGGTACACTGCTGGAAATCATAATCATCATGCTAAATCAGGAAATTCAGACAGGTAATTACAAATGTTGCATGTTCTCCCTCATATGTTGATGGTAGTTTTGAGGGGACTTCAAAAAATGGAATAGAGCATAGATGTTAGGAAAGTTGATAAAGAATAATGAGGCAGAAAGGGTAATATGAGTTGAGAGATGAGAGGGCAGCTTATACAGTGTGTGTTGGAATGTATAACTAAACTGAAAAACATTTGGAAACCTAATACTCTAAAGGTTCAATATATAGTATTCAATATATATTATAATATATAATTTATATTATATTATATATTACTCAATATGATATATATATATATATATATATATATATATATATACAGGCATACACAAAATGAGCTTAAATGTACTTAACATATGACAAAAGAAAACTGCCTTTCAGATAACATAGATTATCAAATAAAAAGAATCTAAGGCTGCGTATGAGTTAGTCCTTTTATAGCTGGGTCAGCAGGTTCTCATACGCCCTTCACTCAGACACTACAAGGTATTGGCACTGCTCTTGATTACCTATTAGAATGTTACAGAATGTCTATTCTTGAACAAGTCACATACCTACAACGTAGGAAAAATGGAGAAACCAAACAGTCATGCATACCCTACCAAGTAGTGTTTATAAGGCTAAGAAGTTTACAGCAGGGGACCTGGGAAAACACAGCCAGTGGTCTTTCAGCTAAGATAACAATTGACCTGACATAATATTCCCAGTGGTATAATTGTAGCTCTAATATTATGAGGTAAACAACCACTTCCTAATTAGATAATTGCTTGGTCCACAAAGAGGGAACCTCTATCCTACACTGTTAACAGGGCCCCAAATCACGTGGTTGGCTAGGTCAAAGGTCATAGGGAAAATCAATACTATCATGTTGCTAAATAGACACAGTAGTGAACTATTCACTGATTTCACATATCCTTATCCATACATAATGCATCTCTCAAACTTCATTAAATAAGCTTCTTTATGCAGGAGATGGTGATTTACAACAGGTTGGCATTCAGAGAGCAAGACAGTGTGAACTGCTCATCCAAAAGCAGGATATCTATGTCACATCCCCTGCCTTTAATGTTCAGGGATCACCATGAACATGAAGGTAAAAAGATCATAAGGGACTGTAATAGTGGGTGATGGCAGTGAAACAGTATTTATTCATGTGTGCTCACAAGTTGGTGACTACTTGCACAAAACCTACAAAATCAAGTAAAGCAAAATCCAACCATGTAATGGAAGGGCTCATGAAGGCTCTCCTCTAGAGGGTGCTATGTTGGTTAGCAACTGATGGTTGTGAGGAACCACCTGGGAATGAAAAAAAAAAAAAAAAAAAAAAACTGTGATTTTTGAATTGAAGCCAGGTGCAGAGAGCTCTTGAAGGGTGGGGTGAACTGTTCTGAGAAACAACCAGCTGTAAAGTATAGAGCAAAGTGATCTGATTTTCAGGTATAAAAACCCTGTGCTTTGCATGTTCAGGGTCATCTGCTAAAAATTTGGAGGGGCGACCCTATTGCGATAGCAATAAAACCTCTTGCTTTTGTATTGAGCTGTGGTCTGTGAGAATTCCTGGGAAGGGCCCGATCCTGAGCAGTGAGACTCCAGGTCTTACAGTTGCACCAGAAACAAAGATCAGTTTTCAAAGGAGATGTAGTCCCTGAGAGGCAGCTCATGCTTCCGTATGTTGTGTTACACCCTTACACAACAGGCAGCATTAAGCAGACTCTGAGCTTAAAGCCAGATCTCTTCACATGTGGAGAAACAATTAGTGGGGGAAGAAAAAAAAAAGAAGTAGTGTAAGGTATGGAGTAGGGGCTGGAATTAATCAAAACAATATATAGAAGTATAAAATTTTCAAATGATAAAAACAATATAAAGTAAAATGTGAATATATGTACAATGTAAGTTCATGTGCCACAAGAAATCATAGTAAATACATTGTTTGACTGTTGCCCATGCCATAACTACTTTACTTTTAAATATTCTACATAATTGTATAACTATGTTCATTTAAGGTCCATTCATAAAGCTTTCCAAATTCTATGATTCTACTGAGATGAAATAATTGACCTGTTAAATACAGAGCTGCAAATGCTACATCAGCTTCGTTTACCGTTTTTCTTGTATGCATTTCTCCAATCCTAAACATTTTCTTCTGGATTGATTATTAAAAATATTCAAACTTAATAAACATATTAGCTCCTCATCCCCAGATATCATAAGTATTCTATTAAGATTCCTCTAATTTTTTATGTTCTTCCTTCTAAAATTGATTTCCAGTTCATTAGCATTTTGATGAACAGTTAAGATTTCATTTTTTTTTTCAATTTTGCCACATTTTTTGCAGGTTCACTCCTTTTTAAATTGAGTGGAAGTACTTATTGATTATACATAGAATGATGATGTATGAAAATATTATGTAACATTTTGAATCATCCTAGATGTGTGTCAAATTTTAGTTTTAAAACATGAAAATGTATTATTGTAATTCAGTCACTATTTACAAATGTGTAATAAACTAATGCGAAAAAATTGTTAATATGGGCAAGTGATGAATTCATGTTTGAAACGGAAGTTCTTGTATTTCTGAATTACCTGATTTTTAAAATATTTACCTCATAACTTCATATTGATTTATACTTATTTTCATCAAACTATCAGAAAACACAATGACAGACAAATAAATAGAGCATAATAAAGAGAACTCTGAGACCCAAACCCAATCCCCGAGATCAACCAGATCCACATTGATGACAATGTAAGTGTTAGACACTCTCACTCAGAAATGCTTTTAAAAATTAACTTATTTTTTGAGCATACATACATATATATGACATTTTAAATATAACATTTTATGATTTTTTTCTAAAATGTTTCAATTATTCAGTTCTAGTCACCTTTCTCTTCAAAGTACAACTCTATGTGCTGCAGGAAGGTGATAATAGTGACATGAAAGACAAAGGCAGTACCTGAAACAACATGCTTTCAAAGGCTATTAAGTCTATCATTTGTGAGATAACTTGGAAAATAGAACAGGACTTAATAGCAAGAAAACATGAAAATATCTCCCTCCGGTATTATCTCAGCTGCAGAGATGTCCATGGCCACTGAAGATAAGTTGGTCCTGAAGATAACGTGTACACTATATGAAAAGTAATATAAGAATAATATGGAACTATTTATGTAAAACACTAGAATGATTTGCATTTGTTCTGGGTAGTTCTGTAAGATGGAGTAAACTAATAAGATAATAAAACCAACTATCAGCACAAACGACTAGAGCAAAGTTGGTAGTAGTGATAGCATTATAAAGCGTCAGACAATGATGTAGATAAAGGCATTTAGGAAACTTGAAGGTCAGTATTAGGAGATGACTTACTCGGTAATGTGCTTTCTCTGAAATCATGAGAAGGTGATTTTGCATTCTCAAAACCTTCCTAAGAGGAAAGGTGTAGTGTCCACTGCCCGTAATCCCAACCCCGGGAAGCAGGAGATAAGAGAATCACTGGGATTGCAGGCTAGCCAGGGGAGCTGCATCAGTGAGATTTTTGATTAGCAAGATACTTATCTGGGCACAGGGTCTTTTCTGAGACTGACATGCAACCAAGGACCATGTATGGATATAACCTAGAACCTCTGCTCAGATGTAGCCTGTGGTAGCTCAGTAACCAATTGGTTTCCCATAGTGAGGGGAACAAGGACTATTTCTAACAGGAACTCAATGACTGGCTCTTTGGCCTCCCCACCCCCCAAGGGAGAAGCAGTCCTGTTAGGCCACAGAGGAGAGCTTTGCAGCCAGTCCTGAAGATACCTGATAAAACAGGATCAGATGAATGGGGAGGAGGTCCCCCCTATCAGTGGACTTGGCAAGGGGCACGGTGGAGATGAGGGAGGGAGGGAGGGACTGGGAGGGAATGGGGGATTGGGACATGGCTGGGATACAGAGTTAATAAAATGTAACTGATAAGAAAAAAATAAAATTAAAAAATAAATAAATAAAATATAATTTTGCCGGGTTAAAAAAAAAAAAGATACTTAGTCTCAGAAATAAGATGGATGAGTAATTTAGGAAGAGACTGGCATCAATGTTTGGCTTAAGCACACACGTGTGAGCACACATACACACAGGTGAGGTGAAACCATGTACTCAATACCTATACCTCACAAACATATACTATATGGACAAATAAAATAGTAGAATCAAAGATACCAAATTAAGTTATGCTTAATATATCCAAGATAATTACGAAATCCAGTGGTACATTATATATATAGCACAAATGAGATGAAAACAAGCATTTAACTAAACTGTAAAATGATGTGAATAAATTTACTGTATGCATTTATAATATTGATTCACCAGTGCTTATTTATTGATATCATCATGGAACTGGGAGATTTTTGCCACTTCATTTTGTGCTCTATGTATTTTATAAACCTACTAGAATATATCACTATACGCAAAGAAAATGAAAATATACCTGATGATGCTGTATACTATTTTCTACAAGTATAAAAATTCAAGCTTTATTATTGCCCTAGGACTTTCAGATAGATGATAAAATGTATGTGAATTGAGTGAACCAATTGTTGGTTTATAAAAAGACTGAGATAATGGTTTTTGGCAGAACATTGCTTAACCGGAGAACACTGGATCTGAACCTGCTTTAAACACTATTTCGTAGGCTCTATCTGAGATAATGTAGAAGCTAAATGTGTTAACATTTCAGTCATGTCTGAGGTGCTGCATCTTCAGGATGTCACTAAGAAATCTGGGTTGTGAACCTGAAGAAAATTGGACACCTGGCCTCCTTTCACAAAATTTACATGCACTTTGCTTCATCACCTTTTCCTCCTATCATAAGATGGTGCCACACATGAACTTAAAGCCACAGTCCAGTCAGGTGTGGCAGCCTTAGAAACCCTGTGTAAAGACCATTGTAAGCCCATTTTCTCAGATATTTTATTATAGAGGGAAAAATTGTGCATAACCTGACACTTGACTTCATGTCAAAAGTCAGCTATCCAATGAAACTATTAACCTGAGTAGATACAGTGTATCATAGTATGTATCAGAAAACAGCCAGTGTGGATGAATCAGCCATGTAGAATTATGCCAAGGCTTCTTCGATACTTTGACACTGCTAGCTGGTGAACAGAAAGCTATGCAGGCCACCACAAACTGCATTGTCCTGTCAGTACAAGTTTTCAGTGCTATTAAGTCTAAGGAGGGATGGGTAAAAAGCAGAAAAAGAAGAGTGTTAGGACATTATAAGTTGTCAGTAGGAGAGTGTTGCTGGACAGGGTAAAATTCCCTAAGGCATTTTCTCTCAGTCGGTAAACAGCTGTCTACGTTCAATAAATGCAGCCATGGTTGAGAAAATGTGTATGTACATCAGTGGAATGATTTTGGATTCTAGATCCACCCTGAAAACAGGAAGTAAAAACTCAGTATGTGGTAGCCTTACTCATAAAAGTAACAAATCATTGCTTTTAGGAAGTGAAATAAATTATCTGTATTTTGTGGTTTTAAATATTTATTTGTATTGTTTTGTTTATATGCATGTACACTGTCCGTGTACAGTTTCACATAAGGAAGTGTTAGTAACTGAAGCGGTCAGAAGTGTTGAATTCCTTCTAAGCTGGGACTACAGAAGGTTGTGAGCTGACTGACATGCATGCTGGGTATCAGACTCAGCTCCTAAGCACAGCAAGTGCTCTTCAACACTGAGCCATCTCTTCCGCCTGAATTTTGTTACTTTAAAGTTTCTATCCCAGATTCTAAATTCACTTCTATATGAAGAAGAAATACTTTTTTAGATAATGCAAAAAGACAATAGAAAGATCATTTTTAAATTTTGCTAAGTTAGTGGAGTTTACTAATCCTTAATCATATTGCAGGTGTATTTCTGTACAGTGGTTCAGCAGAGGTTATTTATTTAATTCTGTTAATAATACATTCAATAATAAATTTGCTACAAAATGAAAGTTTCATAATTTCACAGATACTATATAGCTTCTTATTTTTAATAATTAAAATTATGGGAAATTGACAGGAGATTAAGGGACTGTGTATCTGGATAAGAAATTTAATATGTTAATGATATTTTAATATTATTAACTATTTAATTTTATAGTCTAGAAATTCCTTTATATGATAACTAATGCATGGGTAATGGTACATTGGAAAATTTTATATCAATCAGAAGTAATATTATAGCTATGTTAATGAATAATAAAATGTACAGCGTTTAGCAAAAAGATTCTAAAAAATAAATTGACTATAGGAAATAAGTAGAAAGTACAGCTTTTTCAGATAACCTCTTCTTTCCTTTAGTAAACTGAAGGATATTAAATCTTAGATTTATTTACAAACTTACATATAATACATATCTAAATAGCTTAATTAGTTAAATGAACTAAAATAATTAACTAAATAAATTCAGCTAATTTAATTTAACTCTCTCATCTCCTCCTTGTCATACCCTTCCTCCTCCATTCTCCCAATCTCCTTCCCCTAGTCCACTGAAAAGGGGAGTTCTCCTCCCCTGTCTCTGACCCTAACTTTTCAAGTCTCTTCAGGACTGCCTTTCTCTGTCTCCTGGCAAGACTGCATTGTCAGGGGAAAGTTATCAAAGAACAGACATGACAGTTCATGACACAGACAGCTCCTGCTCCCTTTACTCAGGTACCCACATGGTGACTGATCTAACCATTAGCTACATCTGAGCAGAAGATGTAGGTCCTCTCCATGCATTGTCCTTGTTTGGTGCATTAGTGTCTACAGGGACAGCTGGACTCAGAAATTTTTAGTTTTGTTGGTCTTCTTGTGGAGCTCCTGTCTCCTCTGGGTCCTTCTATCCACCTCATCCCCACCTTATTTACTGAGACTCCTTGCACTCTGCCCAAAGTTTGGCTCTGAGTCTCAGCACCTGTTTCAGTACCCTGCTGGGTGGATCCTTTCAGAGGAACTCTATGGCAGGCTCCCATCCTGTTCTCTGTCTAACACCACTTCTGGTGTCTCTCCTATTTGCCATTCTGAATATTTAAGCATCTTCCCTAGGGTACTCCTTGTTGTTTAGGTTCTTTAGTACTATATATTTTAGAATGGTTATTATATATTATATGGATAATATCTGCTTCTAAATGAGTATATACCATGTGTGTCTTTCTGCTTCTTGGTTACCCCAGTCACGGTGATCTTTTCTAGTTCCATCCATTTGCCTGCAAATTTCATGATGTCCTTGTTTTTAAATGCTGACTGGTATTTCATTGTGTAAATGTGCCACAATTTCTGTGTCTATTCTTCCATTGAGGGACATCTAGGTTGTTTCCAGCTTCTGGCTCATACAAATACATCTACTACGAACACAGTTGAGCAAAAGGGACAACATCTAGTTGTCATAAAAAATTATTTTCTTTTAAAACAGCATAGTAAACATTGTATTAAAATTGTGATGCAAGAAATAAAAATAATAAACAAACGAGAGAAAAACGGCTGCAGAAATTGTTGTGGAACAACTATGAAATATTGTATTATTACATAATGAGTTATTAGCATAGACATGGTTTCTACCTACAATACATTTTAATGACAGAAGTGATAGGTTTAGAAAAGGGACAAAGAGAAATATTACATACTGTGTTAGCATTTCGTTGTATAAGGAATTATGTTGCTTTTGATTTTATGTACTGAAATCTAAATAAAATTAAATCCATTCTCTAAAGTAGACCAAGTGAGAGTGGTTTGTTTTTATTCTGTGTTTTTTGTTCATTTTTAAATTGGGTTTGTACTTAAAATACAAACTTTCAATCATTTCCCTCTATTTTAAATATAATTTACAGTTAGAAAATGAAATAACTTGTCTATAAATATGCATTTATTGATATCCATAAAAAATGATTGGCAATCATTCTAAGTTTTATTATTTTACAAAATATTCTGCTGGTTACAAAAATATTTTTTAAATATACACAAGAAAAAGTATGAGGTTGTATATCTCACAGTAATGAACTGAGAAAAAGCCATGAGGTAATTTACTATTTTTGAAGCTTCCTAATTAATTGGGTACTATACACAATGAAATAATGCTCATCAGATACCATAGGCTATCAGATGAAAAGCGCTGGGCAAAGTCTGGATTATCTTCTTTTGAATTGCTGATCAGCATATTCTACAGTCCCCATCTCCCCAAAAAAAACCTAAACCGCTTATTGTCATTGCTAATGATTACTTTCCAATATGTTACAGTAAGATCCTATTTCTGAAAACACCATATATTTGTGTCTTAGACAACGAAGAAATTCAGCTGGAACTGACCTGGTAGTTTTATGTCTATTGGCTAATTTTCTTACTGCTGAAAGCAGTTCAGTGCTGGGGAAAATGCATAATTAAAAGCCTCACTAGTTATGAACCCAATGAAACACAATGACCAGCCTGGCAAGTGCCCATTGGTGTTATACTGAGATTTATACTGTGGAGGCATCCAATCACTATTAACTGGGTCAAAAGACTATGGCCTGAGTACATGATAGGGAAGAGCCTACTACTATTATTATCTTAATGGACATGGTAGTGATCTGTCCTCTAAATATTTATTCTTATACCCTTTTATTATTGCAGCTCACAACCCTCAACATTTAAACTTCCTTTGCAGTAATGCAAGAAGAAAACTCTTCCTGTATCTAGAGGTTCTTTTTTAAAGTATTTCATTAATTTTTTTATTACAATTTATTCACTTAGTATCTCAGCTGTAGCACCCTCCATCTCCTCCCAGTCCTACCCACAACCCTCTTCTCCCCATATTCCCCTTCTCTACTCCACTGATAGGGGAGGACCTCTACCCTTCTATCTGATCCTAACCTATCAAGTCTCATCAGGGCTAGCCCAAAGTTTGATTTCAAATCTCAGTATCTCCTTCCATACCCTGAGGCTCCTGTGGAAGACTCCCGCCCTGCACCTTTTCTTCTCCTGATCTGATATCTATCTTGTTTACCCTTCTGAGTGAAGTTTCAGCCTCTTCTCTATGGTCTTTCTTTTTTTTTTAGCTTCTTTAGGACTATAGATTTTAGTATGCTTCTCTTATATTATATGGTTAATATCCACTTATAAGTGAGATATAAGATATAAGATACATATACCATATGTATCTTTCTGCTTCTGGATTACCTCACTCAGGATGATCTTTTCTAGTTCCAACATTTGACTCAAATTTCATGATTTCCTTGATTTTAATAACTGAGTAGTATTCCATTACGTACATGTACAACAATTTATGCATCCATACTTCATGTATGCATAAATGTACATACATACACACTCATTCACACACACACGCACACCATTAAGCATTTCTTTAAGTGTTTCTCTGCCATTTGAAGTTCCTCTGTTGAGAATTCTCTGTTTAGTTCTGTATCCCATTTGTTCATTGGATGGCTTGCTTTGTTGGTGTTTAACTTCTTGAGTTCTTTATGTATTTTTGGTATTTTCTCTGTTAGATGTAGAGTTGGTGAGATCTTTGTCCCCCAGTCTGTAGGCCGTCATTTTGTTCTGATGACAGTGTTTTTTGCTGTACAGAAGCTTTTTAGATTCATGAGGTCTCATTTATTTTTTGTTACTCTTAGAGCCAGTGTTGTTGGTGTTCTATTCAGGAAGTCATATCCTATGCCAATGAGGTCAAGGCTCTCCCCCACATTTTCTTCTAAAAGATTTAGTGTGTCTGGTTTTATATTGAGGCGTTTAATCAACTTGGACTTTACTTTTTTGGCCGGGTGGTAAGTATGGATCTATTTGCATTTTACTACATGTAGACACCCAGTTAGATCAGAACCTGTTGTTGAAGATGCTATCTTTTTCCCATTGTATGGTTTTGGCATCTTTGTCAAAAATAAAGTATCCTGAGGTGTGTGGGTTTATTTCTGGGTCTTCAGTTCTATTCCATTGAATCACCAGTCTATTTCTATGCCAGTACTATGCTGTTTTTATTACTGTTGCTGTATAGTACAGCTTGAGATTAGAGATGGAGATGCTTTCAGAAGATCTGTTATTGTACAGGATTATTTTAGCTATTCTTACTTTTTGTTTTAAATATATTTTTAAATTTTTTATTTAATTTTCTTTTCATTCTTGAAATTTTAATAGTTCTACTTTTGCTGTCATTCCTATAAACTCTGCCATTGATACCTCCTGCCCTCCTTCAAACTCATGGCTGCTATTTAGAAAATACTGGCAGTTAACAAAGCTAATGCTCTTCAAGTAAATAATAAAGGATCAATTAAAATATACACAAAACAATTGGATTCATTGCTACATTTAAATCTGAATGATCTTGTAACTTATGTATAATTACAAACATAGTTATTTATCTCAGTTGGTGTCAATATATTGTATGACCATAATACAACAGTAAAACCTTGTAAAAAAAGTAATATTTTCAAATGGTATTAATTTAATATTGCATAAAGTATTATATTTTATAATCTTTCTTTTCAAAAATTACATAAGAACAAATTTTAGTGGGAAATTATGATCATTTATTTATGGAAATCAGTTTTTGGAGTATACCAGAGAGTTGAGCTTTGGGACACAGCATCTGTTCTTTATTTTCTAGAGCATAAGCTTTGGGTTGAGAACTCAGCCAACGAGAAAGATCAATACCAGTGAAAGACAACATTACTTGTAGCAATTTAAATATTTTAGAAAGTCAAACATTTACAGAGATATGTTCTAATGGTTGGTAATAAATTTAGTATATAAAGCAAATTACAAAGAATTACCCATTTTTACAAAGCATATTGATTAGGACAGTCCAGGCTTTTCATTGAGTTGGTGTGTATCTTTCTCTACTAGAAACATTTGGCATTTCCTATAGTGAAAGAATGGGCATCATTTCCAGCATGCTGACAGGGTGTCCTAGTTTACTTCTGTCTGAAAGCCACAATTTTGCACTCGTAAGAGTCAGCACTTCCTGGATGCTAAGACCAAATTTGTGTTAAAAATACCTTTCTGCATACACATGAAATCTGCCTGTAATGCTTCCTCAGAGAAACAAGCCATTCCTGATGTGCATTTTTTAGTCACAACCACTCAAGGACTGCCTTTGAAGCTGGTAAACCTGGTAAGCTTATATGATCTCAAAGCTAGTTCTTGTTTCTGCCTTGGCAAACCCTGAACATTCATAGACAGCCAACTTGTCTGGTTTCAAAACTGCATCCTTTTGGCTTCTTGTGTGAGCACTCAGTGGCTCAGGGTTAATTTGTCTTGATGGAACTTTCATAATTTCTGCTGAAATATATTGAAGCAAATGCTTTTGTATATTTAATTTGCATGATATATTCAAAAGACCGCCTCTTGAAAAAAGTCTTTAGATAGCATGTAGAACATAAAATTCTTTCATACTTTAAATGTTTATGTAACCATGGCAAAATGCCTTAATGAAGAAAAATTACATTGTGATGTTTACATGCTCTCTGACTGTTGGCTTTTGCCTCTGTCACTGAGCATATAAACATGCTAAAATATTATGTTTTTATATTTTACATAATTCAGTAATCAAGTTATAAGTCACCCATTTTACTGCATCTAATCCCAAATAAAATTTTTTGCTCAACATAAAAAAGAAAATCTTTGGGTTATTGATAGAGAGAACTCCCTATCTTGGTAAATAATTATATCAACACATAAAAGCCACACAACTATCTTATTCAATTGATGAAATAAACATGTCACAAGGAGCTAATAAAACCAAACACTAAATCAGAAAAGTAAGTAACAGAAAAATTTAAAGGTTTTTCTGGTATGCTAGAGATACAGCAAGGGCTTTAGAAGAAAGTCAGATGCTGGTAGAATCATTACTACCTGTTGCTTCCACTGTTTCTGCCTGTGGCAGAAGTTAATAACCAAAATCCTGGATCATGTGATCATTTTCTGTAATTTGTATTTCAGTTTTTGAATGAGGACCCTGAGATAAGTCAAAACAGACTCTCTTGCATATACTCCCATTTCCTGAAAGATTACCTAAAATTAGATTAGAGAAAACTGGCATGATCCCCCTCTGTTTTTTCCTATCGGTGCTGGATATTGGCTATTGTACAGGGTAGTCACTCACACTGCTGCATTAAAAATGTAAGTATTAAACAAGTACATTTATTTAAGTAGAATAAATTATTTATTTTCATTGAGGAAAATTAAATTTCATTTTGTCTGAGAAGCCTAATGCATTTCAAGATATCAATATCCCTCATGTTAGTATGGTGATTTCTTTTTTCTTCCACAATAAATCAAATTCATTAGAAATTCAGTGATTTTTTTCTCAATGGAAAAAAGATAGCATCTTTAACAAATGGTGCTGGTCCAACTGGATGTCTACATGTAGAAAAATGAAAATAGATCCATACTTATCGCCCTGCACAAAACTGAAGTCCAAGTGGATCACAGACCTCAACATAAAACCAGACACATTAAATCGGCTAGAAAAAAAAGTGGGGAATACCCTAGAACTCATTGGTACAGGAGAAAACTTCCTGAACAGAACACCAACAGCACAGGCTCTAAGACCAACAATCAATAAATGGGACCTCATGAAATTGGAAAGCTTCTGTAAAGCAAAGGACACCGTCATCAAAACAAAGCGACTGCCTACAGATTGGGAAAGAATCATCACCAACCCTTTATCTGACAGAGGACTCATATCCAATATATATAAAGAACTAAACAAGCTGAAAAGCAACAAACCAAGTAATCCACTTAAAAAATGGGGAACAGAGCTAAAGAAAGAATTCTCTGCAGAGGAATATCGAATGGCAGAGAAGCACTTACAGAAATGCTCAACCTCATTAGCCATTAGGGAAATGCAAATCAAAACAACCCTGAGATTTCACCTTACACCCATCAGAATGGCCAAGATGAAAATCTCAAGGGACAACACATGCTGGAGAGGTTGTGGAGAAAGGGGAACCCTTCTCCACTGCTGGTGGGAATGTAAACTGGTACAACCACTCTGGAAATCAATCTGGCGCTTTCTCAGACAACTAGGAATAGCGCTTCCTCAAGATCCAGCCATACCACTCCTAGGCATATACCCAAAAGAGGCGCAAGTACACAAAAAGGACATTTGCTCAACCATGTTTGTAGCAGCTTTATTTGTAATAGCCAGAAGCTGGACACAACCCAGATGCCCCTCAACTGAAGAATGGATGCAGAAACTGTGGTACATCTATACAATGGAGTATTACTCAGCAATGAAAAATAAGGAAATCATGAAATTTGCAGGTAAATGGTGGGACCTGGAAAGGATCATCCTGAGTGAGTTGTCCCAGAAGCAAAATGACACTCACGGTATATACTCACTCATATAAACATACAATATAGAATAAACCCACTAAAAGCTGTACATCTAAACAAACTAAGCAAAAGAGAGGACCCTAACTAAAATGTTCAATCCCCATCCTGAAAGGCAAAGAGGATGGTCATCAGAAGAAAACGAAAATAGGAAACAACCTCGGAACCTGCTACAGAGGGCCTCTGAAAGCCAGAAGAAAACAGGAAACAACCTTGAAACCTGCCACAGAGGGCCTCTGAAAGCTTCTGCAGTATAGACTGTCAAAGCAGATGCTGAGCCTGATGGCCAACTGATGGGCAGAGTGAATGGAATTTTATGTAAGAAGTGGGAAATAGTAAGAGCTGGAGGGGATGGGAACTCCACAAGCAGAGCAACAGAACAAGATAATTTGAACACAGGGAACTTCCCAGAGACTCATACTCCAACCAAGGACTATTCGTGGAGATGACCTGGAACCCCTGCACAGGTGTAGCTCATGGCAGTTCAGTGTCCAAGTGGGTTACATAGTAATGGGAAGAGGGACTGCCTCTGACATAATCTGATTGGCCTGCTTGTTGATCACTTCCCCCTGAGGGGGGGCAGCCTTACCAGGCCACAGTAGAGGACAATGCAGCCACTTTTGATGAGAACTGATAGACTAAGATCAGAAAGAAGAGGAGAACCTCCCCTATCAGTGGACTTGGGGAGTGGCATGCATGCAGAAAGGGGAGGGAGGGTGGGATCGGCAGGGGAGGAGGGAGGGGCTTATGGGGGGATACAAAATGAATAAAGTGTAATTAATAAAAAAAATATTTATATTTCATCTTCTTTAACATGGCTGAAAGGTAACATGTATCATAGTAATAGTTCACTGTTGCCACAGTAAAGGAGAAAGCTTACAGCTTTTTATTTAGTGGTTGATGTGAGATATATCTTAGCACCCAACAGTGTCAGTGTATTTATGTCACTGGACAAATCCGAGCTGCAAATTTTTTTCTTTCATTTTTTTTTTTTTATTTTAAAAGGTGTACACTAAGGAACCAGTGATTAACTCTATTCCTCCATTTAACAGATCATCCATTTCTTCTCACATGGCCATCCTATGACCTCTTTCTGACTTCCTGGATTACTTTTGAAAACACCTGTGACTACACCATGATTACTGACTTTACCCTGCATCATCCACTGTTTTATGTTTTGTAGTTGACAAAATTAATCCTTGTTTTCTATAACAAAATGTGATCACAATGACCCAATACTTTCCTACTATAGGTACATACAACCCTTATATAATTTTATTGTTAAAAACATTGCGGTCGCTTATTTAATAATACCCAGTTTCAGAAACATCACTTCAAAGGCTTTTTCTTGTAATCTCAACACAAGAAAAAAGAAAAAGTCTAGCTGAATCACTGAGTTTCAGGGTCACTGAGAGGTCCTGCCTCAAAATATTAGGTATAGAGTAAGTGAGGAAGACACTTGTTGAGCTTATTTTCATGTGCTTATGGCCAAAATGAACACACACATAAAGAAATACACACACACACACACACACACACACACACACACACACACACACCACAAACATTCACATACACATATTACAAAAACAAAGAAAGGTAAAAGAAGTGTGAAGTTATGAAGTCCTATGATGGTCAATGGTGAGGTTAGTGTTTGTAATACTTTATGAAAGGCTGTCATAATTTGCTATGAGTCTCACTGAAACACTCTTCTATTATACTAACCATCGGTATTTGCATAAATATTACTTTTACAACTACAGTCATTTTTTCTTTTGCTGCTGAAACAGCAGATTTAAATCTCAGTTCTTAATGATTTCTCCAGCATTTAAATGTCTGGGCATAAATCATAGGTAAAATTGGATTGTTAAATGTTCATCTTCTTAATCAGAATATTAAGGGAGGAAAGTTTTTATAACTGATGTAAACATTTTCACTATATTTATTGTCGGATTAAAATTTTCAAAGAGATAACACTAAGTGAGATTAATTTCATGGCTTAACCTAGTTATAACTAAAACGAAAAAAATAACACCACTGTACATATATTAGAAGACAAATACTGCATTATGTAATAAAGCACATGGATAATTATAGATTTTTGTGGCCTATGATTATTTTGACTTTGTAGCCAGTTCTGAAGATACCTGATAAAACAGGATCAGATGAAAGGGGAGGAGGTCCTCCCCAATCAGTGGACTTGGAAAGGGGCAGGGAGGAGATGAGGGAGGGAGAGAGGGTTTGGGAGGGAATAAGGGAGCAGATACAGCTGGGATACATAGCTAATAAAATGTAACTAATAATAAAAAAAGAAAAAAGAAAAAATAAATTCCAGAGCTGGGTGTGATTTCTACTTTATTATCCTATCATTTGAGAGGCTGTGAAAATAGAATCAATTTGAAACCCACTGATTCAACAAATATTTGTGTCTCCAAATATTCTTTTGTATGTCAAGATGGTGGCACATGGTTTGAATTCTAACACTCAGGAGGAAGAAGCAGTCATGAGTTTCAGGCAGGTCTGAGATACTGATATGCATTTCTATATCATACAATTATTTATATTAATATTAAAATACCACCAATATAGATAATTAAATAAAAATGTATTGAATCATTTCAGTATTTCCTTTAGAGTTAAAGCAATGAGTTCTTTATTCAAAGAATATCTTTAAATAATATTTTTCTGTACTTACTTTGGGCTGCTCTAACATGGGAATGGGAAATCTCATTAGAATGGGAAATCTCAACAGATCAGGAATTTATGTTCTCCGTGTTCTGCACGTGGCAAGTCCAAAAACAGGGTGCTCAATTTGACAAGGGCTGGCTGGATCTGAACCACATGGCAGAAGCATAGAAGCCTGATTCTACTCTCACCAACTCATATTGGAGTATGTTTAATTTATTTCTGAGAACACAACCCCTCCCTGGGTGATTGAACGATTTTTCAATAGACTCAACTTTTGTCTGCCTACAAATGTATTTATGAAAGTCAGAGAACAGCCTTTAGAGTCATTTCTCACATATCATCCAACTACAGTTTTTGTTTTTAGATGAAGGACTCTTCCTGCTATGAAATTCAATAAATGGGCAAGGCTACCTAGCTATCAAGCCCTGCTTTTTGTTTCTCCAAATACTTGCACTCTTATCATAGATGCATGGAACCACACTTGACTCTCTCGCTCTCTCTCTCTCTATTTGTGTGTGTGTGTGTGTGTGTGTGTGTGTGTGGGTGTGTGTGTGTGTGATAGTTCTGCAAATATAACTCAGGTTCTAAAGCTCCAAGTACTTTACTGACTATAGATTCCATCTTCCGACAGTATCTACTGATGATTAACTTCTAGCATAGAATATTAAAAAATACAAAACAAACCACTCAAACAAACAATAAAACACAGACTGATAAGTGTCACCAATGAATACATGTTCTTGTGTATATGGAAATTCCCTTTTTAAAAAATTTAGGATTTTTTAATAATCTCTTCCTGAAAGTAATCCTCTCTGCTTAGAATAGAATTGAATGTCTTGAGGCCATACAATATAGCTGTTTGCCCCGGTAGTTGGTCCAAGACCCAGGATAATGGAGGCCATATGTCCATTCTTTCCTACTCTCTTTACTCTGCTTAGTTTCAATCAGTTTCCATATGTGATCATTTTGTCAAGATGAGATCTTTTGATATCATGTTACTTTTTACCTCACTAGTGTACTGTTTTGTTTCTAACCTATGAAGTTATATCGTCTAAATTGAAAATTAAAAATTACTTTCGACAGCACATGCTGGCGAGAATATGAAACAACAGGAACACTCTTCAATTGCTGACAAGAGTGCAAATTTATACAACCACTGTGAAAGTAAATCTGGAGGTTTCTCAGAAAATTGGGAATAGATCTACTTCAAGACCCAGATATACCACTCTTGGGCATAAACCCTAGAGACGCTCCATCATACCACAAGGACACTTGCTCAACTCTGTTCATAGCAGCTTTATTAGTAATAGCCAGAAACTTTAAACAACCTATATGTTCCTCATCTGAAGATTGGATAAAGAAAATGTCGTACATTTATACAATGGAATACTGCTCAGCTATAAAAACAAACAAAAAAAATGACATCATGCAATTTTCAGGCAAATAGATGGAACTTGAAAATATCCTGAGTGTTGTAACTCAGAAGACACTCATGGTATATACTTACTTAAATTGGATATTGCCTATAAAGTACAGGATAACCGTGCTATAACCTATAGACCCAAAGAAGCCAAGGGGCTCCCAAAGGGGAATTTTGAATCTCACTCAGAAGGAGTAATAAAATAAACTGAAGTAAATAAAGGAGGGAACTGGGTAGAAGAGGGGGTGGGGATGACAACTGGGGTAGAGATAAAGTGTGTGGATAGCAAGGGTGGGGGCCATGGGGAGGACCAGAAGAGAGAACAGAAATCAGTGGGTGAGCATCTCTGGGACAGAGGATGTTCAGGGGAGTCTATGGGGTGACCCTAGCTAAGACTCCCAGAAACGGGGGTATGGAACCCGAAGTTGCCAGCTCCTGTAGCCAGGTGGGTCTTCCAGTGAAGAGTGGGGGACACTAGCCTATCCATAAAACCTCCAACCCAAAATTTGTCTCCCCTACGAGAAGTGTAGGGATAAAGTTGAAGCAGAGCTTGAAGGAATGGCAAACCAATTTGCCTAACGGGCCTAACTTGAGACCCACCTCATGGGAGAGGAGCAACCTCTGACACTATAAATGATTCTCTGCTGTGCTTGCAGACAGGAGGCTACCATAATAATCTTGTGAGAGGCTTCATCCAGTAGCTGATAGAAACAGATGCAGAACCACAGTCAAACAATAGGTCAAGCCTTTGAAGTCCTGTGGAAGAGTGGGAGAAAGGATTGAGGAAGCTGGAGGGGTCAAAAACATGACAAGAAGACTTACAGGGTAACCTAACCTAGACCTGTGGGGCTCACAGAGACTGAACCACCAACCAAGAAGCATGCGGAAGCTGGACCTAGAAGCTTTGCACATATGTAACAAATGTGCAACTTGGTCATCCTGTGGGTCTCCTAACAATGGGAGTAGGGCCTGCCTTTGGATCCCTTTGCTCTGACTGAGCTGCTTTGTCTGGCCTCAGTGGGAGAGGATTTGCTTAATCCTGCTGAGATTTGACATACAGGGTATATTAGTCCCCCATGAGGCTTCCTTTTTTCTGAGAAGAAGAGAGAATGAGGGAGAAGGCATGAGGTTTCCACTGGGAGGAGAGGAGAAAGGGGGCTGGGATTTGACTGTAAAGTAACAAAATAAACAAATTGGAAAAATTACTTTTTGTGAAATGTATATCTATATAATTTTTTAAAGGAACAATCTTAAAAATATGAGTAGCATATGCTGCCACCTGAGGCCATGGTGATGTCTAAGTCTGTGTTCCTACTGCAGCTGGGGTCTGTTTTGATGATGTCTGTGGCCCATACTGCCACCTAGTGCCATACGGATGTCCATAGTTTGTACTTCCACCTGAAGCCATATTGATATACATGAGTTTTGCTGCCAGTGGGGACCAGATTTTTCCAAAAGGTCTACCCTACAACCTGAGATCACTGTGATGTCCTTGTCTATGATGTCACTGAAGGCTGTGTTTTTGTCTGTGGTACTTGCATCATCGGAGGGCCACATTGATGTCTGTGGTCGATACTGAAGAGCATGCTTAGGTCCATGGCATGTGTTGATGCTAGTGATCATGTGTGTGTCCTTGGTCTGTGATCTCCCCAGATACCATGTGTAAGCCCATGATCTATGATCCTGTTGACTATAAGGGGCAAGGATGCTACTTTCCCCATGGTAATGATGACCACAGACTCACAGTTGAGAAAGAGGGACATAAATGGGTATGATAACCTCTACTCCCATTCCTCCCAAACAAAAGTAACAGCTCAGACAAAAAGCCATTGAAGAAAACTCAAATAGGGATGCTGAAGCATAGGGCTCCAAATTGATACTTCTGGCAAGAGTGCAGGTGGGGAAGGACTCACTTTTCTTTAAGAGGCTGGGCACTGGGAGTTTCACCATACTCCAATGAATATATAGCAACATAAATTGGACTTTTTTTCCTTCCTTCCTTCCTTCCTTCCTTCCTTTCTTTTCTTTTTGCAAGGGGTAGAGAGCATGTCACAAGGATGGGGGAAGACCTGAGAGGACTGAGAATTGAGAGTGCTCTGGGTTCTTGGTGTGAAATTCCCAAATAATTAATAAAATATGGAAAAGAAAGAAAGAAATACATAATCTCCAGGATTTCAAGACTCTCTGCACCCTGGAGACATATCCTCTTACTTGATTTAGTTTCTGACTGTCCTCAAAATTCTGAGTGCTCATTCCTCATGTATTTTTTTCCTCCATATTTGCCCTTGTGTTTTACATTGTTCTTCAACATTCCAATTCTTCCTGTTTACAGCATTCTACCAATTAAGACTTCTGACCCACTGCCTTTATATACAACTTTTCTGTGATCCCTGTGTTTTTGCCTTCAGGAGACACTAAGATCCGTCTTATAAACCCCATGCTTTATTTACAGTTTTGACTATCTCCCTCCTTTCTCTTCTTATTGTATAACTAGTTTATCTTCAATGCTTTATTAACTACATTCATTTTGTTGTATAGGACCAATGTTTTTACCTTTAGTCTCTTCTCCATCATCATTTGCACTTCCATTTTAAACAACACCTCTTACGATTTTATTAATTTAAATGCAGAACCTTTTTTCCTTTTACTCTGTTACTGGGCTGTTTGGTACCATCATCTCAGCTCAGAAATCAAGATACAGCTGTCCCTGGATCCTTGCTTTTGTGCTTGTTCTTCTACAGTCTAACTTTAGCGGAGTCTGCAGAGTTTCTTGTTGAAATATATGACAGATAATGTCACATTTCTGTTTATAACCTTCATTTTACTGCTATCCCAACTCCCCTAAGAAGAATAAAAAGTCCTAATACTAATCTTCCAGGCCAGCATGTGTGGTTTCTGTTATTGTTTAACTATGTCTCCTTTTATGAACTGAGGTTCTTTTTTTCATCTATAACCAAATGTCTCAGATGGGGAAAAGAATAAACACATTTCCTCTCAGTTAAAGAGTGTGAGAATATAAGATTCAGCTCCAAGAAATGAGAGAGAAAACCTATTTCTGAATGACAGTTTTGTCGATATTTGGTTTTTGTTGTTTAGATATATTTGTTTTATCTGCTCTATTTGAGACAGGGTTTCACTCTATAGCCCAGAGTAGCCTCAAACACATGGTCATCCTCTATCACCCTCCCAAAATTTGAGATTACAGGCTTGTGCCACCATATAAGCTTAAAATTAAAAATGGCTTATAATGAGCTAAAATCCTCATATATTATCCTGTTTCTCATTTTTGTTTTCTTAGGAATTAAGTCCTCAATGCCTGACTTTTGAAAGGGCCTCCAGACTTCCTCTCCATGGCTGTTTCCTCAACCTCTGCTGCCCTGCCTGGACTTTCAGCAAGGCAGGTGTTCTTTCCCCCTAAGACTTTTGCATTTATCACTCTCCCTAGAAAGTGACTCCATGGAAATTACCAGTATCCACAGCAACAGTTCCTCCAAGATTTTATTAAAAGTATTATTTTCAGTGAGGGCTTCTAAGCCATAGTAGATAAAACACCAAGCCACCACCTACCTCTAAAAGTGTGATCCCATATCACTTTTATATCTTCCTCTTAATATATTTTTTTTAGAAAAACTATGAAATACTCATTACAGTTCTTCTTTGGAATATCTCTCACTAGACTGCAACCTATTTAATGAAAGATACAGATTTATAACTTAATATATAGTATGATCAAATATAAAATAATATTTAGTAGGCTTTACTTGGTTTCTGGAAATATGATTAACATCTCAAAGAAGAGTTAGTCGCCAAAACAGAAACTTGTAAGTCTTAGTATTCTGGTTTTCTTTTCAACTTTAATCACACAGGATTTCACAGGTATCTATAGTTGAAAAGAAACACTGGAGCAAGAAAGCCAGTAGAGGGGAAGCTGACCCGGGACTTCCCATGGCAAAAGAAGGATCCCTGAGCTCTTGAGGAAAACACTTACTCCCAAGCATCATACATCTGAGGAGAGCTGCATGGGCAAGTCTCTGAGAACTATCCACCAGTCTGTGACCACTCCCAGTCATTCTGCAGGAACATCCAGCTTCCTGCGCAGAGCTCTTCCTGCATCACCAAGAACTCCAGCAGGCAACAGGATCAAACAACCAACACCAGAGACAACCAGTATAAAAGCACAATCAACAAAAGCCCAAGCAATACAGCAATAGGTCAGAACCCAGTTATCCCAGAGCAAGCAACCTTGGATACCCTAACACACCTGAAACACAAGAAAATGACAGTGGCAGAAAAGAATAAAACACTTAAAGAAATACAGGAAGCTGCAGTCCAAACAGTTTGAGTCCTTTAGAGAGGGAAAAAAAAAAATAAACTAGAGAAAGAAATATGGGAAAGTGCAAACAAACAGGTGAAGGAATTGAATAAATCCTTTAACAAAATATAGGAAAATATAAACAAACAGTTGAAGGAAATCAATAAAACACATCAAGATCTGAAGATGGAAGTAAAACAGTAAGGAATGCACAAACTGAAGAAATCCTGAGGAGAAAGCACTTAGAGAAGAAAACGGGAATTACAGAGGTAAATTTTGCCAACAGAATACAGGAGATGGAGGAAAGAATCTCAGGTGTAGAAGACACAATGAAAGAAATCAATGCATCCATCAAGGAAAATGTTAAATCCAGAGCTGAAAAGAACCAGTTGTCCAAGAACAAGATATTCCACAAAAACCAGAGAGATACAGATGACCAAAATGTCATTGTGTATATTGTTATTATCCATTAAAATTGTGTCCTATTTACTATAGGCAAACACAGTTAATTGCATGAACTTAAAAAGTAAAACTAATAAACAAAAAAAGTTGGATGGAGGGAAATGCATAATTGCTTCAATTTATCTATTATCACAATATATTTTTACTGAAATGTTTTTTAAATCTCAATATATAAAAATATAGATTAAGTGAAAGATGCTATTTTCAATTTTAATGTATTTATCAATTATAATATTCAAACTGTTAAATTAGCTCTGTTCAGACTGTCCCTTCTCTTTTATATTTTGGCTTGCATTTTAATTTTTGGGAGGGGTGTTTACTTCTAGTTCCTGAGATTTTGATTGTCTATTAGGATTTTGATTTTTTGATTCTTGGTTTTGGGATTATTTTTGCTTGCGTTTTAGAAAAGGTTTCTGTAGTACAGGTTCACCTTGAGTGCATAGCAATCTACCTGTATCGAGATCCAATATGTTATGATTGCAGAGATGAGGCAAAGATGAATGGCTCCAAAGTTGCATATAAGGGAAACTAGTTGTTCTTTTGTGGAAAGAATGCTCTATATTATTTTAAAAAACTAGAAAGATTGCACTTCTATCAAAAATACTAATAATAATGTCATCATATCCACACTGCATTAATTTCAGTTCATTAACAATAGGTTAAATATTAAATTATATTTGGAATATTTATAGCGTATCAATGACAGTATAAATCTTTATAGGTATATTTATTTAAAATAATATTGATATCAGGTAAATTGAAAACAATTTCTTCCAGTAAACTTTCAACATTTTCTAATTGAGTTTCATATGAGATTACATATAATCATGGGTTAGTTAAAAGTTTCAAATTTGATTTAAAAATGCTTCCATTTAAAATGAATGTGGTTGTTCATTTCTCCTCTAGGGATCAGAGATTGAGCACATCCTTTGCAAATTATAGGTACAATCTTGAATTGCCAATTTTATTATTAATGACAGTCTTACATGTGTTTTACTAAGCAGTTTGAATACTTTTGGGCATCATACATTATTGAATTTTCCATTTTTACCAAGCACTGTCCTAAATTATTGTAGCCTAAAATTGGAGAAATAAGCACACCAGAACTTTCTTTATACACAAAAGCAACATCTGTGCATGTAAGAAGACAGCAGGACAACTATAACTTCTACAGTAGCTTTACTTGAATAATCATCCTTTTATTTTCCTGTAAATATCTTCCTAACTCACACATGGACTAAATCAAAATATCTTCAGCACTGATAGATACATAACATTATTTATTTTGAATTGGCCTTCCCTTTATTCTCCATTAAAATATTTGAATAGGTAACTGGTTAAGGAACAATAGTATTACTATGCAATAATATGGAAAAATCAAAATACCTGATAATAAAGGTATTAGGAATATCTGCCAATCTAAAACTACTCTAACAATGAGAAGACAAAAATGTTAGCAAGTGTATGTCTCCAACTTTGAGCCAAAGTATTATACAATGGGGCCTTGGTCATCTTTAGAGTTGTTGGCCAGAGTTGTCCAAATGCTTTAAAAATGTACAGCCTACTGATATTTCACTTGGTTACCCATGAGAGATGAAAGTTAAGTCTTCATTGCTGAAGACATTGTATACTTCAAAAAGGTCCAAAGACCCCTGAGCTAGAACCTACATGAAACCTCCTGTCTAAGGGCCAGCTTTCATGAAATTAGAAAGTGGCAGGGAAACTTCCAAAGAAGGGAGGCATCCAATGGTTCTACGGAGTTATAGTGTCCGTGAGTTACATCAGCAAGCAGCACAGCAGGAGGTTATCCTCAAAGTACAGTAGCATACCTTGCAGTCAACAATTGTTTCCTAACTACACTTAAGAGCTGTGCAAACACAATAGAAAGCACTTCTGGATATTGGAATTAAAGCTAATTATTTACTGTGCTGTGAAGTCATGGTTATCGACCACTAATTTACTAAACAAATATATACCATAGCAACTATAAATATTTGTCATTGCATTCACAAATTAAGGGTAGCCTTCATTTCTCGTCAAGGAAACTTCTTTTTGCAACAGACTGGGGCTACTACAGAAACCATACAAATCAATATGTGCAACTATGGAGCTCTTAAACGATGGATGCAGCCACAAAACATTACTGCACCAGAAAACATTGCAGAAGAGGGAACAGAAAGATTTCAAAACATAGTGGATAATGAATTTCCTGTGATATCATGTCTCCTAGTAATGTTACATGCTATCACTGTAAAGTTGTTTCAACATGATGTTCTAACATGCATTCAACAAACATATTTGTTGAATATGGTGGTCATGCCAAAGTGAATAGGGAACAGCCCATGAGCCTTAACTCTATAAAAACAGCTATAGGCAACTGAAAATAAGGGAGCAGCAGAGGTGTTCTTCCCCAGGGAAAAGCACACTAAAGTCCTGAAAACATACATACAATTATCATCATATGGGTTATATGCATATAGTCTAAAAATGCAAACAACAAAAATGAACAAAGAAGCCATGTATTTGTAGGAGAGGGAGGATGAAGTATATAGGATTGATTGGAACACTAGAGGCCAGGTTAAAACATCATATTATAAACTCAAGCAAAAATAATCTCTATAACATAGTCATATATTACTCAATTGTAAAGGAACACAGAGCTCTCAGTAATCAAAACATGTGTATTTAATTTAAAAACGATGTGTATTTACATTAATCTATTCTTTCAAGAATAATCCAAAGTATACCAAAATTAGCAATTACAGTGTCTTTTTCTATGTGTGAAGTGCTGTTGAATGTGTGCGAGGAAGTTTGTATGTATGTGGGGACACACATATGTGCAGGATCAAATGCTTGTACACACTCCTGAGTGTGAAGGCCCCAAAGTTGATCTAGGTTTAGGTCAATTACTCTCCACTTTAAATATTGAGAAAGGGTCTCTCACCAAACCTGAGTTTGGTTAGATTAACTCAATTCTCTCTGTGTCTCTGCATCTAAGAGCTATTATTATAAACAGCCATCGTATCTGTTGCAATTTTGCATAACGCTTTTGGGACCCAAATCCCAACATTCATTCTTGTACAATGATCTTTCTCCCAAGCTCTCAACAGTGACTTTTCAAGAGTACATGCCATGTCACATATATATGTTTTTTAATTGCTGCAAAACAAGTTTTGAATGTGGTTTATAGGAGAGTAGAAATGTATAACAAATGAAAATTTATCAATAACTTTAAATTGCTTATTTCAGTTAAAGTTGTGTTTCATGAACTATATTTGAAGGGAAAATACTAGCTTTTCCTGTAGATGAGTTTTCTAACCATCTAGCTTGAAGGCAGCAGCCTGAATCAATATTAAGAAAACAGGCCATCAAGGACACTGAATCTATGATAATTTAGCAACCACGTTATTGAGCTTTACAAATGTAACCAATCATATCATTTAGTTTGTTTGATTTATACACCTATCACTGTTCTTGTTTACAAATAGAAAAAAAAATGGCCGACAAGGAGTTTATATGTAGTATAGTGCTTCCTGGCTGTATTCAAGCTCTGCCCTAACTTCACATTTTCTATCCTTAGTGTGCTACTCATAACCACCAACAAAACCTATGATTATAAATAGAAGTGTTTCCCTATTTCTTCCCAGTGATCTGAATGTCAAATGCACACATAACCAAGCATTACACTCTAAATGATGAAAATGTAAGACAGAGTCAAGTCTTCTAAGAATGTATTGCTCTATTTTACTCTTTTGTTAAGTTTTTTTTATTGTTGTAAAAAAAATCCCTCGCATTCATTAGAAGTTGTTATAACCAAATAGTATTTTAAAATTGTGAAAGTTCTACTTTTTTTATAACAGGGATTTTTAAAATGGAGAAAACTTTTAGAATTTTAAAAAAGAAATTCTAACATACATTTTTAGAAAAATATAAAGTGCCCAAATACCAACTTATATGGGGGATATAGACTCAATCAAACGAAGCCTTCTTTAAGAAACACATTTCAAAACAGTCTAGGTACATGTTTACAGTCAGGCCAGGAAGGAAATACATATTTTTTTATTAATGATTCATCTCTTAAAGAGAAACAGATTTAAATAAGATTTATTGAATGCCCAACAAATGAACTGTTCTTTCTGTGTTCTTCTCTACCCCCATTCTATCTCAGCATATAATACTATGGTGTCCATCTTACAATTCATAGAAAAATAAGGATGACAGTGTTTCACAATTATATGGTAAGACCTATTGGAAATGTACAATTTGAAATCCATTCATTTTCAAGCAATAAGAGCATTCATGGGCAGAGCACAGAAAGTAAGTTCACGTGAACAGTCATATATTTCATTGGCATACTTACGACCATTTTGTAAACATTTTGATTGCTACTTGTCTGTGCAGTAGTTCACTATAAGAGAGTCATGTTTTCATCCACACACCAGAGTAAAATTCACAATATAAGGAGCTAGTTTTGGTTTTCTAAACTTTAGCAAAATGATCGTTGCTGTTAATGTTTAGAGAGCAAGAAGATTGCTACACTGACTGAAAATCTCAGACATCACTGTACCCTAGCAAGAAATTACATCCAAAGATCAATAGAACCAATTTCCAGAAGCCCTAATCTAGAATACAGTTCTTTAGACATAGGTAATACATCTGCAATGAAGATATAGAATTAAGCAAACTGAAAATTTTTGCTGTAGTATTTTCTCTAATATGAACAACAATAAAAAAAAAATAGAGTTCATACACACTATGTTTGTCTTTCAATGTCTGTTATTATCCATATTCTATACTCCCTCATTCAACTGATTCAGGATAAGTCAACGTTTATCTTCAATGTTTTCAGTATGCTACAGTATATATGCATGTCTGGATGTCACAACACTGAATTTAGAAATATGTAAAGGATAGTTTCAACTCTTAGCTACCCAATAGTCAAATTCAGAAAAGACACAATTCCTTTTAAAATACAATTTATATGTATTGGGCCACAAAGACAGATACAAAACCTAATAATAGTGCTCCTATGAGCCAACAAAAATAAACACGTTAGTTAGTATATAGAATATACTTTTAAATTTTTCATAATATTGTACAAATAAATATCCAATCATTCTATCATATCCACTTTAGCAAAGGTCATAGACAGAATAATAATTACCAATTTCCATAATGGTAAACTTATTCAAGTATCAAAAGGTATTGCTTATGCTCACAACTTCTACAGTTAATTATATTCAGGGTGCACCAATCACAGTTTCAGGGAGAGTTTCCTATCACATTCCTTCTCATGTTTTATTCTCCTTTGCTATTGGTTTATGGTCTGCTGGGCATTTTTCCTGCATTTGAATTAGCTTACACTCATTTTGCATCAATCCTTGTTTTCAGGTTGGTAATCAATATTAGTCATTAGTATCATTTTCTACTTGTTCTCTTAAGTTAGTTATGTGTGTTGAAAAACACTGGAACTGTAATGTGTGAAGTAATTATTGACAAAAGCCCATTAAGTGAATGGCTTATGGGGTGGATGAATAGGGTGACTGACACTATGTTAATTCATTGGCTGTAAACATAGAATCAAGGACATAACAAGAAGTTTGTAAACAAAACTGCAATGATAATTGGAGCTTGGACCAGAATGGTACAGAATGGACTCTCTTCTATCATTCTGTTTCCTCCTCCTACATCTTGCAAGGTAAGTACAAGATATACTTTGCATTTCAAACTCTTGATTCAGGAATGACTATGTTCTCTGAAGAGACTATACCTTCAGACCAAGAACTGTTATTGCAGAAGGACAGCCTCCTGCTTTTAACATCTGTGGGCGATCCCAGAGTGGAAGATAAAGGTTGAAAATGCAAGCAGAGCATAGAGTTAGGTTTTGGGCTACATAATAAAATCTTTCTCTCGTCTGTCTCTGGACTCAAAGCAGGCATGCCATTACCTGAGAAAACCAGAAAGCAGAAATTTTACTTAGCATTTTTATTTTTCTCAAATTCCAATTGAGAAAATACAAGATCACTAATTTTGACCAGACATGAAGCTAATTTAATGCAACAAATAAGAACGTTACGGGTATCTTAATAGCTCTAATCTAACTAGTCAAATTTTGTTTTCACCTGTTACATATGAAAGGTTTGCCTGGCTCCACACCTACATGCACGGCACACTCCCATACAGGCATGGTTGTGATTTACCTTGATTTTTAGATGTGCAAACAAAGACAAAATTAGGTAACTCTACACTCTGAACAAAACACAGTTAGGAACTTAAGGCAAGGGCTGAGAGTTAACAAACAGAGGCAGACACCAAATGAACTAGCTAGTGATCACAAGACCCAGCAGCCTTCTCTCCCTGCATCAGTGCTGTGCCTTTTGTAAAACATAAAAGTTTCAGCTTAGGTTTCCAGAAACATCTATAAAAGCCATTTGTAAAAGGAATAAAAAAACGGAAAAATAACAAATTTCTACCCCCCAAAACAACAAACAAACAAAACAACAAACGCAGGTTCATCTTGCAGCAGTCTCAGTGCGCAGATAACACGTAATTTTTGAGGCTACTGGAAAGACAATAATTAAAAAGCTCTGAGAAAAATCCAATTGCAGTATTCCTGTTTGACTCTGACCACGCTGATCTCACTTTTATAGACAGACGTAGAAACCGCTTAATCAGACACCCTCCGTATTCAAATGTGCCAAACAGAGTCCCCTTCCAACTTCTTCAGGGGCAGGGCAGTAACAGCACATCAACAGAACAACATCCACACAAAACCAGCTGCCTCGGGAGCTTCGCGTTCCTTAGGCTCTAAAGCAGCATTCCGGCATAAGAAATACAAATTTATACTAGCGGCAAGGCTGCCGGCTGCAACTTTCCCATTAGCACAGCACCCTGTGAAAAGCATCCAGGAGGAAGATTTCACCAATACTGTTTCACTCCGAACTGAGTAAAGCCGCCCCATTGTATAAAAATATTAATGTCACGGAGTAAAGTGTGATATATTGAAGCCTTACCTTGGCTGACTTGCCCTAACTGGTGGAAAGGAACTTAATTTATGAGAAGCAGAGCAGGGACTTTCTCCGAGCTTTGGGCACTGCTGCTCGCGGTCCTCGGAGAGCCCAGACTCTGGCTCCGCGCACCTCCAGCCCCAGGCTCCCAGGCTGGGTCTCTGCAGCTCCCGAGCGCTTCTCTGATTGGCTGGCAGCTCTTGTCGGCCTGATGCTGGGCTCTCGCATTCTCTCCTCCTTCCTCTGCTCCCAGACTCTCTCCCTCTACTCCCTTCCCCTCTCCTCTCCTTCTCCCCCACCCCACCGTACATACTTTTCAGGGCTGCACAAATACCATTTTTGTCCCATAGACAAGGTCATACTGAAAGCAACGAGGTTAATAAGAATCATTTAAACACACAAACAAAACGAAATTCCCGTGTTCTTGAAAAATGACGGCCAGGACGCCAATGACAGTTTAGACCAGCAGTTCTCTGCGGGGGATGGGAAAGTAGGGGCAGGAGCAGAGGATGGCTGTCAGAAGGAGTGGGAGTATACATCAGAAGAGAAAGAGCAAAGGCAGACAGGGCAAGCGCTGATGTGGCAAGCTGATAATAAATTTTCATATTTCCGTGCAAAGTCGTCACAGCCTGCTAAACATTCAACTGCTGGCTCATTCATCAGCGATCTCTACTAGAGAAGAAGTCCAGCGATTTAGCTTGTGAGATGCCCTTTCATGCCTTACCCCAAGTACTCAAGGCGTGTAGGGTTTGTGTTAGATGGAGCTTCCCCTTGGAGGTCAACATTATATTTTGAAGATGAATAGTACTGCAGTGCCTTCCCTACCTCTCGATACTGCCAGAAGAACGAAGCCAAGCATGAACTTCTCACCTCTTTTGACTCCTGAATAAATTACAACGTTTTGTAATGTACACAGCTTATGATAACAGGGATTTCAGGCCTGATTGGCTGCTTTCAAAATTGATGTGAACAGCTGAGGCATCATCTTCAGTACTTTCTCCCAGCAGGAAGTCACCCACACTCACCCATCAATATCATCCTGCGTTTCACTTGAAGCATCATAGTAAACAAGTGTAGGTGTTTTTCTAAATTGAATGACTAATCCCAAAGTCCCCTGGCTGGGATATTAACACTTATATGGGATTCTCAATCATCACTAACACCAAGAGAGTAGCATTCCTTTGGAAACATATTTGTTAAAACTACCAAAGCCCCCTTTTAGTGCTTTACTGGAGGAAAATCACTCAGGCTCAACAGAGCTAGTGTGAAACGGATGCAGGTTTGCTAATGTGCAAAGCGTGAGGGTTAGAATCAAGGTTGGGATTTTTCTTCAGATGTGGGTGTGGGTGAATATGGCATCCCTCACCCTCAAGAGACTTCTTTAAAATTTAGAAAATAGCCCTTTCCCCAAACATTTTTTTTTTTTTTGTGAAAAGTGGGTAAAAATATCTATGCGGTTATTAATAAATCATTGTAAACGTTTGACAAAGGTTACTTAACTTGTAACGATGCCTTCTGATTTGGTCTTTTTTACTTCAAAAAAGGTCATTTGAGAAGATAAGGCAAGTGGTATTTCTTTTAAAGTGCGGCAGGTGGAATATTTAGAATCAACTACTTATATTTGGCTGTCTTTATTTCACGGGAGTATTGAATAGTAGAGCTATTTCAGTTGCTTTGGGGGTTGATATTTTGAAAGAAACAAACAGAAACAGTGCAGGAATTGAATTACTTCTTATTGTGAAAGAACTGCATTTTGAAGCGCTTAGTCGCTCCAACAAAACATGTAAGAAGTCAATTAAAATTTGAAAATGACCAACATTTAAACTGTTAAGGAAAAGTAGAACATGAACAACAGTGTCAGAATAATGTTCTCTTGTTTATTCTTTCCTTTGTGGCTTCCAATACAAATGAAGTATTTTCCTCACATAGTGTCCTAATTTAACTTTTTTTTAAAATCTGAGATTATTATATAATTACTTTATTTTGCCCTTACCTTTACTCCTTCCAAACATTCTTATCTACACCTCTTAGTTCTCTTTCAAATTCATGGCCAATTTTTTTTTCACTAATTGTAGGTATATACATACATATATACTTAAATATGTAGTTAGAAATTTCTTAGACTGTATAATGTTACTTTAATACATTGTCATCCCTGAAAATATACATGGAATTACATAGAAAATCCTGTTGCTTATTTAAAGGAATATTTAGGACAGAAAGCGCTTTATATCTTGCTCTGTTAATGAGACACTGATGAATGAGGGGAGGGGTAGTTCTGATAAGTACAAAGGATATGAAGAAGAGCATTTTCTCTCCAAGAAGTCATGTAGTTTAATTTGAACATTTTATGTCATAAAATTCTCAGGAGAAGACCAACACTGCTTGTTTCTTTTTTTTATTTTTTAAATTTATTTCTACATTCATTTTTTATTTATTACAGTTTATTTATTTTGTATCCAGCTATTGCCCCTTTCCTCAGCTCCTCCTACTCCCACCCACCCTCCTTTTCTCCCTCTATGCCCCTCCCCTAACCCACAGGTAGGGGAGGTCCTCCTCCCCTTCAATCTGACAATAGCCTACCAGGTCTCATCAGCGCTGGGTGCATTATCTTCCTGATGCAGGCCCCAGGGAAGGTTATCAAAGAGTCAGCCACAGAGTTCATGTCAGAGACAGCCCCTGTTCCCCTTACTAGTACACCCATTTGGAAACTGAGCAGCCTATGGTCTTCTTCTGAGCAGTTGGTCTTCCAGTTGATTGAAATAAAAAGTTTATTTGCCACCTGGCCACAGTTGTGTTTTCTCAGACATCAGCAATGAGAATTCAGGGATGTAGTAGAAAAAACAAAACAAAACAAAACAAGGTTTTATTATCCCCCTCCCCTTCTCTGGGATTTTCCACTGTTAATTCCACAAGAACTGAGTGCAGTGGAGAAACATCATGTGGGTCAACAGGTACTTACTCAAAACTGCAGAAGTACAATCCTTTCCTAAGAAAATAATCTATTTATCAAGGGAGGGTGTGTTTCAATGATTCTGCACTCAGATTAAGGGCTGCAGATCCTCTCAAAACTCCATCACAATGCAATGTGCATAAGTGGCTTTAAAAGCTTAATATTCTGAACCTGTGCCAGCTTTGCCCAGCAATAGGTGAGCTTTTTGCCCTCCTACTACATGAGGTGTGTTTGCAGGGTATAGCGAAGACAGCAGGTAGAATAATGTGGCGCATGGTGTTTGGAGGAAGGGCTGGCAGGAAGCCAGTGATCATTTTCTTTTCATGTCAAAGATTAGTTTAAAAGACTGGACCATGTATCACTCAACAGAATTTACTATAGAGCTAGTCCCAGGAACTGAAAGCATGTGCAATTCTGATACTGAACCCTTCTTGTTTTACCTTGGTTGGAAGAGCTATAAGAATCATTTTAGCTGGTGACAGAGAAGCATCCAACATAAGATTGATGCTGGGCAGACTATAGATACTTGAAAGACAAAAATTATTGTGCTAAATGGTGACTATTTTGAAAGAGAAACTCAGAAAATTATCACTTTAGATGCCATCACATGCTCCGTTTGACTGTGAAAGCTTAGAAATCTTACTTTCACATACAAATGAAGCAAAATATATAAAAAAATGTGTATACATACTCTAACATCCTCTCATAATTCAATAACGGGAAGAGTCAAGGGTACAATGGAAAATTAGTTTATCCTTGAATGTGTTTATTGAGTGACAACATGAACCAAGGCATGTACTTGAGGTATGCAGCTTTTTGTGTTGGTATGTGTTATAAAAAGACTACTTAATTCAGATAATTAGCATATCAGTCATCTCAAATAGTTACAGTTTGTTTCCAAATAATAATATGTAATAAATGGTTAATTTTTGTGTGTGAGAAAAATTTGAAATATTATTGTTTAAGTTAACAAAAATTGTACGTTGTATGTCTTTCGTTAAAAGAATATGAGAGCAAGCCAATACGGATGAAAATATATCACATTATCTTGCCCTAAGGTTCAGGGAACATCACAGGAGAGGGAAAGAAAGTCTATGACAGGATTGCTACCCTTGCCGGCCACAGAGTAAGACAATGCAGCCAGTCCTGATGAGACCTGATAGGCGAGGGTCAGATAAAAAGGGAGGAAGACACCCCTATCAGTGGACTAGGGGAGGGGCATAGAGGGAGGAGAAGAGGGAAGGGGTCAAGGCTGGGATACAAATTGAATAAATTGTAATAACACTAATTTTTTTAAAGTTATTCACCTCTGGACATGACAGGGCTTAAAGAATATTGTTGTTGAGGACAAAAGTCTTGCACATTATGAAGCCAGTCAACATTTCAACATGGATGGAAAAAGGACTTTTGAGAGACTGACCCCAACCCTAGCTGAGGTGCCACTAGTCGTTTATAGCTGCAGGGCCCTCACGTTTGTATTTTTACCCTAATTAAAATATTTGTTGCACCATTGTATTATATTTCTTTATGTGAAAAAATATCATGCCGTACTTTTGTTTGCTTACTGCTTTTTATTTGTTTTGTATTTAAATCTGTCTTCTCCATCTCTTAATGGTCAACACTAAATATATTCCTGGTTAATAAGATCTTACTTTAATTTATTGTGCTAGGCCATACATTTTTTAAGTCTATAAAATAGTTTTTAAAAACATGTCATTATGTCAGTTATTGAACAATTGATAATTAGAAAGCGCAGTGTAGTGGAGGCAGTGGTGCGCACCTGTAATCCCAGCACTCGGGGAGGCAGAGGCAAGTACATCTCTGTGAGTTCACTTCCAGCCTGCTCCACAAAGTGAGTCCAGGACAGCCAAAGCTACAGAGAGAAATCATATCTCCAAAAACAAAACAAAACAAAAAAGCCAAAAGGAAGAAGAGAAAGAAATTGTAGAGTACTGAGGAACAATATATCTAAGTACAAACAACATGCAAAATTATATCGCCTAATGTAACGTTTATTTGGTAGTAAGGGCTATAAGAATATAGTCTATTTATTAGTCTGGTTATCTTTTTTTTTCCTTTTTTGTTTTTATTATTAGTTACATTTTATTAACTTTGTATCCCAACTATATCCTGCTCCCTCACTCCCTCCCAATCCCACCCTCACTCTCTCATCTCCACCGTGCCCCTTTCCAAGTCCACTGCTTGGGGAGGACCTTCTCCCCTTTCATCTGACCCTATTTTGTCAGGTGGCTGCAAAGTCCTCCTCTGTGGCCTAGCAGGACTGCTCCTCCCATGGTGGGTAGGGAGGTCAAAGAGCAGAGGGCCCCTGAAAGACTCTACCTAGCAGTGCATCAAAGCAGATACTAAGACTCATAACCAAACCTTTGGCAGAGTGCAGGGAATCAAATGAGAGAAGAGGAGTTAGTATGACGTGGAAACGATAGGAGCTCCACAAGGACCAAATATATCTGGGCACAGGGGTCTTTTCTGAGACTGACACTCCACCAAGGACTATGTATGGATATAACCTAGAACCTCTGCTCAGATGTAGCCTGTGGTAGGTCAGTAATCAATAGTTTCCCATAGTAATGGAGACAGGGACTATCTGATAGTCTGGCTATCTTGAGAGACAAAAATTATGGAATGTAGTAAATAGATGGGTCGATGGACGGAGGGATGTATAACATATATATATATATATATATATGTATATACAATATATGCATATGTGTATGTATATATAATATGTGTATATGTACCTATATATAGAGAGAAAGCATGCTAATAAATTACAGATAGAGATATAATGGATAAAGAAACAACTCACTGGCAGCTGGAGAAGATTATGATCACCATCTATATAAGTTAGAAATACAGTAAATCTGCTAATAAACAAATTCAAAGGGTTATGAGGTAGGAAAATTACTGGTACACATCTTAGTATTCTTTCAAAGAACACAAGTTATTAAAGCCATGTAAACATGGATGTTGTCCATGAAACAGAGCAGAAGTTTATGTTTCCTTTGATGTTTTATTCTAAGCAGACCCAAGATGGATCAAAAGATGTCCATCCTTAATGATGATGACTGTTTGCTTTACTCACTCCATGAATTCAAATACTGTTCAACTTATTTTCTATAAGTATCTTTTAAGACACAGACTAAGCATCACTTAATCTAGTCCATTCATTAATAAGACACAATTTTCCTCTTTTAGGTTTGTCCTAACTTCTAAGATTTTTGGCTAAAATAAAATGTATTCCTTAAAATATCCTAAGAGAATTAAATATTCATAAAAATATACTAGGCATGTAGTAGAGTTTTTACGAATGTGTTTGTTTTATACACGTGTAAACTATTTGAGTGCACACTACTAGTACTCTCTGATATATTGCAGGTGTTTATGAAGCCCACTGAGATGTAGAAAATTCTTGATTGAAATTCAAAGATATGGGTCAAGCTTATCTCAATCAGTGCTTAATTACTGAGTTGTTTAAGCATGAAACTGTAAGTTTAAACATATAATTGTTCATAGACTAGGATATTATCTCTACCCAGGTGAGCTATTCAAGTCTTACACAACTTTATAAAGACTAAAGTTCTTAATACCTAAGAAACTATGGAGAGTGCCCAGGTGAAAACAACAACAACAAAAAAATTAGATGTTAATAGTATCATGTGAGATATGCTTTCTTTCCTCAACTGTTCAGAGAAAGAAGCAAAACACAAATCAACAAATCCTATCTGGGAACTTATTATTTAAAAAACAATCATATTTTCTGTGGGATACCCTGGGGGCAGTATTCATTTAGTATATTCTCACACTTCTGTATTTAACTCTTTGATGTGGGATTTTGTGACATTGTAAATGGTTATCTATCCAGGAAATATCCTGAACATAGAATTAAATGTTTATAGAACAGCAGAATAAAGTCAGTTTTGATAGCCTCAGTTTACAAAGGGTCTGTGTTATTTTATTTTATTAGTGTTTAATTAATTAGAATTTCTAAACAACTAAATCACTGACATTTCAGGAAATATAATTAAGTAGGTACTATGAGTTTATGCCTAATAAAAATGGCCATAGCATAAGTAACTCAAATTTATAATTGTTTTCTATTATAATATTGTATAAAAAACTTCCAAATATGAAGAACTTGGAAATACTGTGCATATTCCTTGTCTTTAAAGATTTATATGTCAGCTTCTATGTAAATAAAACATGTTGAACTCTTTCAATCAATTTGCAACTTTGTTTTCTATAGTATATGTACAATACAATTTATCTAATTCTTTTCACAACACTGAATTCTAATGCTGTTGACCATGTTTTTATATTATCTTCTTTAATGAAATACTCTGCCTACTGTACTTGTATATATTATGTAGAATTGTAACTATAGTAAAAAATATAAGAATAGTTCTTAAAGCAAAGATTACTCTTTTGCTTCCAAACACCATTAGGGAAGAATAAGCAAAATATTAATTATTTCTTTGCTAAGCCTGAGCAAAAACATTTTTCCAATTTGATTATGTAATAGCTGAAAGTTAATTTTTCATTGTTTCTATTTCTTTTAATGTGATGACTATAATAATAATTGACCATTTCTTGTTTTTTTCTCTCAAAATTCATTTCATATCCATTTTCCTATCATGTTATTGTTAATTGAGAACCATAATGGACTTAAATTATCTTAATACCAAGTCAAGTAGCGACATTAGAAGTTCATCAGATATTTCTGCAGATTTTCCTTCTAATACTTGGCGAAAATGTACTTTATGTGGATAGAAGCACATTTAAATGTGAAAGCAAATATACACACATAGATTTACTTGACAAGCATGTAATGCCCCATTTGAATATGTTGAAGGACATCCATTGAAGGAGATCAATGGAAGCACTAAAATTTCTTGCTATAAGGTAACAAATTGAAAACTAATTAAATGCAAAATGATGCCATAAATTACACACTGCATATGGACAAAGACCTTTCTCCAGTAAAGTAAATATAAATTGCTTTCAAAAAACTAATAATAGGCCCATTAGAATGTTGAATTTTGAAGATAATCATGAGTATATGTTAATGGATAGAAAAAATTAAACATAATTATATTCTACATGTAAATATTTTTAGATAATCACTTTATTAAAAAGTAATTATTATAATCCTGTTATATGAATTTCAAAATTCCTCCACAGAATATATAGCAGACAGACATTGCTAAAGAATGCATCTTATTTGTTGTAAGTAATGTGTATATTTTCCTTAAGGTTCTCAAGGCAAAATTTACCACAGAATTCTATCATTTCTGCAAAGATGAGCAAAATATGTCACATTTAAGACAATGTCAAATAGCATTAACAGGTTTTATTTCTAGGCTTTTGACATTACTATATTACATACCTGCATTGACATGTTTAATATTTCATATATAATAAATTAGATAGCATGTAATTATGCAAATTAAAAATAAAAATGTATGGCAATCAATTGAAATAATATGTATAAGTTTTCTAAATCTGTTTAGTATAGATCATGCTAGTTACAATCTTTATCAAATACAACCATGGAAAGGTATGATTCATAATTTAGTCTCATCATAGAATGGGAATTCTTAAAAACCAACATTTCATCATAATGTGATGCTGTAACACAGGCACCTCCAGAGTGCTATGAAACAACATGGGTGCTTTTCTAATTCTTCCTGAGTGTGCAGGGACAGCTTTTTGCAAGTCAGTATTGAATGATGAAAATAAAGTACACAGAAACAACAAAAGAACAGAAAGAAGGAGTCAAGATGTTTATAAAGTCCAGGAAAAAAAAATCTGACAGGAGAAAGGGAAGGACTAAAAAAAAAAAAAAAAAAAAAAAAAAGAATTTACTATGTGGAAGTGAAGTTCTTGTTAAAATGTTGGCCATTATTAAACGGAAGAAAAGGAGCATGATGAAATGTCGTCACTTGATCTCACAGTGTAATTTCCCACCATATAACAAAGTAATCTGTTAATTGTGAGCTTAGTCACATAGATAAATATTAAGAGTTCAATGACTTGAAAAGTTTCAGTAGAACAAAGAGTATAATTGTTATCCACATATTTTTAAATTAGAAAAGAACAGATGAATTGGTTAATCAAAAATTTAAGGTTGTTCTATTTATTATGGTCAGTAGAGAGAGATATCCCAAACATAAATTATAGAAAACACAAAGAGAAGAAGTAAACTAAAGAGTAAGTTTCCCAGAAACAAAAACCGTCAAGAAGACTCTAAGCACTTTTTTTTTTTTTTTTTTTTTTTGCTTTATAAGATTTCTTATGTCAATAAGAGGACTCTCACACACAAACAAATACACACAGGTATACGCACACATCCATAAACACACACACACACATACAAACACACAATCACTCTGTAAGTGCAAACACAAGTATATATACATCTTCTTTGGTGTTTTCTTTTTCTTAAAAGCAAAGCCAGCTCCATTAATGTGACTACACTGTAAAGTGCAATAGGGGCACTCTGTCTGTGAAGTTAGTAATTTCTAGATAGACAAAAGCACAGCTGTAAACTTAGGAAAAGGTTTTTGTGGAAAACTCCATTTCATATCAATGGTGCCACTTCTACTAACCTTCAGTTAATTAGTTACCTTCACATTGTCCCTTGAAGATGATTCTCAAATCCATACTCTGCTTTTAAATGTTACCTAAGTATTTGTTAGCTAGGTAAGGAAAGAGGTTATCATGATATATTGCTGTTTGCTTTTCTTTCTACCACAACATCAGCAAACTATATAGTTAATGTCAAAGAGTATGGGAAAAGTGGTATTTTAAAATACTTATAAAGTAGGGTGATGAAAGATGATTATCAGAAAAGAAACTCAATATAAAATGATGTACTTTAGCTAGAACTTCTAGTGCTCTATTGAAGAGATATGGAAAAAATGAGCAATCTTGTCTTTTCCCTGATTTTAGTGGTATTTCTTTGAGTTTCTCTCCATTTAGCTTGATGTTGGCTATTGGCTTGCTGAATATAGGCTTTATTATGTTTAGGAAAGGGCCTTGTATCCCTGATCTCTCTAAGACTTTCACCATGAAGGGGTGTTGGATTTTGTCAAAGGCTTTTTCTGAATCTAAAGAGATGATCACGTGATTTTTTTTCTATCTGATGAGCTGGTTGAACAATGGAATCAAATCAAAGACCCATAAATAAAACCACACACTTATGTACATCTAATTTCTGACAAAGGAGTCAAAAAAGTGGAAAAAAGACAGCTTTTTCAACAAATGGTGCTCATCTGAGTAGAGGTTTACATGTAGAAAAAATCAAATCGATCCATATTTATCACCCTGCACAAAACTCAAATCCGAGTGGATAAAAGACCTCAACATAAAACAAGCTACACTAGATATCCTAGAGGAGAAAGTTAGTAAGAACCTTGAACTCATTGGCACAGGAGACAACTTCCTGAACAAAACACAAACATCAGGCTCTAAGATCAAAAAGCCTACATATGATTAATGGTTAATATCCAGAATAAATAAAGAAACCAAGAAAGTAAACATCAACAAATCAGATAATCTACTTAAAAAATGGGATACAGAGCAAAATAGAAAATTCTCAACCAAGGAATCTCAAATGTTGGAGAAGCACTTAAAGAAATGTTCAATGTCCTTAGCCATCAAAGATGTGTGAATCAATAGGACTCAGATTCCATCTTACACCTGTCAGAATAGTTAAGATCAAAAACTCAAATGAGAACACATGCTGGAAAGGATGTGGAGAAAGTGGACCACTTCTTCAAGTTTGCATTGGGATGCAAACTTGTACAACCTCTCAGAAAATCAATCTGGTGTTTTCTCAGAAGACTTGGAATAGACATGCCTCAGGACCCAGCTATACAACAACTAAGTATATACCCAAAAGATGCTCCACCATACAACAAGAGCATTTGCTCAACAATGTTCATAGCAGCTTTATTTGTAATAGTCAATATCAGGTGTCCCTCATCCAAAGAATGGATAAATAAAATGTGGTAACTTTACACAAAGGAATACTACTCAGCCCTTAAAAACAAGAAAATCATGAAATTTGCAGGCAAATAGATGGATCTAGAGAAGATCATCTTGAGTGAGGTAAACCAGACCCACCCAGAATGACACACATGGCATATACTCACTTATGAGTAGACTTTAGCCATATAGTACAGGATAGACACACTACAATGGACAGACCCCAAGAAGATAGGTCCGATGGACACCTTAGGCTTCATGTGGGCCCATGAAGGGAGTCGGGGATATCTCTGACACAGACTTTGTTGTCTGCTTTTTGATCACTTCCCCCAGATGGGACCTCCCTACCAGGCCACAGAGGAGGAATAAGAATTCAGTTTTCGTGTCAATAGATGATCTGGGGTGTCTGGGTAGGGGGTGAGCCACTGTTTTGAGGAATAGGGGACAGGGGATGCAGGAAGGAGGGTGATACTGGGAGGAGAAGAGGGAGAAGCCTATGAGCAAGATGTAAATAGAAATAATTAATAAAAAGAAAAAAAAAACAATGATAGAACATCCACATATCAGAGAAAACATTGATGGCAATCGATGGTTCTGAGTTACCTCCCTCAGCATATGGCCATTTCCAGCATTCATATGCATCCATTAACCTGTGCATTTCATCATTTGATTTCGCTATCTTGAAATAATAGTATAACTGCATTATTTACTTCATCCCTTTTCTACTGCCAAAGCTTTCCATTCAGACTTCCTTGTTATCTTTCAAAGTCATTGTCTCATTTTTACTAATGACTTTTAAATATGTTATAAAGATTATAGGTTAATATAGTAACTATATATATATATATATATATATATATGTACATACACACATGCACATGTCTGCACACATACATACACACACACACACACACGCACACACACGTGACCTGCGCAATTTGTATAAAGTTACTTGTATATGTTTTTAGTAACAAACATTAGGTGTTAGATAACCAATTGGTGTGCTCTTCATTTCTCATTATAGCTAAGTAACATTTATTGTATATATGTACCATACTCTCACTCTTCATCCATTAGGTGACAGACATTGAAACTGCTTATTTCCTGGCTGTTGTGAATACAGCAGCAAAGAATATAGATAAGCAAGTATATTTATATTAGGATATAGAAACCTTTTGGAATGTGCCCAGGAGTTGTACAGCTGGATCATATGGTAGAACTATTTCTATCTTTTGAGGAACCTCCACAGTGCTTTCTCTCGTGACTACACCAGCTTGCCTTGTCCTCCTACAGCAGTGGATGAGTATTCCCTTTTCCTCACATCCACATTAACAGTTGTTGTCATTTTCTAAAAATGTATCCATTCTGACTACAACAAGTTGAAATTTCAAAGTATATGTAATTTGTATTTTCTGATGTCAGACAGTTCTAAACATTAAAAATAAAGTATCCAGAACAATTACTGTGCCAACTGACATGCTTAGATGGAAAGACCAAAGCTCATGAGGTCTCAACTCTAGGGAAAAATGTGAAATAAACCTAGAAGCAACAGAGGAATACTAAGAGTGGGAGAAACAGTCTTTCTCAGAGTACACACACACACACACACACACACACACACACACACACAATTAAAATTATGTTATGAATTTGAAAGAGTCTAAGAGCCAATATATAGAAGGAATTGGCAGCAGGGAAGGGAATGTGGGAATGATGAGTTTCATAATTAAAAAAATAAAATAAATATTTAAAAATTAAAAGGAACAAGTATCAATTATTTGTATTCATTCTTTTGAAGATGCTTTGTTAGTTCCAGACCTCATTTTAAATGGATTGTTTGTTTTATTAGTGTTTGGGTATGTTTAATTGTTTGTAGATGCTATACACTAACCTTCTGTCAGACATGTAGGAGGTAATGATCATTTCCCGTTCTGTAAGACACCTCTTTATTCAGTCAGTGGTTTTCTGTGCTGTACATAAGCTTTTGAGTTTCATAATATCAAAGTTGTCTATCACTGACCTTGGTGTCTGGTGTCCAGTTTTCTTGTGCAGAAAGTCCTTTCATATACCTCTAAATTAAGATGCGTTCACCAGTTTCTCCTGGAAAAGATTCAGTATATCAAATCCTAGGTTGAGTACCTTCCTCAGCATCAAGTTGAGTTCTGAGCAGCATGACAGATGAGGATTTAATTTAATCTTTCTTCATGTCTTCTCCATGTTGTTCAGCATTGTCTTTGGAAGACCCTATTTCACTTTTTCTGCTCTCGTTTTTCTTGCCTTGTTTAAAAAAAAAAAAACTGAGATACTAAACTATGAAAAAAAAATTAGGGTATGAAATGGTTTATTTGACCTGCAGGTCACTGTCTATTATAGAGGAAACTCAAGAAAGGAGCCTGTGGCCTAACAGGGCTGCTCCTCCCTTGGGGGGGGTGTGTGTAAAAAAACCAGCCATTTAGTTCATGTCACAAATAGTCCATGTTCCCCTTACTAAGGTACCCACTTGGATACTGAGTTACCACGGGCTACATATGAACAGGGGTTCTAGGTTATATCCATACATGGTCCTTGGTTGGAGATAATGTCTCATAAAAGACTCCTCTGCCCAGATATATTTGGTCCTTGTGCAGTTCCTGCCCTCTCCAGGTCATACTAAGTCCCCCTTCTTTCATATGATTCCCTGAACTCTGCCAAAGGGTTGGTTATGAGGAGGACTTTCAAGGGAGGGCTGAAGATTCGTGATAACCTAGGGTCAGATGAAAAGTCCTCCCTATCAGTGAACTTGGAGAGGAGCATAAGAGGAGATGAGGGAGGGAGGGTGGGATGGGGAGGAAATGAGAGAGCAGGATACAGCTGGGATACAAAGTTAATAAACTCTAATATTAAAAAGAAAAGAAAAGAAAAGAAAAGAAAAGAAAAGAAAAGAAAAGAAAGGAAAAAGAGCCTGGAGGCAGAAGTGAAGCAGAGGACATGGAGGAGTTAATTCTTAGTGGATTGCTTCCTGTTTCTGCACATCTAGCATCCTTAGATAAATTAGGGACACCTGCCTAGGGTGGCACTGCCCACGGTGGACTAGCACCTCCTCTATGAGTTAACAATCTGGAAAATAGTCAACATGCCAGTAGGCTACTCACAACGAGACCATTTTATAATTTTAGCTCTCTCTGTCATGTTCATATCTGAATGTTCAGATCAGTTTTTCAGTGAAGAAATATAATTGAACATTGGTGGGGATTGCATGTAAATATGTTCTCTCTCAAATTTGAGTGTTTCCTTTGAACCTTTAGATAATTGTGTTGAACTGAAGTTACAAAAAAGTCAGGAAAAGTAGGATGAGGCTGTAAGGCATATTTATAGAAAACAGTGATAGAACACAAAAGAAATGAAGAAAAAGGGTAATAATGCAAAACAGAGATAAAATGATGAGGTATTAAAATTAGAAGAGAGACTATAGGAAGGAATAAAGAACTAAAGACAATTGAATAATTACTACTACAGACTTCCTAACATATTTAATATGCATATATAAAACTAATTTAAATGGAATTAACCAACAACAATCAGTAAGCCCCATTTCCTAGGCACCATTTATTATAAATGAATATGCCTAATACAGGGTATTGGTTTCGTCTTTTCCAAGTTCTCAGTGACATCTCATAGACCTCTGAGATATTACAAGGTATTACCTTTGCTCTTGAGAACCTCCAGAACTTGACTGTAGGTCATTTTTTTTAAATACCACACTTGTGGGACATGGGTGATAGATAAAACAAAGTATAGCTCATTCTTCCACGCTTGTATTTGAATATCCAGATAAATTTTTCAATTTCTGTGAAGAAATACATTTGAATATTTTGGGGGATTGCATACAAACATGTTCTCTCTCATATGTGGTACAGAACTAAATGTTCTATTTTTATAGTGCTGTATGGTTTGATGCTTACTGCTGGGAGTGAAAAACAATCAGTAGTTGTACCCATATGAAAACACTCTGATATACAACCATGCCTGACAGACATTCTAATTGGCACAATGGTGACAGGAATGGGCATACCCAAGAACTTGGTGATTGGACTTAACATGAAACTCATTTCTGGTATTATTTGCTAGGTCCAAACTCATGACTGATGTGTTCATAATCCTGAGGAATCAATTTTCTATTTTACTGAAAGGCAGATGCAATAAAAATGTACTACAAATTTAAAGGAATTTCTATCCTTTGTTTTCTGGTTTGTTTCTGCTGGTTGTGATTAGTAAAGACACCCACAACTGGATAATTTGCAGAAAATGTAGTTACTATGGAGAGCTCAGATCTAAATGAGACACTTAGATTAAATCCCCTTATTTCAAGGCTCAGGGATCACTATGGAAGAAAGGCAGACAGTTGAAAGGTCAGAAGTGGAGGACATCTTCAGCAAAACATCATTTGCTAGACATGATGTCACCATTGAACACATGAACCCCCAGAAGTTATAAATACATTAAAAAAAAACCTGCACAAGACAAAGCTAGCCAAAGTCACACTATAGCTGACAGAGAGACCACAAAATCGTATCCCTAGCTGAGGATAGTTTGGCAATTCATGGACACTGGAATTAATGATTCAGTATTCTTCAGAGGCACCACTCACTCCCCAGGCTGCATTGAATGTCTTATAGGAATGCACACACTGGCCACTCTAAGTTAAATCATTGGATTAAATAAAGGAGCACATAAATTTGGAAGACACAAGTGGTAGTAGAAGTGCATGGAAATAATTGAAAGGGAAACATTAGGGAATTGATTTGATCAAAAATGTTGTACATATTATAATATTTACACTGTACTAAAAAGGAAAGAAGAATGGTATAAAATTTGTTGATACCTGCTTTGAAAGGGAAAATCAGCTTTCTCCAACGGAACATCACTGTTTATACAAACCCTGCTCCAGGAATGTTCACCAAAAAAGAAGTGAATGAATGAATAAATGAATAAATAAATAAATAAATAAATAAATAAATAAATAAATAACTCCATACAGTTTTTGTTTGTTTGTTTGTTTTCTTATTTTGGTATTTTATTTTTATTGCTTTTTGTTATTTTTTATTTGTTTAGGGGGAGGGAGAAGAGAGAGAGAAAGATCACTGTAAAGTTAGTTTTATATGAATATGGGAAGGATCTGTGAGAAGTTTGGGGAAAGAAAAGAATATAATCAAAATACTGTATGGAAAAGTAAACAACAACAACAACAACAAATCCAAAAAAACAAAACCAATAACATTTGTGTTTGCTAATAAAGCGTAACCTAAAATGTACTTAGAGATGTGATGTGAAATAAGGTAATACAAATAATCTACATGGTGTAAAAATACAATAAAAAAAGTAAATAAGCTGGCTATATTTAGTGACAGTATTAGGCAAAATTTAGAATGAGTTATTAGGAAAGGGTCCACATTTGGTTATCCAATACCACATGGTAAGTATGGAGTTCATATGCATACAGGAAACATTATACACACTGCACAGGTTGCTCTTAAGTGTTTCAGAATAGATCCATATTTAGAGAAAAAGAAGCCATGAATTTTAGGAAGTGCAAGAGGGGAACATAGGAGGGATTACAAAGAGAAACACAAATAGAACAAGTGATTTAATTATAATTACAGAAATGTTTAAAGAGTGAATGGGACAGCATTTATAAAATTTGGTTGTTAGTGCAAAGAAAAGAGATTTGGTAACATGATCTTCAAAGTAGAAGGAAGAATATTGTAATCACCATGAGTAAGCATAACAGAGTTGAATTGGAATTTGTGGACATTGTAGTATTAGCAGCATGTTCAAGAGGCATCTAAGAGTCAGGTGAAAAAAAAGAGGATGAAGGTATAGAAACAGCTTTGATTGGATGGCAAATGTTTATATTGCATTAACAAGGTTTTGGCATTCATGGTAAGGATAATAACAATACATATTAATAGTTACAGTCATGGATGAGAAGTAGAAGTTTCTACAAGAACACAGAAAAATAGCTAAATAGAGAGGAGATAAGGGCAAAGGAGGCAGAGAGAAGTAGAGAGAGCAGGAGGGGAAAGAATGAAAGACATTAAGGCAGTTATATAAGCTAGACTCTATTGTCAAAAATGTTTCTCTTAAACTGATAGGATTTTACAGGTTATTTTAAATCATGTGTACTTCTGATTATTAAACAAATTTCTCATGGGCAGAGCAAAGTAGAAATATACAAACTACTTTTGAAGGTTTGGTCAGTGTGGGGTTGGGGGAGGGAAATGACAGCTAAAAATAGATCAAATTAGCTCTCAGTATAAGATGAATTTGCATATTCTACAGCATGCAAAATTGTCAAATGAAGTCTCATAATTTTCTTTTATTTTAATGCATGAGAAGCTTGATCTGCATTCAGGAGCATGTATGATTAGCTGTACATTACCATTTCCTTCCTCATTCAATGTGACTTTATGAAAGACTTGCCAAGGAGTGAGTATGTATAATTATTCACAGAAGAAATTAAAGTTGTATGGAAACCAAAACGTTGAAACGTGAATTGTACCCATACTATGTTACTTTAACATAAAGGATAAATATGTGGCTAAGAGTTATAGTGAAATAGTAGCTGTTCTATGTTAAAAGTTATTTATCACTAGAAAGAAAACACAAGAAGAAACATTACACGTTCCTTAAAGAGAAGATGGAGGATGCCATAATCAAACTTACTTTTTTTTTCCTTTTTTTATTTAACTTTTATTAATTACACATTATTCATTTTGTATCCCCCCATAAGCCCCTCCTTCCTCCCCTCCCGATCCCACCCTCCCTCCCCCTTCTTCACGCATGCCCCTCCCCAAGTCCACTGATAGGGGAGGCCTTCCTCTCCTTCTTTCTGATCTTAATCTATCAGTTCTTATCAGAAGTGGCTGCATTGTCATCTTCTGTGGCCTGGTAAGGCTGCTCCCCGCTCAGGGGGAGGTGATCAAAGAGCAGGCCAATCAGATTATGTCAAATTTACTTTTAATTTAGAGAAAAGATATAGAAGTTACAAAGCCCATGAAGAGTAGAGTAAGTTATAAAGAGAACAGTATTTAAAACGTTAACCAGAAATTCTATTAATAATAAATTGCATATTCCTGGTGTTCTTTGCGATTTTAAGATTTTTAAAAAAATTAATAATTGTTTATTACAATTTATTCACTTTATATCCTGGCTGTGGCCCCTTCCCATGTCTTCTCCCAATCCTTCCCTTTCTCTCTCTTCTCCTCCTATGCCCCTCTCCTAGTAGAGACTGATACCTCAATCAAGGACCATGCAATCAGAAGAACTAAAACCCCTGCTGATATGCAGTCCATAGATGCAGTCTCCAAGTGGGTTCTCTAGTACGGGAGCATGGGCTGTCTCTGTCATGAACTCTGTGGCAAGCTCTCTGATCACCTCCCCCTGAGGGGTGCATCCTTGCTAAGCAACAGAGGAAGACAATTCAAGCTGTCCTGATGAGACTTGATAGGTTAGGGTCAGATAGAAGGGGAGGAGGACCTCCTATATTTAAAAATTTTTAAGTACTATATTTATCTCTCTTTTAGGATTACCAAGATTTACTCTAGTGAAATAGTTAATCCACTGAGTCCAGTAATTGCTAAAGTAATTTATGTCTATCCTCTTAGATTATTAAATCATTAAGAATTACATGAAAGAACCAGGGGAATACTGAAAATCCAGGTATTAAATAGCCTATTCTGCATTGGCCTTCAAAATGTCCATATCCAAATAAGGATGGGATTATGTTATGCCCATAATGCTACAGTCACATCTAAACCTATATTTATTTAGGCTTTAACTCACTGCTACCGTGAAATTTTCATTGGAATTCAGTGCAGATCTGAAGTTTTCTCAAGCCACCAATATTCATTTGTTAGAGCTGGCAGCTTTAGACATATTGTCCCCAACCATATGTTCCTCCCATTACTACCAACTAGTCATTACTGGCATGGATTATTTCCTCGTTACATTCTTCAAGCCAGAATCCCTTCTCCCAAAACCTTCTAATTCAATCAACAACATGTCCGCCCTATTTCAAATCTTTTTCTACTCATTACACCTTTTATATTGCTAAAACTCTTTTATTGTTTCCACTTAATTAATCTAGTGTGACATTTTCTTTGGAATATATGAAATAAATAGTAAAATGTGGCTTTTTAAAAAAATGTTCATTTTTATTCTGATTTTTTAAACTATAAAACATTAATTAGAGAAAACTAAAATTTTAGTCAAGTATTCAGAATTTGGTCAAATTTACTCTTACTTACATATTTTATATGTTACCTTTCATAAGTTCTTGCTCTCAATGTGCTTCTTTTAAATGGTATAACACATTTCTAAAGAACTCATAGTAAATACATTGAAGGAGCTAATTGTTGCAAATACCTATTACAAAAGCTAGTACATAGTATACACAGAGAAAGTAACCAATACAATGTGACAAATACAACAATCAATTTCTAATTTGAATATGCAGATATATCTTATATTTGCACTTAAAAAAAACACTGAAGTAGACACAGCTAAGTTGTAAATGACTGCATCAAAGAAGAGATTGCAAAATCAAGATTTGGTGTAAATTGTGTCAGTAGCAATGTGGTCTGTTTGGTGAGATAGCATGCTATTGAGATCACCTGCTTCTCTGAAAACTGAAAGCCAAGAATAAAGAAGGGATCAGCTTCCATTCATATCTTCTCCGGGAAGATATAGATTTTCTGTATTTCAGAGTTCCAGAGGAAAAACTAAAGAGAGCAGAGATAAAAAGGATTGACTTGTCAATCACAAAACTTTTAGACCACAACAGCGAGTATGAGAAACAGAGAAAGCAAAAAGTTAAACCCAACAAAAAGGGCAACTCTCCTTCAGGGTGTTTTTTAGTAATTATCTAGTACTAACATATAAAAGACTTACAATGTTAACCCATTGGATCATTTAAAGCATTATCTGCACAGCCAGTCCTAACTTTACTGATCATGTTAAAACCTGTTAAATGGGAGGCTGTTCAATGAAAAGGAGACATGTGAAGTGATGCGTCACACAATAAAATACAGTTAAAAAGACATAGCACAGATTATGTTCATGCAAGTCTAAGAGTTTTCTTCCTATTTTTTTCAATGTGCATTAAGAATGAGTGTATGGAAGTATGAGTTTTGGATGGTTGTGGGTTGAAAACTAATGTAGTACTGTTCTATCATAATTTAAATTTCTTGGACATCGACTATTCCTTATGGCTCTTTTTCAAAGAAATCTCAAGTTGGCAATTACCTCCTAGTAAATGAATTGTATTTTCCAGCATTTTAATTTATTTTGTAAGATGTCAAAATCTCCCATTTTCTTATTTTTGACTGTACATAATCATGTATTTCATTCATAAAATTGAGGTAAATTAACAAAACAAGAAATATATTCAAGCAAAATATTTGCATCTGTGCTTTTGTGCAGATTATCCTCAACTAATGACAAAGTCACTTCACTAATAAGTTCATCATAAATTGAAAATAGTGGGTTTATATACACCTATTTATTTATATGCCTATCTATTTATACACCTAAGCATAATATCTGAGCAGAAGAGCACATTCTAGAGCCTTTGATTTCTGTGTTTGTTCATGTAGCTCATATGCAGCTATTTCTAGACTTTAGAGGAAGAAATCAAAATTCAATTTCCAGTTTCAACAAAGCATGCATTGTTTTCATAATATTTTAGAGTGGAAAATGCACCATGAATTAGAATGCTGGTATACTGAGAACTGAGTTTGGTAATCTCCTAAAGACTTATTTACCCTAATCAGCAGGAAGAAAACAAAAAATGTCTACACCAATTTTCCCTATTAAACTCCTACCTAAGGTTATGTAGGTTGGAAGGGAGGTAAACATGATTAAGAACCCTAAATAAAGTAGGTCTGTATGACAGGAGTCTACCGCAAAAGGCATCTGAAAGACTGTACCTAGCAGTGTTTCAAAGCAGACACTAAGACTCATAACCAAACCATGGCAGAGTGCAGGGAATCATATGAAAGAAGGGGAGTTAGTATGAAATGGAAAGGATAGGAGCTCTACAAGTACCAAATATATCCGGGAACAGGGTCTTTTCTGAGACTGACACTCAACCAAGGACCATCTATGGATATAACATAGAACTTCTGCTGGGATGTGGCCCGTGGTAGCTCAGTAACCAAGTAGTTTTCCAAAGTAAGGGGAACACGGACTATTTCTAACAGGATCTCAAGGGCAGGCTCTTTGTCCTCCCCCCCCCCCACCCAGGGGAGGAGCAGTCCTGTTAGGCCACAGAGGAGGACTTTGCAGCCAGCCTTGAAGATACCTGATAAAATGGGGTCAAATGAAAGGGGACTATCAGTGGACTTGGAAAGGGGCAGGGAGGAGACCAGGGAGGGAGTTGGGGAGGGGGAGGGAATGAGGGAGCGGGATACAGCTGGGACACAGAGTTAACAAATTGTAACTAAAAATAAAAATAAAATAAAAAAACAAAACAAAACAAAAAAAGAACTAGATACAAAGAAAATTAAAAAAAAAAGTAGGTCTGGTGAAAAATGTAAGCTTATAGAGTCATCTCTCCAGCACTAAGATATTTTTTAATGTTATCGTCATGTTGTATTTTCACAAATAAGATTTGTGACAAAAAATTAAGTATTTTGTTAATTTCTTCAAATTTTTATACATGCATACAAATAAATGTATTTTGATCAAATTAAAAAAAAAAGGAAATACCATAATCTTTCCTCATGGTATAATGGTAGGCATACTTGTATCAAAATACACCCTCTTCACTTTTGCATTCCAGATGTTCTGCTCTTCATTTACCATAGAACTTTACTACCCATCTTATAATTCTTAGTGGACTCGTAGACCATTTTCCACTTTATTCATTCGTTCACTAAGTTCATATCCTCTTAACCATAACATAATCAATGTCATTATCACACCAGTGTGAAATTGTCCTATTTCATCAGCCGTGTCCACCCACTGCCTTCCTTTTATCCCCCACATGAAGATGAGGAGTTCTTAACTTCTTCCTTCCCCTCATTTTATTCCTAAAAGTAGCCCTACCTCCCATTAAACAGGTAGATCAGGGAAAGAAATTTATTCAATTTTAGGGCAACCTAACATTTTATGAATTCAATAAACATTTTTGTATCCATGTATAACTAGGCAAAAGTAAAAAAAAAAGTTTAATATAGAATAAATATCAAGTTGGGTAGTTGTAGTGGTTTGAATCAGAAACTTCCCATATGCATTCACCTTTGAGTAATTGCTCTCAAGCCGGTGGTGCTTTTGGAGAGGATTAGTGTGTGGTTTTAGAGGCCATAGGTCACAGGAGGCAAAATTTCAGAGCTAAAGTTCTCCTGCTACTTCTAATTTCCTCCTTCAGCTTTGTGCTTGCATTTCAAGCCATGAGCTCTCGGCTTTCTGCTCTTGTCACCAGGCCCCATATATATGCTGCTATTCTTCTGTTCTGCCATTTTGGACATTTATCCCTTTGAAACTGTAAGACAAAATCACCTATTTCCTGCAAATAAAAACGACCCTGAGATTCCACCTCACAGCCATCAGAATGGCTAAGATCAAAAATTCAAGGGCTGATGAAGGCAGGAGAGGTTGTGGAAAAAGGAGAACCCCTCCTCCCATTGCTGGTGGGATTATAACCTTGTACAACCACTTTGGAAATCAATCTGGTGCTTTCTCAGAAAATTGGGAATAGTGTTACCTCAAGATCCAGCAATACCACTCCTGGGCATATACCCTAAAGATGCCCCACCATTTAGTAAGGACATATGCTCAAAAATGTTTGTTGCAGCTTTATTTGTAATAGCCAGGATATGGAAACAACCCAGATGTCCTGTAACTGAAGAATGGATACCGAAAGTGTGGTACATTTTCACAATGAAATACTACTCAGCAATTGAAAACAGGGAAATCATGAAATTTGTAGGCAAATGGATGGAACTAGAAAAGATCATCCTGAGAGAGGCAACCCAGAAACAGAAAGACACATATGGTATATACTCACTTATAAGTCTTACAAGTGGATATTATCCATATACTATAGGATAAACATACTAAAATCTATAGTTCTAAAGAAGCTAAACAACAAGGAAGACCCTAGGGAAGAGGCTGAAACCTCACTCAGAAGGGTAACATGACAGATATCTGAAGTAGGAGAAAATAAGGGAAAGGAGAGGAGCCTTCCACAGAGGCATTGAAAGACTCTACCCATCAAGGGTATGGAAGGAGATACTGAGACTCATAGCCAAACTTTGGGCAGAGTGCAGGAAACCTTATGGAAGAAGAGGGAAACAGAAAGGCTTGGAGGGGATAGGAGCTCCACAAGGAGACCATCAGAACCAAAATACCTGGGCCCAGGGGGAGCTGCGGAGACAGATATTCCAACCAAGGACCATGCTTGAAGAGGACCTAGAAGACCTGTTCAGAGGAACCCCATAGCCTGCTCAGTTTCCAAGTAGGTTCCTTAGTAAGGGCAGCAGGGGTTGTCTCTGACATGAACTCAGTGGTTGGCTCTTTGATCACCTCCCCCTGCTGGGTGCAGCCTTGCCAAGCCACAGAGGAAGATGTTGATGCCAGCCCTGATGAGACTTAATAAGGTAGGATCAGATGGAAGGGGAGGAGGTCCTCCTCTATCAGTGGAGTAGGGAAGGGGCATAGGGGGGAGAGGAGGGATTGTAGGTGGGACTGGGAGGAGATGTAAGGGGCTACAGTTGGGATGCAAAGTGAATGTATTGTAATAAATAAATAAATAAATAAATAAATAAATAAATAAATAAATAGCTGAATAAATGAATAAATAAATAAACTATTTAAAAAAGAAAATGGAATTTCCAGCAAAGAATAAATATTGGAGTGTTTGTGAAATCCTCAGCATAAGCTGAGAATAATTGTTAAATATTGGGGAGGGAAAACATCTTCTGCATGATTCTAAATTTAAAAATCTTTACTGAAATATAGATGGACAAGGCATCTATGGAAATTTGCTACATGGAGCAAATTTAATACCTGTAGGTGGGTATTTTGTTTTAACCCTCACTTAATTGATTCTTATAAGTGCGTACAAGGACCTCTGTAAATTCACTACTGTCTCTGTCCTCTACTAACAATTTTAAAGTATATTGACTTCCTGTGTATATATGTTGATATGCTCACGTATATGGACATTCATGCCATCAGAGTTCTATAATTGGTTGAAGTGGAATAAAATATAAAGATAGATAATGATAAAAATAATAGTTATTGAAAGGATCCAACAAAATGTTAATTAGGACAATCATTTCTTATTATGAAATTATGGACTGTAATACAACTTGTTAATTTAGTCTTCTCTGGAAAACCAAAGTATGTATTTTTTTTAGGATAGATAAAAAGAAATCTTAATATCTAATAAACTTTATAGATTGATTGTTTATTTTTACATTTAAAAACTGACACAAAACATAAGCCTTTGCATACAAATTTCAAAGTAATACTATTGTATACTTATCCTGAAACTAATGTTTAGTTTGCTTGACTGTTTTTTTTTCTTTGTCTGTTTGTGATTAATTTATCATTAGATAGGAAAGCATTTTGTTCTAGTCAACATAATATCAAGTAGCTAATGACACAAAATCTTAGAAAGACAAGGATCAGAGCCAGGTAAATGCAGGATTATATCATACATATTGTTAAGACCTACCTAATAGCAACTATAGAGACTACTGACACTTTTAAATCACAAAAATGTAGTTTGGCTGCATTGTCTTCCTCTGTGGCCTGGTAAGGCTGCTCCCTCCTCAGGGGGAGGTGATCAAAGAGCAGGCCAAACAGTTCATGTCAGAAGCAGTCCCTGTTCCCATTACTATGGAACCCACTTGGACACTAAACTGCCATGAGCTACATCTGTGCAGAGGTTCTAGGTTATACTTGGTTGGAGTATGAGTCTCAGGAAAGACCCCTGTGCTCAAATTTTTTGGTTCTGTTGCTCTCCTCATGGACCTCCTGTCCTCTCCAGCTCTTACTATTATTTCCCACAATGCAGCCACTTCTGATGAGACCTAACAGACTAGGATCAGAAGGGAAAAAAAGAAACCCTCCCCTACCATAGACTTGCGGAGGGGAGTGTGTGGAGAAGGGGGAGGAAGGGAGGAATTGGAAAGGAAGGAGGGAGGGAACTAAAGGGGGGATACAAAGTAAATAAAGGATAATTAAAAATAAATAAAAAAATAAAAGAATTGGAAGGAAAAATGTAATTTGGTAGAAGTTCAAGTGGAAAGGGGGAGAAATCACAAGTTGTTGGGGTGACCTTTTACATATTGTTATAAGGAATGTCAACGTGTTTTCAGTTGTTAATTCTGTACTGGCAGAGTGATAATTGCTATTGGGATTTTGGTTTTATCATTTTTATTGGCTATCACTGGATTTTCTATTAGGTAAATGCATGTACCTCTTCACCTGCCTAAAATTAATCTAAGAGACATATCAGGTGTTCTGTTGCTGCCGATTGGTTGTAATAAAAAGCTGATGGCCAACATCTGGGACAGGAAGTAGGAGGAGCAAGTTGGAGAGAGATGCGGGAGAATTGAGGGTGCACATAGCAATGAACAGACACAGACGATAGCAGAGCAGGCAGGTATAGAGCCAGCCCCTTGACAAGTCTAGGGTACAATAGTCAGGGTAAATTCAAACAGTAGCTGGGAGATTCCTTCCCCCACCCTCCAGAAAAAGGGCCTGAAGATTTAAACTATTTTAGAAATATTGTGTCATTATTTACACATTAGAAGAGTCTGCAAAACCCCACAGTATCTAGTGCCTAGTGTAGGGTGTCAGATGTTAATGTATTTATTTACTCAGATGTACCTAGGTCATGTCTATTCTCACCAGATCACACAGATCTTTATCTTTGCATATGATCCCCTGCCAGAGTAGCCAGTTATAATTCCTCTACAAGTAGTTAGTGGTTGAAACATCTCAAAATATCTCAAATTCTATTTTTACATAATTATCGAGAGTTTGTATACAAACTATTTTAAAGTTATAACAATAGACATGTTTTTCAATGATACTACCTAAAAGAATTGTAAAGAAAATAAAAAATTCTAAAGAATATAGCTTTGAAGTAATTTTGTTAATTTTAAAAAGTATTTTGTAGTTTTGCAATGTTTAGTCATGAGTAGGGGACTAAACACCTAAACACAGGAGCCATGATAGCCATCAAATGTAAAATGCAAACATGATAGACTCTGACTTGATGAAGTAACAATTTACTTTTAATTTTCTCTTTGCCTCCTTCTTCTGGTATTTATATTCTTAAATTAGTGCTCATGGTTACATAAGCAAAAACTATTTTTAAAGTTGTTTAAAGGCTTATCATCATTATAATATTAAAGGAAGAATAGTATTTAAACATATTTCATAATATAATTTTGAGCAGCTTTGTGAATAATGAATATATTGGGTAAATTATTAATTATGTGAAATATAACAAAATGGAATGTGCAGCAAATGTTTATTTCCAAATCATAAGAAAATTTTGAGACTTAGAAATATTTTGAAAATAAGCATGTTTACATGAAAAATTTAAATATTATAAGAAACTATAAAAGCCTTATTATCATTTAAAACATGAAGAACAGCTATACTAATTCTTAGGTATTTATATTATGAACTTAAAAGAATTGCAAATTAAAAATTTTAAGTTGGCTTATATTGTTCATATCATTTTGCACTGATGAATTATAGGTACCAAGAAAATTACAAAAATGCAACTAACTTTTTAAAAACACAGACTATACTTACAAAATAGTCAAAAATAACAATATAAACAGAAATTGTGGTACCTTTACATAATGGAATACTACTCAGCTATTAAAAACAAAGAAATTATGAAATGTGCAGGCCAATGGATGAACTAGAAAAGATCATCCTGAGTGAGGTGAACCAGAAGCAGAAAGACAGGCATGGCATATACTCACTTAATTGGATATTAGCCGTATAATACAGAATAACCATACAAAAATCTACCGACCTAAAGAAGCTAAACAACAAGGAGGGCCCTAGGAAAAATGTTTAATCCTCATTCAGAAGGGAAAACAGGATAGGCACCTGAAGCAGTAGAAGAGACGAAACAGGATGGGAGCCTACCACAGATGTCTTCTAAAAGACTCTACCAGCAGGGGATCAAAGCAGATGCAGAGACTCACAGCCAAACTTTGGAAGAGTGCAGGGAGACTTATAGAAGAAAGGTGATATAGAAGGACCCAGAAGGAACTGAAGCCTCACAAGGAGACCATCAAAGCCCCCCCTCAAAAAAAAAAAAAGGGTCTAGGAGGCACTGCAGAGACTGATACATTGACCAAAGACCATGCATAGAGAGGACCTAGATCTCCTGCTCAGATGTAGCCCATAGACAGTTCAGTCTCCATGTGGGTTCCCTAGTAAGGGGAGAAGAGACAGTCTCTGATATGAACTCAGTTGGGTTGCCTGCTCTCATTGATCACTTCTCCCTGGTGTGGTGACCTAGCCAGCCCACAGAGGAAGAAGATCCAGGCAATCTTGATGGGACCTGATAGGCTAGAGTCAGACAGTAGGGGAGGAGGACTTCCCTTATCAACCAGTATACAAAGTGAATAAATTGTAATAATAATAATAAATCTTTACTATGTGACAAAATGCCATTTCAAATCATAAAGTAAAACAATGACTTACTTAATTAATTACAGAAAGTCATTTGTGTAACAATTTGGGCAGGAAAGGCTACATTCCGATATGAAATGTGCTCAGATTCATCAAAGCAGTAAATAGTTAAAGAGTCTATTTTGTTGAAAAGTAAAACTTGTATTAAAGCCAAGTAGTGAGGAAATTTGAAGTTGATAACTTCAAATGATTCAAATAACTCTTGAAATGATTTTAGGGAAAATGAATGCATTCACATGCTTAGAAAAACACGAGTTAAATGTCCTTGAAATTGTTGAGTGTGGAAGAGATCCTGGAGCATAACGGATCAAAGTGAAGCAATGAAGGAAATGCACGTGAAAGAGGAAAAACACAACTGTGAATAACATTGACACACAAGTAAGAAAAAGAGAGAGTGCCACAAGCTCAGACATGGGATGTTTACTAGACAAACATAGGCTTTACACATTATTTGGAAAGGCACATAATGTGCAGGCATGCTTCCATGGATGCCTGTGTGCCTCTGTGTTTGTGTGTGTGTTCAGGTACTCATACACATCATAGGTGTATGTGAAGCTTTGGTATACTTGTCACACTTCTGTATGTTATGTGAGTGAAGGATCTAGATAAATAATAGATAGATGAAAGATAGATAGATAGATAGATGAGAGACTCATTTGAGCATACCGCTGCTCAAATTGTTAAAGTTTTAATCCTTTACTACTGCTACAGAAGGGTTGAACAGTTTTTGAGAGAACTACATAACTCACGAGGCTAAGAAAATCACTGTATTTACAGTATCACATTAATTTGCACAATTAACATCTATGCTTCATATGGAATATGAGCATATATCTTTGGCAAGGATATAGTGACAATGTAGTCTTTTATGAATTGTGTAATATATATGTGTAATTATATCTGAGTGTTCTGCTCTTCTATCTCCCCCACCTCTCCCTCTCACATTGTTCACAGTAGTGTTGCCTGTCTGTCACATGAGGCGGAGGCAAGATGGCCATTGGGTGGTGGGACCAAAACATAGGTCTTTAATAAATGTAATATGCTTACATGTATATTGTGTTTGTTTGAGAATTATTCTATCCATTTGCTTTTGTTCACTTCAATTTTGGCTATGTTGTAAAGTTCTTTAACAATGAAAATAAAATCTTTTATATTTTCTTTTTCCTGGGGCTTACGCTAGCAGAGGCACAAGTAAGTGGTGAGATTATGTGGTTCCTATTCTATTCCTTAACAACACAAAATATTGACAAATTTGTGTATGTACTTTTAACTTCCTAGTATTTAGATCTTTTGTTTGTTTGTTTTTTGCTTGTTTGGCTTTTATCTCTTTCAGTCTAACAGTAGGTGCTTTAACCTTCCTTCATCAATCCATTCTGGGGATATTTTAAGCTAGAGACAAAGAACTGTTCTATTTTTAATCCCCATCTCTCTGGTTATGCCTTTCCAGTACCACCCTGTACTTACAGTCTCCGTTGACGAGTGGTCAAACACAGGTAATGTTTTCAGACAGCAGGTCTCTGAGGAATTCCACCTATATTCCTGTCTCTCATATCTGCATCATTCATCAATAACTCTCCTATGACTGCAAACATGTCTGTTCCAATGTATGCTTCTTTTCCACATCCTAAAATTTAGCATGTCAAAAATCGAAACAGTGATTTATTACAAAAACTACAGATTTCTACATATGATTCCTTTCATAAAGAGTAGTAGAATTACCTATGCTGTTACACATTTCAGGAATTAGGGTGACTTTATATGTCTACATCTTTTACCTCGCACAGACTCACCTGGTGTTCACTAGAATGTCACTTCATCTCCGAAATAGCCTTTCCAATTCATCTACTTCCTCCTATCTCAACTGACATATTCTTATCCAGTTTATTGTCATCGTTTTCTTCTTTTCAATTTCTATTATTTTAACATTAATCACAGGTTATTTACTTTGTATCCCAGCTGTAGCATTCTCCCTCATCCCCCCCCCAATCCCACCGCCCCTCCCTCATCTCCTCCCTGTCCCTTTCCAAGTCCACTGCTAGGGGAGGTCCTCCTCCCCTTCCATCTGACCCTAGCTTATCAGGTATCTTCAGGACTGGCTGCAATGTCCTCCTCTGTGGCCTAGCAAGGCTGTTCCTTCCTCGGGGGTGGGGAGGAGGGGCACGTAAGGGATCCAGTCATTGAGTTCAGGTCAGAAATAGGTCCTGTTCCCCTTACTAGAGAAAACCCACTTGGATACTGAGCTACCATGGGCTACATCTGAGCAGTAGTTCTAGATTATATCCATACATAGTCCTTGGTTGGAGAAACAGTCTCATAGAGGACCTCTGTGCCCTGATATATTTTGTTCTTGTGGAGCTCCTGTCCTCTCATGGTCATAATAACTCCCCCTTTTATCATATGATTCCCTGCACCCTACTGAAGGTTTGGTTATGAGTCTCAGCATCTGCTTTGATAAGCTGCTAGGTAGAGTCTTGTCATTATTTTCTTAACATACAAGAACTAATTTCTTATTTAGTCTGTCTCCATACAAGTTATACATGTGCATTTAATTATTGTTTTCTAAATACATACAGTGGTTTAGGACAGTTGGGAATTCTACGGACTTTCTCATTGCTTGGTGAACGTTAAAATATGTTTGAGTGATAAAATTCTCCAGCAGTATTTTGTAGTTACATAGAAAAAGTAGTCAGTTCAGCCTAATGGAATCCAAAATTGCTTCAAAAAACAGTTGAATTAGGAAGGATAAATGAGGGGTTATCATGAAAAGAGGTAGAATACCCTTACTGAAGAGATGGAAACACGAAGAGAATGCAGTTCACACTGTGACATGATTTTATGTGGAGTGGGAGAAAGAAGAGAACTGAGCATGAAACTTTTACAGACACGTTTGTAGAGTTTGTGCTTGCCAACAAAGTCTTTCCTCAGAGCAGTCTTCTTACTGTTCTATAATGCTTTTACAAAACTTCTCTGAAGCCAATAATTTAGATCGCCAAAGGACAGGCAAAACAAAAAGAGAGTTTACTTTACTTTCTTACTTGGAAGACATATCAAGTGGCTTCCTGGTGAGAATAAAATTGATTTTGAAGTTTCAATACATGTGTGGACATGTAAGAACATCCACCATTGACTATAAAAATGTATGAGGTGCCTCAGTATAAATGCTGGAAAGAAAGAATGTCAAAAATACCTAAGCTTTTGGTAAGCTAAAGAAACATTCTCCCATTGAAAGAGCATATGTTATATAAAACCACTATATACAGTGGTTTAATATAGCATATGTGGTTTTATATAACATATTACCTATCTCACTGAAACAATACTACTTAATATTAGTAATAAACTGTTGTTTCCTCTAAAGATCTGGAAAATTAGAATATGTTTTTGAAGTAATATGTATCCTTTATATTTCAAATTTTTGAGACATTGACAACTTTTTTTAAATGAAAATAAAAACTGATTTGACATAGATTTTTCAGCTTTATCCAAGTTAAGCATTTTGTTTTGAGATTCCAAGGTATGGCTTCCTTAATCAAATATGATGATATGATGATTAGTTTTTCATTTTTGGTTTTGTTTTTTCTCTTTTATAGTTACTGAACCATGGGGCATGTGGACCTTGCCTCCCTGGGAACTGGCATGGAACTAGTGAGGTGGAGCATGTAAAGACCCCAGTTGTCTCAACCTTGAGATCAGCAGGATCAAGAACCATCCCCTCCCTGTTCTGAGCCTGTATGCCCTGTTGCACATAGCTAAGACCTGTTACCTCTGTGATTCTCCAGGTAGTCAGGTACATCAACACCTGGAATTCCTCCCCGTGAAAACAGAGCATTGCCACATCTTTTTTCATTATTCTTTATTAATTACACTTTCTATGCCCCCTGTGGTTCCCTCCCTCCTCCCATCCCAATCCCTCCCTTTCTCCACCCTCTGCATGCATGCCCCTCCCCAAGTCCACTGATAGGGAAGGACTTCTTTTCCTTTCCTCTGATCCTAGTCAATTAGGTCTCATCAGGAGTGGCTGCATTGTCATCTTCTGTGGCCTGGTAAGGCTACTGTTCCCTCAGGGGGAGGTAATTAAAGAGCTGGCCACATCTTAGCCCTACCCAGTGAGATGCACTCACCCTGAAAAACCCTTTCCCTCAACGTTCATGTAGTACTTGTTGACCATAGAATAGGCACACATAAACTGTTTCACTAAATATCATCTAAGAATTCCTGTTTTATTTGGCTAACTCTCAGCTAGGAGAGCTGTAATATTTAAATCCTCAGAGAAGGTCTGTGTCATTCCATCTTCTCCAGCCACTTCCACTCCGGGCACCTGCAGCTGGAATGGAATCCTGCAGGCCCCACCAAGTCTTGACTCTGCTTCACCTTTCCAGGCTTGGTGTCCCTCTGCATTTGGATACCCCGAAAGAGGAAGCAGAAGCAGACACGGAACCACACTCAACTGCCTTTTTTTTTTTTTTAACTAATTTTGTTGTCAGTTTGACACACCTGTGCAGAAAGAAATTCAGCTGAGGATTTTCCTCCATCAAATTATTATGTAACCCTGTCTGAGGGAATTTTCTTAACTGATAATTCATGCAGGAGGGTATGCAAAAGGTGCCATCCTGTCTGCAAAGGTGATCCTGAGCTGTGTGAGATAAACAGCATGGCAGCAATGCAGCAAATGGACTTCTCCCTTATCCTGTGTCAGTTCTGAAGATGTCGTTCTTTGTGGGTGTACTGTAACTTGTAAACCAAATAGAATCTTTCCTCCCCCAAGTTATCTTGGTCAGTGTTTTGTCACAGCAATGAAATAACAAATCATTCCACCTGTCAATAATGTGAATGTAGTATAAATTGACATGAACTAAAAAGAGTTAAAAACAAATCTGCCTTTCTGAGTGAGAATTGATCACCTTACCCAGGGTCCTCCTTCTTCATTAGCTTCTTTAGTTGTACAGATTTTAGTATGTTTATCCTATATTATATAACTAATATCCACTTATACGTGAGTATATACCATGTGTGTATTTTTGCTTCTAGGATACTTCACTCAATCCTCACTCAGAAAAGGAAACAGGACAGACATTGGAAGAGGGAGAAAACAGGAAACAGGACAGAAGCCTACCATAGAGGGCCACTGAAAGACTCTACCCAGCAGTGAATCAAAGCAGATGCTGAGGCTCATAACCAAACATTGGGCAGAGTACAGGGAATCTTATGAGAGAAGGAAGAGTTAATAAGACCTGGAAAGGCCAGAAGTGCCACACGGACCAAAAATATCTGGGCATAGGGGTCTTATGTGAGACTGATATTCCAACCAAGGACCATGCATGGAGATAACCTAGAACTCCTGCACAGACACAGCCCATTGCAGCTCAGTGTCCAAGTGGGTACCTAGTAAGGGGAACAGAGACTGTCTCTGACATGAACTAAGTGGCTGGCTCTTTGATTACCTCCCCCTGAGGGGAGAGCAGCCTTACCAGGCCACAGAAGAGGACAATGCAGCCAGTCCTGATGAGAACTGATAGGCTAAGTTCAGAGGGAAGGGAAGGATGACCTCCCCTATAATTGGACTTGGAGAGGGGTATGTGAGGAGATGAGAGAGGAAAGGTGGGATTCCATGCTTTTTGTTTTTGGATGAAGGTAGAACAGTTTTACATGCTCAATACATATTATTTTTCAAAAATAGAAAATTTAGAAACAGACCCAAAGATTATTCCATTATGTCAAACAATGTGTACGTGAAATTAATTTTTCCTCTTTTACACAAAGTAACCTTCAAATCTTGATTTATTTGCCAGCCAGACACTTCATAATTTAAACATATTTTCACCATTAACGAAAAGTAATAATTTGGTATTGCTTCTGTACTCACATAGCTTCTAAAAAAATAACCAGAAAACAGCTAAGCTTTTAAATATAGAGTGCATAACTTTAATAATCTAGAATAATTTTAGAATTTTATTAACATTTTCTACAAGATAAAAGTAGTTAAATGTATTTTTAAACTGTATTATTATTGTGTATGTGTATGATGTAGCACAGTAATGTATGTCAGAGGAAAATTATGTGAGTTCAGTTCTCTTTCCTCAGTTTTATATAGGTTCTACATATTAAACGCAGGTTGTCAGTGCCTACAGCAGCTGAGCAATCTGTCTTTCCACTTCTAATTACCTATGTTTTATAAATGCTTCCAAAATTGAAATGAGTGGAATATAACTCACTTTCTAAAAGAATCAATTTTGCTATCCTGATCAACATTCATATCTAAAAACCCTGCTCACAAGTGAGCTTTCTTTCACATTGCAAACTCATGGTGCCACTTCCATTGCAATGACATTATGTATGGGGTTGAAGGAGTTGCATAGATCACATGTACAATAATATTGCCAATGTGGTCCCCGGCTTGTTATGGCAATGTTTTAGCTCTGTTTCCATTTCACTTGTCCCTTCTCCCAACAAGTACCTGCCATGATGTTCTCACCCTCTAGTTATTATGGCAGTTTACTCTCAGAATAATGAGTTCTTCATTATTGGCACAAAATATGTTAAACTTATTAGAAACGTGACCAATTTAGAATGCCTTTGAATCATTTTTGTTTTCTCTCATCTGGGATGGCAGGAAAGATAAAGATTGTTTTCAATACCTCTTTGTGTCTTATGTTTCTTTATGAGTTCTATTGATAGATTAATGCTATGTTGGATTTTAATCATAGGAGCTATCACATCAAAAACAGTTAAGTGTCCAATATCAGCAGCCCTTCATTTTAGAATTACACAATTTCCCTATAGCTATTATGAGCAAGGACAGCTATAGAGCATTGGTATTTAGGTTCATAGCTACTGGGGCTGAGGAGATGGCTTGGTAGTTATTAATATTTGTTTTTTCTTAAAGAGGACCAGGACTTATCTTGCAAACATTTATAAAGGAGCTCAAAGCTTCTGTAACTTCTGTAACGGGGGACACAGCACCCCCTTCTGCTCTCCACAGTTACCAGCCATTCATGATATGCACAAAAATACATTCAGAAAAACACGTGTATGCATAAAAGAAAATTTAAAAAACTTAAGTTTAAATGTGTCAAATGATATTTAGATAGAAACTATCATGGGATACAAACAATATCTTTGTAAATACACTATTTTAACTGTTTTTGCAGTACTAAAATTAGAATACTGCTTTATTTTATAGACTCAACTGTATTTTTGATATGCTTACCAAATGCTGCTAACAGCAAGGAAAATTGTTTATGGTGAGATCAAAAACATTTTTAGATTGCTTATGTAAGTCAACAGATACCCTGCTGCTTAATATACCATTTTAGAGAATGTACACCACTGTGGTTATGCAAAACTGCCAATGGCAAAATACTCACATTTCTCTGAACTTATACTATGTGTGGGTAGGAGCTCATTGGTTATACCTCAGAGGCATGAGGTGACTGCCCTCAGAAGCAATGTCAGACAAACCCAGGAGTAAACACTGATCTGCAATTTATGATGAATGGTTCTGTGCTAGTTACTATCCATACAATTATAATCCAAGGAAATCAATCCAGTCACTGCTTTTAAATATATACTATTGCAGTGATTTGAATGAGAGAGGCTCCTAGCAGCACATGTATTTCAATGTCTGTTTCCAGTATGGTGGTAGTTGAGGGAGAATTTTGAAGCATGACCTTGGAGTAGGTGTGTCATTTTGTTTCGGTTTGAGGTTGTAGAAGACAGCACCAGGCTCTTTCTCACCTTTTCTGCCTCTATCCTGTAGAGAAGATGTAAGCTTTAGACAAATACTCCAGCACCATTCTTGTATTCCTGCCACCATGATTTCCATGATTATCCATGATTATCATGGAGTAACTCTCTGAAACTGAATGCAAACCCTCAATTTTATGCTTTACTTTTTAAGCTGCCTTGGTATTGTCTTTTCACAACAATATAATAGTAAGGAAGATGATATTTTAATGCTTATGAAAAAGAAACAAGAGCTTAATATCTAGATATGAAGAACATTGTTATGATCAAGCAAGGTCTATGTGAGAACTTTCTTAGAAGTTCTCACATTGTTTTCAATATATCTTTGTGTCTTGCCATGTTTAATAATAAGCAGAAGACGAGGCTCTTCAAAAGCAAAGTAAATTTTGATGGATAAAGGATGATAAGTAATCTCAAACAAACCAGGACTGATTGAAGCAAGTGATCAGATTCAAGTTTTCATCCTTGTAATGAACATACATAGGTATGTTTGTGCATACATACATACATATGTTTGTGCATACATACATACATATGATGTATTTATGTGTGTGCCTATATATGTAAAGAGTATATGCAGTATGTGGAGAGCCGAGAGAATGCAATCGCCATTACGAAATGGCGCCGACATCCGGCCTCAGCCCTAGTGAACAAGTAATAGAGCGCATGTGCCAGTTGCAAAAGCGCGCCAAGTCACTGCCCAGCCCGGGGCGTTTCTGCCCAGCCCGGGGCGTCACACGGGGCAATGGGCAAGCAGCCAACCAGCGGAGTACACGCCGCCGCAGGGGGTATTTAAGCAGCACCATTCTGGGGGTTGGGGTTTTCCTCCTCTCATCAATTGACTCCAATAAAGCTTGCTGCAGAAGGATCCTATTGTCCGTGTGCGTTCTTGCTGGCGAGACGACCACGTGGGTTGCAACAGCAGTATATATATATATATGTGTGTATGTATACAAGGGAAATTATATATAAATATATATATATATATATATATATATATTTACATATATGTGCATATATATATCCACTGTGAGGTTCAGCCATCATCTTATAGAGTCTTTTTATTCTTATATTGTGAGCAACAAAATAGAATAGAAATAGTATAAAAATCAAAAGCTTGAGCATGTTTGGAAAAGCACTACTCCAAAACAGTTTTAAGGAACAAGGTGGAAAGAGTTAAGTAATTATATTTCCTGGCTTATTAATCCCCAAATGGAGAAATATTTGTTGCGGATCTGCTAACATATCATTTGACTAAAGTGTAAATTCTCTGTCAGGTACTGGTGGTGTCTCTCTCATTTAAGGTGTCTAAATACCAGAACACATACATTCCTCCAGAGTGAAACCCCTTTGGTGTTTTAATGAAACTATCACAGGAATATCTAATGCCATCAGAAAATGCAGATATTTACACTATGGTTCATATCAGCACCAAAATTACACTTATGAAGTAGCAAAGAAAATAACTTTATGCTTGGTGGTCACTGCAACAGGAGGTACTGTATTAAATGATTGCAGCATTAGGAAAGTTGAGAAACACTGCTATAGACTGAGAGAAGAAGCTTTGTACTATAACATCATTGAAGAAAGACATTAACTAGGAGAATATCAATACCCTACAGAGCTTGGGAAAGCTGTAGTAGAAAGAACCAAGTTATTATGGGACGGCCATATACCTTTGTGCATGATTGGTTGGTATGTCATATTAATACAAATGATTGTTCAGAAATAGAGATGGGACATTTTTAGCTGTGAAAGAATATACTAGAGCATCCAGAGCAAGTTTCTTATAGGACCAAATTTCTTTGAAAGTGATTCAATATTTATTATGTACCCATAACTACACAAATAAGAGAAAAAGATCTGGCATATTTCCCAGAACTCTGAGTTTCTAAGCACAGACTATGCATCAAAAAGTTCTGACAGACACCATTTGAATATAGAACAGCAAAATTTTGGAGTATAAAGTCAAGAGAGGGGGCTTGATTTATGATTATATTAGATAAAGAACAAAAATTAAACATCAATGTCATATTTATACTAATGAATAAGAAAAATGGGGGTTTGATCTAAAAAAATGAAAAATTAGAGGTTCTCAGATACCTGAATTCAGACAACGAGTAGGAGAGAGGTCACTTTTCACACTGAAGATGATCCCCCTATACCTGAGGACAGTTTTAACTTCAGTTTCTAACCAGGACTTATTTGAGGGCAGAAGAGATGATGTATGACTGTAGAAATGATTAAGACTGGGTTCTTAACATTTATACTTGGGCTAAGAAATGATGATCAAGAGCAACAGGAGAATGTCCAGCACAAACAAGAACAGTTAGGATTTTTATATTTTTATATTTGTATTTTCCTTTTATTCTTAGCAGCTCCTTTAAAGAGATGTATGTGCAGGGTGCTAACTTCTCGATATTTATAGATGAAAAGTGTGGAAAATAAAATGATGATTTAAATGTTTGAAGTAAATATTTAAATAAATTTTCAAAAAGAAAAAAAGAATACATATAACATGTAAATATTGATTCTTGCACAGCTAAATATGCAGATACTAACATATCCACTACTGTTTTGTTAAAAGTGAATAGTGTAAAAGCATAAACTGGTAATGTGACAACTGAATGATGTAACTATCAAAGGCCACTAGAAATTAATTATCATTTCTAGAATGTATGGATGATAAAATGCACTTGATTTCCCATCAGCAGAAATGATGAGCATCTTTGGAATACAAAATGCATAGTTACTTTCCACATGTTTCATTTATTTGTTTGCTTATTCCTCTTTGTATTTTCTGGGGTCTGAGGTGGGGGTAAAATGTCAGCAAGAAAAGATGACATAGAAAAAAAAGAATGAAGTCTTTACAGACTTCATATTGCATAGGTAAAATGTTTTAATCAGGGAATTTTGATTTGTGAAAGGACTAGAATATAGTGGTAAGGCCAAAAGGTCTGGGAGAAGAAACAAAAACTGCAATGTGTAAATCTAGCAGAAATTGTAGGGAAGGCATATTTTATCTTTTCTTAACAAAGGCTTGGCATGATATGGTCATGATGTAGATGTTACGAGCATAACCGAAAGGAGAAACAGTATAGCATATTTTAAACTGTCCATTTGTGTGTGTGTGTGAGAAAGAGGGAGAGCACATGCCTATGAGGGTGGAGAAAATAACTTTCTGAGTATCTATGAACATAGATTTGTGCAATGGGGCATGATGACCATCTGTATTTTCTAATCCATTTTACGTGTTTTAAAATAATTTTTATTTTATTATTATTATTACCTTTGGAAAGACCATTTAGCATGGGTTTCATGATGCCTCAGTATGGTTTTGTTCAAATATATACTGTTTCATAGGTCAATTATTTAAAGTTTCCATGCCATTAGTATTTCGAAATAAGGAAAGCAATGGTTAATTGTTATAATCATTATAAACATAGATTTTAAATACTGCTTCAACTCCATCTAATAGTTTTTCTCATGCATCATTGTTTTTAAAACTCAAGTAAATATCATTATCAAAGTAAGATTACACTAAATCAAGTATTTCCAAAATATTTTTAAAGTCTCACAGAAAAAAATGATTCACTAATTTATCATTGCAATATAAAATTATTTTAAAACATTCAATATATTTTTTATACAATATCATTAGTTATGGAGGACTAAATACATATTGAGATACTCCCAAATATGTAAAGAAAGTACTTCCTTACATATTTGGCTTGAGATAAATAAGAGATATTTTTATTTTCTTAAAGTCAACTTCATCTGTTGTCAATATGATGGGAAAATATAAGAATGCTCCAATTTCAACTTCTAATGACTTTTTCCTTCCAACAGAAATGTCAGGTTCATTATTTTTGGATGAATTTGCTCTCTTAGGTCCTTTTACCGTTGAGAAAAGAAATGCTATTTTCGTGGATAATATTATACTCAAGTCTGAACAAACCACTTACTAAGTCATTAAAACTTCATTGATTAGAAGAGAAAATGAAGTCACAAAAAAAATAAGAATTGGCAAAAGCCACATAATAAAATAAATAAATTATCCCTTAGATAAAAATGACTTTATTGCATAAGCTGACTTCCTATTGAGTGAGTGGATGATTTTATAGTCATCTGATGACTACTGGCTGAAGATTGTGGTCACGTCTTCTTTTGGTACCTGAGACAAGAAAAGAGGTTAGTTTCACCTTAAGGATTTATAAAGATAGAAAACTGCAACAGAACAAGATTCCGAGGCATTGGGAGTTTTTATAGTAGCCATACTCTTCAGAGTTATCAACATCGGCCATGATTAAAGCCTCAGTTCAGTCTTCTATCACCCAAAGGGAGCACAGGAAATTAAGAGCTAAATGAATAAGTAGCCTTCTACACATTATTGAGGTTCAGTTCCCCTTCAAATTTCCTATCAAATACGTGTCTGTAATAGTTACAGTTGGTAAATATACAGCTGGTAGTTGAAGAAAATATTTCAAACTTTGTAAAAATGCACACATATTCTATGACATCTGACTTTTTTTTTAATTCTCTTTCTTCTTTATGATTGATTTCTTTGTGTTAAAGCACAAGAGGCTGCAGTGTGTGCTTTTTCCCTAAATTGTTTATTTTTAACCTTAACATCTTTGATATCACCTCTTTCAGTTGTTAATTTCATTAAATTTCAAACTATACCATTGTTCACATGCTGCATTTCAAATCAATGTTCCTGTTTGAATTTATCCACTTAGCCTTTCCAATCGTTCTTCTTAGTTCTTATGGTCAACTTGACACCCTAGAATCACTTTTGAAGAAGGAAACACAATTGAAGAATGCTGTCTTTCAAATTGCCTAGTGGCCATGTCTGTAATAAAGGATCTTGATTGATGAGCGGTGTGCTCCCCTAGGCAGGTGAGCAGAGGATATGTAAGAGAACTAGCTGAGCACGAGGCAAGGAATTGGCCAATAAGGAGCATTCCTCTGTGGTTTCTGCTCTAAACTCTTGCCTTGAATTCCTGCCCTGAGTTCTTTTGAGAATGAGTTATGACCTGGCAATCCAAGATGAAATAAACACTTCTTCCCCAGGTTTCTTAAGAGGAAAGAAGAACAGAAGAAAGAAAACTAGAACACTGGTGCTTAGACATTAACATGCTGGAAAGTTGCATGTGTGTCTGATGTTTCTTTTCTCTTCTATCGTTCCACTCTTTAAACTTTGCATTAGTTATGTAGGTATTTCATTTACAGAATAAATACATCAATTCACAATAGAAAAGAAAGGGATTATTTTTAATTATTTTTTTTTATTTTATTTGCTTTGTATCCCAGCTCTAGCCCCCTCCTTCATTCTCTTCCAATCCCACCGTCCCTCATTCATCTCCTCCGTGCCCCTCTCTAAGTCCACTGATAAGGGAGGTCCTCCTCACCTTCCATTTGTCCCTAGCTTATCAGGTCTCACCAGGACTGGCTGCAATGTCCTTCCTTTCTTAAATTGCACAGATAGCACACAGAGTCTTTAATGGCACCAATACTTAAGAGGAAACCACAACACAGAACCAAAGCCACCAACTGAGCTACTTTAGTCACAGTCACCACAGGTATTGTGAAATCATGGTATCTGTGAAGTATTACAGACAAAACATCATGCATAGGAAACTCAGCTCTGCATAGTGTACGCCTGGAATTAGAGAAACTTAAATTTCATCCACAACTCATGCTTTAGTAGAGTCAAAGATATTTATTCTTTATATTTCCAACCAAGACAATCAAGGAAGCTACATTGTTAGAACGCGTGTTGAATAAATAAGTTCACAACACATATCACATATTTTTAATAAAACCATACTTATTAAAAAAACAATGGAACAACTATTTTGTCAGAATAGCTTAATCATTGTGCAAGGGCAAAAATATCTAACTCACTCATAGGTTTGTGAACTTTGTTTCTTCAAAAGTGTTTTGTTTCTGTTGTTGTTTATTTTTGTTCCATAATATCACTTCTTAAAATAATGCTCCAGGTTTGGAAAATTGTATAGCATACAGGCATGATGCTATGCAATATATATGATAAATAAAGTGATAGAGGATTATAAACTGTTGTATAAAAATTATATTAGCCATATAGTACTGGATAGCCATCCTACAATTTGTAGACCCAAAGTTGCTAAGAAACAAGGAGGGCCAAAGGGGGATGTTCGAATCTCACTGTGAAGGGGAAATAGAATAGTCAGAGGAAGTGGTTGAAGAGAGGGAACAGGATAGGAGAGAAACACTGAGGGAAATGAAAGTGGGGATCAGGTATAGCATGAGTTGTGGTGAGAGGACAGAGAGCTTGCAGAGAGAGTAGTAAACGTGGTCGGGGGCATTTCTTAGACAAGCTGGAGAACTGCAACAAGGTAGGAACCAAGCATGATATGGGGGTGACTCTAGCTGAAATCCTGGAGACCCGGATCATGGAGACTAGAGAGGCCATCTTCTAACCAGGTAGGACTTCTGGTGGAGAGAGGGGAACACCAATCCACCTACAAATACTTCCACCCGGAAATTACCCTGTCTTCAGGATACGCAGGGATTGAAATAGAGAAGAAATGAAGGAAATGAGAAACCTGACCCAACCGAGCCTCACTGCATGGGAGAGAGTATTGATATTACTCTACTGTGTTTGCAGATGGGAGTCCAGAATGGCTCTGAGAGGCTCCATCCAGCAACACATAAAAACATAAATGAGACTCACAGCCAAACACGGGATTGAGAGTAGGGAACCTTACAGAAGAGTGGGAAAAGGATACAAGGAACTGGAGGTGATAAGGACTCCATAGGAAGACCAAAAGTCCCAACTAACCTACAGAGGAGCCTTCAGAGACTGAGGCACCAACCAGAGACCATGCATGAACTAGACCTGAACATCAATATAGCTGATGAGCAGCTTGGCTTACTGTGGATTCCCCAAGAAGGGGATGTGGTGGGAGGGGGCTGTCTCAGACATGGTCTCTATTGCATGCTTTTAGATGACTTCACCCTGATATGTCTGTTTTGCCAGGACACTGTGAAGGAGTTTACTTATGGGACTTAATGTGCTGGGCAGTTTATGAAGGGGTCTCCCATTTTCTGAGATGTAGGGAAGTAGGGGTGGGGCTGAGGGAGGGGAGGCACTGGAAGGAGATGAAGGAGAGGCTACAGTTGAGAAAGAAAGAAAGAAAGAAAGAAAGAAAGAAAGAAAGAAAGAAAGAAAGAAAGGAAGGAAGGAAGGAAGGAAGGAAGGAAGGAAGGAAGGAAGGAAG
>NW_026594428.1:9300596-9362084 GCF_907164565.1 Psammomys obesus | reverse complement strand
AAGGAAGGAAGGAAGGAAGGAAGGAAGGAAGGAAGGAAGGAAGGAAGGAAGGAAGGAAGGAAGGAAGGAAGGAAGAGAAGAAAGAGAAGAGAAAAGAAAAGAAGAAAAGAAAAGAAAAGAAAAGAAAAGGAGAGGGTAACCCCCCCACACACAAATGCCCCATAGTTGCTGAAAGAAGAAATTATGCTTAGCAAGTCACCGATAACCATGCTATTCAAAAGGTAAGCTGTATTTAAAGTATATAAAAACATGTATTGGCCTATTTCCTGTGCAGCAATATACAAGCATATTGTAAATAAATGGCAAATCCTTTGAAATGCTTACAAATTTGATGTCCATTTGGTGAATAGGTATGAAATGAAGAATCTTTGTGTGATCACTAGTCCAGAATGAAGTCTACAAATAGTTGAGAGTTATTGAGGAGTTTTGAATAAAGACAGAAATGTCTATTTTTTTTTTTTTCTGAGAGTATTGTGGGGAATCAACAGAAAAGAAACCTGGCTCTAATACCACAGAAAACACTTAGACACCACTACCCTAGTATTGTATCTCAGTTCTGGAGGTGGGTGCAAATGCTTACTGGAGCAGATGTGTTGTAAGTGAATGAAGATTCAGTTATGCAACTAGCTGACTTACATGGTCTTTGATAAGGCATCTCATCCTTCAGCAGTGGCCCCACTGAGCCCTAGTGACTGAGTTAGTCTTCTGGCTCAGGTCATGTCATTAGCTTCATGAATTCATACTTTTATTCTATTTGGAAAGAACAGCTACTAATGGTTTCCTCTCAATTTCTAGGCAAGATGCATCAAGAAAAGGCTTGGCTTTAAAATCTTTACATTCTGAGGGAGAGACAAACCACCCTTACTACTGTGTGAACTCTTCAGCCTTCTTTTCTAAGTAAAATACTTTACACCTTCACACACTGTCAACATTTCTGTTTTATGCTTGGCTGTGATTTGTTAAAGGTTAGAGATTTTACCTTTACCTGTGCAATATAAGAGTAAAGACACATGAATTTGTGTAGAGCATAAGAATTTTACTAGGAGGCAAGAAAAAGCCAGAGATTATGCTAGAATATTGCCCAGTTTTTAATTCTCTGATATGAAAGTAATCACATTTCTATCTAATTAAGGAGCAATGATGTAAAACACACAAAATACAATGATATATTTTTAAACTAGTGGGTGTGAAACTATCCACCGTTTAATAATTTGGCTAATTAGCAAAAGGAAATCAATGTTTTCATTTTAATCCTTTTTCTTCAAAGCTGACCAGTGTGTGTTGCATAAATGTGATTTTCTATCCTTTCAATAAAACAATGTCTGGTGAAGGCCCGGGTCAGTTTTAACTGCTGTCATTTTCTCATAATCAGGCCTTTTGTCTGCTGCCTCATTTTTCTTTAATCAATTCAGACTTTCCCCATTGTTAGGACCAACTCCAAATCCCAGTGTTCACACTTGTTCCCTGGGCTGGACACCGAGGAGGTTATTTCAACTGCTTTCAACACCTCTTTATGTCACTACAAATTTATCACATTCTTTTTTTCATCATAAATTTAATTAAGAAGTATTTATTAAATATATGACTACCCTTAAAATGTGCCTATGTACCAGGCCATAGAAGAGGACAATGCAGCCACTCCTGATGAGACCTGATAGACTAAGATCAGAAGGAAGGAGAGGAGGACCTCCCCCTATCAGTGGACTTGGGGAGGGGCATGCATGAAGAAGGGGGTGGGAGGGTGGGACCGGGAGGGGAGGAGGGAGGGACTTATGGGGGAATACCAAGTGAATCAATTAATTTAATTGATTTAAAAAATAATTATTATTTTAATTATAATAATTAATTAATTAATTTAATTAATTTAAAAATAATAAAAAAATTTTAAAAAATGTGTCTATATGTAATCTAAAATATTCCTGTTTAGCTCTCATATAATTTTATATAAATGTACATAACATTTTTCATAAGGATTGTTTGGAGGTTGAAGTTAGATATTTGAACTGAGTGTTTACTTAGAAAAAAATTAATAAGATATCTTGATTTTCTCTCACAGGCTAATATAATAAATTTGAAAAATGAACTGTAAGATGAAAATATGTGAGGGGTTTGTGGTTGGACAGATCGGGCCAGCAGTGATACTAGTACTTGGTTGCTTTATAGACACTGAGGACAATTTGCAGACTCTCACGTTCATATTTTCTGAAATGAAGAAAAACGATATGCTTCTTATTGAATTTCTATATAGTTAAGTAACAACCTATATGAGATGGCTACAAAATTTGTTTAGCCAGATGTTATAGATTGAACATAAAACATATCACACACATTTTACGAGTATATGAAAATAGCAGTGGAATAGAGTTCATTTTCTACCATGAAGCAAAATACAAATATGTTCATTTTAATGCTCTGGACACTTCTGATATATAATATACTATATATATTATATTATATTATATTATATTATATTATATTATATTATATTATATTATATTATATTATATTATACTATATTATATTATACTATATTATATTAATTATATTAATTATATTATATTATATGTAACTAATTTATTGGCAGTGTTCCATAGGAGTTCAACTCTGTAAGAAATAAAGCTAATGAAATATGTTAAAAAGAAAGAAGATTGTAAAGTTGCACCTTTCTTACTAACTGCAGTTGCACTTACTGTTTTGAAGTTGCACCTTACTAATACACCAAAGCAAATGTTCTTTTATGAGGCAATACTACTAATTCCAAGTAGGTTTACAAAACAGTTTAACAGCTTATGTATAGCTAAGCGTATGTATGTATATATGTATGTATGTATGTATGTATATATGTATGTATGTATATTACCCCAGACAGGCATGGTGGTGCATCCCTTTCATCCCAGCACCTGGGAGGCGGAAGCAGGCAGATCTCTGTGAGTTTGGAACCAGCCTATTCTACAAAATAATCCAGGACAGCCAGGACTACACCAAGAAACCCTGTTTTGAAACCCCCAACATATATACTACCTCAAAATTTATCTAACATACATGTAGTACAGTTTGTCCAATAAGTGATGGAGTATAAGCAAGTAGTTTACATAAAATGTAACACATATGTTTGATAATATTTTTTCAATTTGACAAGTGATAATATATAAATATTAGAATAGAGATATTCTAAAATATTGTATATTTTTATTTTAGTGTCTTAATTTTACATATATATATTTTCAAACATGTAAATCTCACTTATTAAACAAAAATGTTCTCAGAAAGGCAGAGGCAAGAAGATATCTGTGAATTTGAAGCCAGCCTGGTGTACAAAGTGAGTCCAGGACAGCCAAGGCTATAAAAAAAAAACTCTTTTTGAGAAAAAAAAAAGCATGACTTACCAATAAATCATTAATAAATTTATTATCTAATATTTATTTTTCTCTTTTAGAGGCATTAACTCCCTTCTCTTTGTTAAAGTATTATGGTAGCTAGCTTGTTTCTGGAGTGCTTTCTGTTTTCTAAAGCATTTGCTCTATTAGAACATCTGCATATGCATGTGACCGTAGACTCTAGTGTGACTGGGGAAATAAATATCTATTGTCCTCTAAGCAACTTGAGGGAAAATAGCATATGTACATTAACACCACAATGGCCACTTCAGTGAGAAGCAAATCCTAGTTTCCTTAAATATGAAAATGATCTTTCAGAAAGAATATAAAGTCAAATAGTCACGTTATTGTAAAAATTACACACTAAAATTCAAAACCCTTTATCTTCAATTTTTAAGGATATTGTTATTATAGTGTGTTGTCTCTGGAAAACAGGCACGCATGTGCACACACATACTCTCATGCACACACACACTCACACATACACATATATGTATGTATACACACACACACACACACACACACATATATATATACACTAACAGGATACACACACACACATGTGTGTGTGTGTCTATGTGTGTGTGTATCCTGTTAGCATATAGTAGAACTGATAAGGACAAGGCATTAACATGTCCGAAGAGTTTCTTCACACTCAGCAGCAGACAAGTGCTCAGGCGGCATACCAAACAGGACCAACGTTGTTATAACTATGTCTGATGGTAAGCAGAATTTTGATGCATCTTTTTATAACTCAAAAGATAAATCTCCTTTATTATATTCTCATTAAGCTATATAAAATGCCTGACCATTGTCCTAGAAAACTGTATTCTACTTGCAAATCTCACCTTTAATTTAAGCTATGTTCAACTTTTAAAGTTTGTATTTATTTTAACATTATTTAAGTTCTACTTGAAACTTAAAAAGATGTACTTGTTATAAGATTACCTGTGAGTATTGTTTATTAAAAAATGACTAATGATTAATTTTTAAAATGAGTTTTGTATGAAACACAGTACTGAATTTAAAGTGTTTATTATTTGGGTCTTCATGAAGGGTATGTTATGCTAATGATATTACTTCTAGACATAAATGATTATAACTACATTAGTTTATATTGCTGTGTAACAAAGTACACAAACTTCAGTAAGTCAACAAGAGCTAGGTAATAAATAAAAGACAAGAGCTGAGTTCTTTACTCACAACCTCATGAAGCAGAACCTAAGGCATGCTATTTTCTCACATGAATAATTGGGGAAAAGTTTGCTGTCATCTCCATTCTGTCTTCTGTCAGAGTTTCTTTGGAAATAAAATCAGTGTGCTGTAGACAGTTCTACAATCCTGCATTCATTGTTGCAATATTCACAGTACCCAAGATGCAGTATCAACCTATGTATCAAGTAATAGTTTTATGCTATTTAAAAACATATACTAAATATTTATTTATATATATATTTATATATATATTTATATTTATATATATTTATATATATATAAATAATTTAATTGACATTTCTTCCCTTAATGCAATAATGCGCCTCTGGATAGCCCACTAGTGTAAAAGCCGCCATCCACATATTGTTATAGAAAGTGAAATGAACATCTTCACATGCGTGGCAAGCCCTCTACCCACTGAGTTGCCTTTCCTGCCTCCAATTATTGTTTGGTTTGAGTGAAATATTATTAAAGTTATGATGGTTTCTATATGAATATAATACAGAAAATCCAAGTCAAATTACTTTCATTAACTTCTACCCAATTTTTTTTTTTTAGTTTTGATCAACCTTAAATAATTGTAGGCATTCATGAGGTTCATTCTGGTTTTCAATACATGAACACAAGGTGTACAGCCCAAACAGGGTTATGTATAATTCCATCGTCTTATCATGTCTGCATGTTTGGAAACATTTATCTTACTTTTTTCAACTAATATTTAAGGTATGCTATTTTGAACTATAGCATCATATGCTGAGGACAGACTATTAGAAGTATATTTTGGCTTAAGTTGCTGTGCTGGTTTGTTTTTTGTCAACTTTGGAAGTTGGGGTCACAGAAGTGGAGGTAGCCTCAGCTGAGAAAGTGCCTCCATATAATCAGGCTATACTGTATTTTCGTAATTAGCAATTAGCAGCCAATTTAGGGAGGACAAAACCTGCATTGGTGGTTCTAGTTTCCATGAGACTTAATAGGCTAGGGTCAGTCGGAAAGGAAGGAAGTCCTCTCCTATCAGTGAATTTGGAGAGGGGAATGGAAGGAGAAAATGGAGGGAGGGAGGAATTGGGAGAGCAGGAGGGAGGAGGCTGCAGCTGGGGTACAAAGTGAATAAATTGTAATAAAAATAAATAAGTAAATAATTTTTTAAAAAAGAAAGCAGGTTAAGAAGCAATGTACTTAGAAAAAGCCAATCCTCATGGTCTCTGCATCAGCTCTTGCCTCCAGGTGCCTTCACTGTTTGAATTCCCGCCCTGCCTTTCTTTCAGTGGATGGCCTATGAGGGGGATGTATAAGTCAAACAAACCTTCTCCTCCCCAACTTGCTTTTCATTAATATGTTTTATCATAGAAATGGTAACCTTACCTAAGACAGTTTGTTAATAATTATTGATCCTAATAACTCCATTTTATCAAGCTATAATAACACCACTATATGCACACAAACATTCACCTGTATTCACATCTGAGTGAGAACCCACAGCTGTCATTATACATCTCACTCTTTAACTATATAGTGTCTCCATTTTCATCTATTTTGCTGTACACAGTTTGATTTTAAATTAAATAATGTCACATCATATAACTATACCACATTTTATTTATTGTTTTACCCATTCATGAGCATCTAGCTTGAGTCCATATGTTAGCTAATGAGAATAAATATTACTGCAATTAATGTGGGGATTTAGAAATTTTTTTCATTATATGCTAATTTCGTGTCTTTTACACGTAATTCTGGAACTGGGACAGTTGGATAATATGACATATGTAATTTTCATGTAATTGAGGAGACGCCATGGTGTTTTCTATAATGCCCCTTCTAAGTTACATGCTTATTAAACTCTATCCAAGTTCTCCTCCTTCCATACTGTTCAAATACGTATGAAATTACAGGTAAATATTGAGACCAAAATAATCTAATTGAAATGGGCTTCCTTATTTGAGGAGACTTTAAAAAAAAAGATTGTTAAATGTCAAACCAATAAATTTAAAAGTCCTCTTAATTATCAGCCATTAAAACATGAGAATATCAAAATTAGAGTGAAGTGTAGAGCCTCTCAACCCATCACAATAGGTGTTATTAGAAAGAGACTGTCATTTACCTGTTGTTTCACAATAAATAAAACTTCCTCCTTTACAAAATGACAAGGCTTAGTGGGATAAACCCTAACACTGCCTGGTTGTTTATAAAATCTACTTGTACACTGGACTACAAAAATACCATAGAATATTGAAACCACAGCATTTCTCTTATCAGACAGTCTGGTACACAGCCTCCATGTGCTGCTGCGCAGAAACGCTCAGATCACTGCTAACAGATGTGGAAGCAGCACATTAAATGGAATGAATAGCTCAGCAGAAGGGAACAGGCTGTCTGGAAGTTGGAGTCTGTGTTCCACACTTCTGAACACAAAAGGCCAGAAAACTTAGATTCTAGACTTAGGAATGCTTAGTGAGGCGGTGATTCTTCTCTTCTCTGGCCAGTTTTAAAATGTGAAGTCTTTATTTTGGCATGGTGGAACCTAATATTACATCATAAGGCAATCTGTCTGTTTCCCTTGGCAACAAGTTCCTTTCTATTCTGCTGTGCTCTTAGCAGACAAGATACACATGTACTGCTTAATGTATACTGTATATTTTATTCACATCAATAATGATACAGTCATATGTTGTTCTATTTTATGTTTATATTAAGTGAATTTTCATGTAATTCCTAGTTCTTCTCAATGACTAAATATTGTTGTAGTGAAAATATAAATTTGGACTTGTGCTATATTTTATGTGTATGTGTTTATGAAAATCACTGATCCTAACATAGCACAGCACATAGAGAAGAAAAATCTCATACAAGAATGGCACAGTTCTCAGAAATTACACGAAATTGAAAAGGATTGACTTACAAAAAAAGCAGATGGCCCTGGAAGCAGCTGCACCACATCTCTTCTAAAGTGCCATAGACACATATGTGGATGGGAGTATGGAGTGTGGAAGGAGAGAAACTATGACTATACATAAAAATGACAAATTGATAGCTTCAGATTTTTGACGATGAAACTAAACAGGAAGGACAAATATAAATTTTCTCCCAAGTACATTCATGTCTAACGAAGGGGCAAGAAATAATAGAAAAGAAAGAATTCCCTCTATTAGTTTTAAAAACAATCATGTTTATATTAAAATATTTCATGGTTTAACCTATTTTTGAACAACTTGCAAAACATTAAATTTTAGAATCACCGTATTTATAATGTTATTTATCCACTTGAATGTGCCATAAGACTCTCTCTCTTTCTCTCTCATTCCCTTTCTCTCTCTCTCTCTCTCTCTCTCTCTAATTACTTCCACATAAAAAACAGAAAACTCACACCAACAGCACAGTCTGTCAGATCAACAATCAATAAATGGGACCTCATGAAACTGAAAAGCTTCTGTAAAGCAGAAGACACTTTCATAAGAACAAAAAGACAGCCTACAGACTGGGAAAGGATCTTCACCAACCCTATATATGACAGAGGGATAATATCCAGAATATAAAAGAACTCAAGAATTCAAAAAGCAATAAATCAAGTAATCCAATTAAAACGTGGGGTACAGAGCTAAACAGAGAATTCTCAATAGAGGAATATCAAATGGCAGAGAAACAAAGAAATGCTCAACATCCTTAGTCATCAGAAATATATGAAATATACTTACTTATAAGTGGATACTAGCCATATAATATAAGATAGACATATTAAAATCTATAGCCCTAAAGAAGGTAAACAATAAGGAGGACTCTAGAGAAGATGCTTAATCCTTATTCAGAAGGGCAAACAGGATAGACATCAGAAAAAGGAGAAGGTAGGGAGCAGGACAGGAGCCTTCCACACAGGACCTCTGAAAGACTACCTATCAGGATATGGAAGGAGATACTGAGACTCATAGCCAACCTTTGGGCAGAGTTTTGGAATCCTTATGGAAGAAAGGGGAGATGGAAAGACCTGGAGGAGACAGGAACTCCAAAAGGAGAGAAACAGAACCAAAATACTGGGCACACAGGGACCTGTAGAGACAGAAACTCCAACTATGGGCTATGCATGAAGAGGACCTAGACCCCTTGTTCAAAGGAAAACCATTGGCAGCTCAGTTTCAAAGTGGGTGGCCTTGTAAGGGGCACAAGGGCTGTCTCTGACATGAACTAAGTGGTAGTCTCTTTGATCACCTCCCCATGAGGGGGTGCACCCTTGCCAGGCCACAGAGGAAGATGATGCAACCAGCCTTAATGAGACCTGATTAGTTAGGGTCGGATAGAGGGAGGAGGTACTCCCCTATCATGGGACTAGGAAAAGGACATAGGGGGAGAAGAAGGAGGGTGGGTGGGACTGGGAGGAGATGAGGGAGATAGTTATTCATGAATAATTTTAAGTTTAGAAAGAAATATGTAACGGATAGTTAAAAGGAGGAATGACTGTTTATGAAAAGAACGCTGAAAGGATGTTTACTTTCAGCTCTCTACCAGGGAGTTTTCCCAGCTTCAGTGTCTGCTAAAGACTGAGACCAGGAATACAGACCACTTCTCAGTTCATCAGTCCTTCTATTTACAATGGGGAAATTACATTATCCTGCCTGAAAAAAAAATATTTTAAAATAAAAACAGTGATTGTAGATTATAGAAAAAAAATATTTAAAACTGTATGGTAGCATATAGAGAAAAGAAGGCAATAAGAAAATCATGAAATTAGCAGAAAAGTGGATAGAACTTTAAAAGATTATTCTGAATGAGGTAAGCCAGACCCAGAAAGAGCACATGGTATATACTCAGTTATAAGCAGATATTAGACATACAGTACAGGGTAACCATACTACAATCCTCAGAAGAATCCAAAGAAGCTAAGTAACAAGGAGAGTGCAAGGGAGGGTGCCAGAATTTCACTAATCAGGGGAAATAGAACAGACAGCACAAGTGGATGAAGAGAGGAAACTGAGCAGGAAATGGAATGAGGAGGGAAACAATGGGGACATTGGGGATCAGATATAGAGAGAACAGGGTGGGTGCTGAGAGGGCTGGAAACAAAAAGGGAAAGTGGGGAGTGGAGCATCTGTTTGTCAATCTGGAAGCCTGTGACAAGATAAGTTCCTGGGAAGATATGGGTGTGACTCTGTCTGAGACACCTAACAACAGGGACATGAGGCCTAAACTCACCTCAGCGGGCAGGAATAGTGGAGAGAGGGGAACAACAGTCTACTGACAAAACCTGTGACCCAAACATTAGCCTGCCTACAAGAAATGCAGGGTTAAAGAGGGAACAAAGATTGAGGGAAAGTCCAAACAATAATTAGCCCAACCTGAGACCCACCCCACTATAGAGAGTTAGCCACCGACACTGTTAATGATGCTCTGCTATGCTTTGCAGACAGGGGCCTAACATGACTGTCTCCTGAAGACTCTACCCATCAGTGGATTGAGACAGATGCTGGGACTTGTAGCCAAGCATGGGGAAGAGTTCCAGAGGTCCTGAAGAAGTGCTGAGGGAAAGATAGAAGAACCTTGAGGTGACAGGAACCTCACAAGAAGATCAACAGAGGACTAACCCATAGGGCTTATAGAGACTGATACAACAACTAAGGAACATGCATGTCCTGGACCAAGGCTTTCTTAGCATCAGTATATAATATTTATATTTGATTGAATCATCTTAAATGAAAAATCATCAGGACATCAAAATCAAGTGCTATTTACTTAGGTCTAATCAGTCTTTGCCATTCTTTTTGCTTTCCGAGATCAGGATTAACAGTTTGATCCACCAATCAAACCCACTTTAGAATCCTGCATTTTAAATATTGTCACTAGCTGACAATATTATTGCTAGCATTCTATGATATCTGCCCAGTGACATGAAGCAATATTATTGAATTTTAGTCTTTAAATGACTAAGTACTTTAGTGGGTGGTATTCTTCCTCCTGAGAAAATTTAATCTACTGGCTTATGTGATGGGAAAATGTACACAGTAGTTCCACAGAAATGGATAAGCCAATTATGGACGGTGATGACTAAATAGCACCAAGGATTCTCTAGTTACTTGGGTTTATTTTTTTCTGTCCAAATTTAGGAAAATTGATTACTTTGTTTTAAAGAACAAATCTTTCTTATGCTCTCATAATGATTTCGTGTCTTTGTGGTGAATCAGCCTTTGTAATGACAGAACATTAAACATTACTTTTCAGATGACAAAACAGCACAATAATTGTAGTATTGAATAGAACTAAGTAAAGAATGTCATCTTTGTCAACAGATCAGATACCATTTATTAACAATATGCACATGTACAAATAAATGCCCTGCCTTCTGTACCATGTGACCTGAGATATGAGACATATCAATTATAGTCCGAGGCACAGGAATCCTTCTCATGCTTCCTGGTCCTGTAGCTAAATGTCCTTTCTTCAAGACAAACTAATTATTTTAGATCAGTGATGGACACTGAGAAATATTCTCATGGTACAGATAAAGAAAATTTGGAATCACACTGAAACACATAAGTTTATTTTTTGTATAAAATTTCCAGTGCTTATTTTGGATAAGAAATTGGGATTGCAAACTAGATGTTGAGGTATACACATGTATTCACAGCACTCAAGAAGGTAAGGAAGAAGGAATACAAGTTCAAGGCTTGCCTGGGATTTAAAGCAAGGCCAGGTCTCAATAAGTTAAATGCAGAACAAAACAAAGGAAAAACAGCTACAGCAGCAGTAACACTGCATATAATTCTACCTTGGTTTCTACCTTCAGGCCATTAGTATATGTTTCTAACTCAAATCAAACAATATCTGTAAGTTTTGAAAGATTAAGATTAAGATTAATGAAATCAGAATGCAAGAAATTTTTGAAATATAGAATTCCTATTTATGAAGAAGTGCATTTATCTTTCAAATTATTTAATACTATGAAAAATGGGTACATTAGTAAGACATTTATAAAGAAATATCCTCAGCAGAAATGATTTTAGTTAACTTTTGTCACCAAATCATCCTTCCCTTCTGTCAATGTACCTCCCTTTAAACACTACAAGTGTTCATTCATCTGGGATATGGCTTTTCAAGTTCAGCTACGCTGATATTTTCAATAAGGAATTTATTTGATGAGAGTTCTTAGATAGCAATAACTAACATAAATGTGCTGAAATCTTTACCTGTCATCCTTCTGACGGTTAACATTTTCTGACTTTATCTCTGTTAGTAATCAGTTATAAAGTTTGTCCAGTAATAAACTAAGCACAGACGTTTATTGATATTTCAAAATATGGCTCTCTATTCAAGGTACTAAATGTTAACTCCTCTGACTTCTGTTATTGAGGTCCTATACAGGGTAAAGAAGCTGAGGATCAGAACATAGTCTGCATTTCTTCCATAGATCATCCCCTTACACCCCACCTTCATGAAGTACAAGAACTATTATACCTTCTAAGGTGCTCTCTTTATACTATTGAAAACTGCCCTGAGTAATTGGATGTCTTGTACTTGAAAATTAATGTATCCGTAGTGACATGATAATAGGGAGTATTCCCAGGCTCGTCTTCAAAAGTCCATTGACCTATTAATCAGGTGAAGTCTGTAATTGTAATCCCCTGGGTTTTGAAGCCTGGTAAGAGGAGTCCAGCTTTAGAGGAAAGGATAAAATAGCTGATTTTTTATGATTATTTTCTTATTTTGATGAAATTTGTTAAATAATTTAAGCCAAAAATTAGTTAGCTTCATTATTCTTCCTCTAAGTTTTATTTTGAAAACCTTTTTACAGATAACTGGGTCTGGAGAGATGGATCAAGCATCAGAATTCCTGGTGCCTAGCATAAATACTTGAGTTCAGACCCTGGGACCCAAATAAACATCTCCACATGATAAAATGTTCCCAAACCTCAAGTTCTGGGGAAAGTGCTGTAGCCAGGTATCCTAAGCTAGCAAGCTTATCCAAACTGATGGGCTTCTGATTAACCAGGAAACTTTGTCTTAAAACATATAGGTAACAGGCATTAAAGAATGACATCCAGTCTGTCTCTGGCACCAGCACAAAATCTATTCATACCTACATTAATAAGTGCATGAATCACACATGTGCACATGCACACACACAAAATATTTTATTGTTATATTTTACATATGAAAAAATAAATGCCTGAGATACACTGAATTAGATAAATTTCAGGTAGCAGGAAAGTAGCAAGTAAATGTTTATTACTAAGTCCCTCACCATCATTTGTCTTTATGGGTAACTTCTGTAATACTTATTTCCACTTCTGTAGTTTTTTATAAAAAAAAAAAAGAATACATTCACTGTCATTTGAAAACATACCAATCACCCAGCTATTCTAAAGCTACATGGTAATGGAGACATGTTTCATGGCTTCAGGGGAAAAATTAAATCTAGGGAAGGATTGACAGAAATAACTATAGCAGCAAGGTAAGCTTACTTGCTTAGACTTCTTATGTTGCTCACTTAGAATCAGTTTAAGAAACATAAGTAGCTATGCATATATTTTCTCCTCCCTTTGGGATGCTAACTTTCACTACCTAATTATGTTCTGTTCGCTCAAGTATTTACTTCTATGTTAATCGTTCTAAAAAAAAGGTGCTAAGATTAATATAATGCAAAATAAGTAAAGTGGGTGTTACAGTCACATGTTAACCCTCTTCAAAAACACGGTTCTTGGGATTATTGTGATGATGTATAATTACATCTTTCTTGGAAGCTCATGTGTTTGGGTCCAGAGAGTGGTTTTTTTGGTGTCACAAATCCACCAAAATAAAATGGTAATGTCTCTTTTTTCTATAGGTGTTGACAAAGGATACTTCTAACAGGATTAAAGTTACTTTTCTCTAAAACATTCAGACAAGTTTACCTCAACAGATCTCCTTACAGCTGTTGAGTAAGGTAATGCCCTTTCTGTTGTCAGGTTTGATTTCTCATGAGAAAGTAAAGTGCATGGTGAAGACTGAGGTTGCCTGGCTTCTCCTTATGTTCATTTTCACTTCCTTCCTTTTATTCATTTCTCTCTCATTATTTCCCTCCTTCTACTCCTTCTTTGCCCTTTCTTTTACTTTATGAGATGCATTAATCTGAAGAACATGTCATGTTTTCCACATTCTCTTAACAGCAAGCACAACCTTGGAGATAAACCGCTTTTGCAGACATGAGGGCTGGAAGGCAAACAATTGCTCCTAGTCCACCACTTTGATTTGGTCCATGTTCAGAAGTCATATCTGGAAATGGAAACTATAGTCCAAGGTGCATTTGGTCCTGCCATATAAGAACCAGATTGAGGAACAAGATACCATCCTATAGTTAGTATGAATAGTGGGTCTAATTATTAAAAAAAAAAAAAAAAAAAGGAAAGAAAAAAGAAAGAAGCAATTGGAGGACATCTTAAACTCTAGGGCTTATCTTTACCTTAAGGTGATAAAGACTGTAATAGAGAATGGAAGCTGATAAATGTCTGAGCAAGCTCTGAATGATATAGTAATCTCTCTGTTTATTAACCTAGGTGTTTGGTCTTAAATATGTTCTTAACGTTATTGAACTCTTTAAGCTTATACTTGTTAAAAGTACATGCCAATTGTTAATTTTGTGGAGCAAATAAGTTAGTATTTATACTCATACATCCTTCAACAGGAAGTGAAGATTTTATAGGCTAATACATTTGGTGACAGGTTTTAGTAGGAGCCAAGCCATAGAGGAATATTGAATGGTAGAGAAACACGTAAGAAATGCTTAACTTCCTTAGTCATCAGGGAAATGATGAGAATTCACCTTACACCCATCAGAATGACTAAGATCAAAAACACAAGTGACAACACATGCTGGAGGGGATGTAGAGAAAGGGGAACCTTCCTCCATTGCTGGTGGGAATGTAAACTTGCACAACCACATGGGAAAAAAATATAGTGCTTTCTCAGAAAATTTAGAATAGTGCTATCTCAGGATCCATGATCTAGCTCTACCAACACTAGCCATAAATCCAAAACACGCTCAACAAAGACATTTGCTCAACCATGTTTGAAGCAACTTTTTCGTAATAGGCAGAATCTGGACACAACCCAAATGTCCCATAACTGAGGAATGAATAGAGAAATTGTAGTACATTTACACAATGGAATACTATTGAGCAATTAAAAATAAGGAAATTATGAAATTTGTAAGTAAATAATGGAATCTAGAAAAGATCATCCTGAGTGAGATATCCTAGAAGCAGAAAAACGCACATGGTTTATACTCACTTTTATGTGAATACTAGACCTATAATATAAGATAAACATACTAAAATCTGTACACCTAAAAAATCTAAGCAAGAAGGAGGTCACTGTGTAGGAAAATCAACCCTTACTCAGAACGATAAATGGGATGGACATTGGAAGAAAGAGAAAACAGGAAACAGGATAAGAACCTACCACAGAGGGCCTCTGAAAGACTCTACCCAGCAGTGTATCAAAGCAGATGCTGTGACTCAGAAACAAACTTTGGCCAGAGTACAGGGAATCCTATGAAAGAAGGGGGAGATAGTGGGACCTGGAGAGGACAGGAGCTCCACAAGGAGAGCAACAAAACCAAAATATTTGGGCACAGGGATCTTTTCTGAGACTGGTAATCCAACCAAGGACCATTCATGAATATAACTTCGAATCCTTGCTCAGATGTAGCCCATGGCAGCTCAGTATCCAAGTGGGTTCCTTAGTAAGGAGAACATGGACTGTCTCTGACATGAACTCATTGGCTGGCACTGAGGGTAGCCTTACTAGACCAGAGAAGAAGACAACACAGCCAGTCCTGATGAGGCCTGATAGTCTATGGGTAGATAGAAGAGGAGGAAGACTTCCTATTTCAGTGGACTGGAGGAGGGGCATGGAAGGAGAAGAGGAGTGTGGGATTGGAAGGGGAGGAAGGAGGGGGATATAGCTGATATACAAAATGAATAAATTGTAATGAAAAAGACATACAATTTTCATCAAATTGTTTCAACTTTTCCTTCTGCCAGCCATCATAATGTTATTTTATTATTAATATTTTATAATTCATCTACGTTGCAATCACAAGTGTAAAGAAACATTATGCCTTCTTAATAGAAGGGGAAATTTTGCTTTGGAGAAGGAAATCAATTTGAACAGCCAGGAAGCAGAACAACACACGAAACTAACCATGTCATTTTGGAATCTATGTAACTTCAATCTTAAATTCTCCTTTCTACTCTTCCTCTTCCTCCACTTTATTCTTCCTGCCCTACCATAAGATATCCACATTTCTTGTAATTTAGTTTATATATTATTTTTTATTAAAATGTGCAGTTATCTTGCTTGAACTGTTTACTAACTCAGGTAGTATAGGATAAACACTTAGCAGCTGTCAGAAGATCTGTATAATGAAGACTTATATAATGGTCATTTTATCAATCAGAATCACACACACCACCTAAAATAAATATTTTCCCATTCTTCAGTACAGCCCTGTGTTTTGACTGTGCACCACCAAGCAGCTAGTTAATGAACAGTAATAATGAATAGCCCGTGTAATAAAATAAGATAGATATTTTTAAAAAAGGACTTCAAATATTTTTTTTTTCTGAAACTCAAGTGAGTTGAGATATGTCTGCCATAAAGTGTACGTACTGTTGTTAAATAGCAGTGGTTCACAACTTGTGGGTCATGACCTCTTTGCTGGTCGCATATCAGATATCATGAATATGAAATAATTACATTACGATTCATAAACATAGCAATAGTACAGTTTTAGCAACAGAATAATTGTGTGGTTTGGGGTACCTACCACATGATTAACCAAACTATATTAAAGGGTCACAGCATTGTAGGAAGGTTGAGAACCTCTGTTATAGAGCATCTGGTTGGGATTCTTGCAGTTTTCAGCACTTATCACTGATGTTCCATCATGCCAGTTCCTGTCATTTGTAGGTCTAACCACAGAGCTCAGAAGTAAGAAGAGTAAGGATAAACAATCCCAAGATAGAGCACCAGCTTTCTTTTTAAATGCTGAAGATCCCAAACCTTAGGAGCACAAAGATACGCATAGCATCTTATTTACATAAGATCCAGGAACCAGATCCATGTCAGTGATGTGAGTCAACTGTTACTTAAGGAATTAAGGAAGTAAGGATTATGCAGATAGAAGTTCCTGTGAAGGTATAATGAGCAACAAAGGTTTGCAAGTCTTATTAACCTAAATTCAAAGCAATTAACAAGAGAGCTTTAGTACTCAACTGAGTGAAAGTTTGCTTTCAGATCGTCTGATATGAGATTGAAAAGTGCAGTTGCAGCCAACCGAGGTGGAAGCTGCTGTGCAAGACAGAAGAGAAATTAGGACGCTGAGTATTAGCAAGTGTCACTAGAAATAAATATTTACTGTCGTCCTTACATATGTGAGAAGTTTTGTTTCTACATATAGTTCTAATTGGGTTTAAACTGCTTCCTAATTATTCTAGTAAATCTTGGATTCTCTTTTTAACAGGCGGCAGCATCATGTTAGCTTGTTTAACTTTAAAAATGATTGAACACGTTGGACTGTAGAAAACATCTAATTATCCAAGAGTACTTACTGAGGTGATTCAGGGGTATCCCTTTCAAAATATTAAATGATTTCAATGCATTATTTAAGAAACATGTCCAAAAGGGGGATGCTTGGGATTGAGAAATAGAGACTACAATTCATTGGTTTCCCTGTCATTTTGATCAATTCTAATCTAAATTTTATTAAATGTTTTCCTTGATTTTTGTTTAAAATAAGTGTATGTTCTAGAAATGATAACACTCAGCAAAGAATGATTGTGTACTATTTCATTTGTTTGTAGCTTTACTGAGTTTTTATACCATTGCTTGCAAAGAATGAGTCAATCTCATAAATTAGTGTTTTTTTTTTTTTTCCTGATGCCCTCCAAGTACCTTCAAATGATTTAATGTGTTACAAAACTAACAAGAGGAATAAAGCTTTATAAAAAAGGATTGCTTGGAGAAAATGTTTCTTATGATATTAGGATCAACAGCACCACCTCTATGCATATCGAGGTGGAGTTCCGAGCGTACAGTGTCCCCACTTCTTAGACTGCATTCACATGTTTCAATACAACTATCCCAGAAGCAGAAAGATGAACAGGGTATATACTCACTCATATAGACATATAATATAGGATAAACCTGCTAAAATCTGTACACTTAAAGAAACTAATCAAGAGAGAGGACTCTTGCTAAAATGCTAAGTTCCTATCCAGAAAGGCAAAGAGGATGGACATCAGAAGAAGGAGAAAAGAGGGAACAAGTCAGGAGCCTGACACAGAGGACCTCTGAAAAGCTCTGCCCTGCAGACTATCAATGCAGATGCTGAGACTTATGGGCAACCTTTGTGCAGAGTGCAGGGAATCTTAGGAAAGAAGTAGGAAACAGTAAGATCTCGTGAGGACAGGAACTCCACAAGGAGAGCAACAAAACCAAAAAATCTGGGGTCAGGGGTCTTTCCTGAGACTGCTATTCCAACCAAGGACTATGCATGGAGATAACCTAAGACCCCTGCACAGATGTAGCCCATGGCAGTTCAGTATCCAAGTGGATTCCATTGTAATAGGAACAGGGACTGTCTCTGACATGAACTGATTGGCCTGCTTTTCAATTACCTCCTCCTGAGGGGGAAGCAGCATTACCAGCCAAAGAAGAAGACAACACAGCCACTCCTGATGAGACCTAATTGTCTAGGATCAGAAGGAAGGAAGAGAAGTCCTCCCCTATCAGTGAATGTGGGGAGGGGCATGCATGCAGAGGGTGGAGGAAGGGAGGGATTGGGACTGGAGGAGGGAGAGGACCACAGGGGGGACACAAAATGAATAAAGTATAATTAATAAAGAAAAAAATCAATACAAAGTAGATAGGTATTGTCACCTACTATTTAGGCATAATACCTAAGTCTCAGAAAGTTACTTAAGTAAATTTGAAATAATAACTTTGCCAAATAAAATGACAGTATGAGGTTTAAAATAAAATAAGTGGCTCTTTACCCCATAGATAAAATTAAATGGTAATTATTCTTATTCACAAAATTTATAAAATTTACCATTCAAAAAGTTTAGCAATTTTCTTTTAATGATACTTATTCACTTTGTATCCCCCTCTAGTTTCCTCCCACCTCCCCTCACAATCCCTCCCTTCCTCCCCCTTCTTCACACACTCCCCTCCCCAAGTCCACTGGTAGGGGAGGGTTTCTTTTTCTTCCTTCTGATCCTAGTCTGTTAGGTCTCAATCAAGAGTGGCTGCATTGTCTTCCTCTGTGGCCTGGTAATGCTGCTTCCCCCTCAGGGGGAGGTAATTAAAGAGCAGGCCAATCAGTTCATGTCAGAAGCAGTCCCTGTTCCCATTACTATGGAACCCACTTGGACACTGAACTGCCATGGGCTACATCTGTACAGGGGTTCTAGGTTATCTCCATGCATGGTACTTGGGTGGATTATGAGTCTCAGGAAAGACCCATGTGCTAAAATTTTTTGGTCTGTTGCTCTCCTTGTGGAGCTCCTGTCCTCTCCAGGTCTAACTATTATTTCCCACTTCTTTCATAATTTTCCCTGCATTCTGCCCAAAGTTTGGCCATAAGTCTCAACATCTGCTTTGGTAGTCTGCAAGGCAGAGCCTTTCAGAGGCCCTCTGTGGGAGGCTCCTAACTTGTTTCCTGTTTTCTTCTTATTCTGGTGTCCATTCTCTTTGCCTTTTGAGATGGCTCAGAGGTTAAGAGCACTGGCTGCTCTTCCAAAGGTCCTGAGTTCAATTCCCAGCAACCACATGGTGGCTCACAACCATCTTAAATGAGATCTGGTGCCCCCTACTGGCGTGCAGGTATACATGCAGGCAGAAAACTGTGTACACATAATACAATTTTTGGTTTTGCCTATATAAACTACACAAACCTAGCCTGTCAGAAAATGCCTCCCAATTCCTATGCACACAGAGGCTTTACTTATCAGGTATATATTATAACATAGTTTTATATATTTTATTCCTCTATTACCAGCTTGTTTTTAATATAATACAGATAACTCAGTCCTAGAGTGCTGGCCTAGCAAGCATAAGGCCCTGAATTCAGTTCTCAGGTCAAAAAAAAAAAAATAAAATAAAATAAAATAAAATAAAAGGTACCGAAATATAATATAGATGTCAATAAAACAATTTATAGTCAAATTGATTTTTTACATAATGCTTTTCTACAAATATCACTTATTATTATTATTTTTATTAATTACACTTTATTCATTTTGTATCCCCCCATAAGCCCCTCCCTCCTCCCCTCCCGATCCCACCCTTCCTCCCCTTTCTGCAAGCATGCCCCTCCCCAAGTCCACTGATAGGGGAGGTCTTCCTCTCCTTCTTTCTGATCTTTTTTTACAAAGCAATGATTTATTTTTTGTTGAAGAATATATACTATAAATAGTTTTTATCCCTACAAGGTAAAGGGACAATTGAAGTGTTTCTCAAAGCATTTGTTGCATTTTTTCTCTGCAATATAAGCTAATAATAATTCACTAAGATGAGAGAAATGGTATGAGAATAAAATTTGGTACATTATATATTTTATTAATAAAACAAAAGGAAATAATAGATGATTCTAAAAGGAATTCACAAATACAACGTAGAGAAAAGTTGTAGATGGAGATTCGGGAGCACAAAGCATTAGAGGGCTAATAAATATTTAAACTTGCCCTAGAGTTTCAATAATTCGATAAAGACTGAAAGATTCTCAAAAAATAATAAAAATAATGCACACAAATAAATGGTTCACATACAAGAAACACTAAAATGTAATGTTTTAGAGAAATGAGAATGTGGAAAGAAAAGTAACGAATGACAACAATATAGATCCTGTTAAACAAAAATCTACTCTTTTTTTTTATTTTTCTTTTTAGTTACATTTTGTTAACTCTGTGTCCCAGCTGTATCCCCCTCCCTCATTCCCTCCCTAACCCCACACTCCCTCCTTGGTCTCCTCCCTGCCCCTTTCCAAGTCCACTAATAGGGGAGGACCTCCTCCCCTTTCATCTGACCCTGTTTTATCAGGTATCTTCAGGGCTGGCTGCAAAGCTCTCCTCTGTGGCCTAACAGACTGCTCCTCCCCTGGGGGGGCGGGTGTCAAACAGCCTGCCCTTGAGATCCTGTTAGAAATAGTCCATGTTCCCCTTACTTTGGAAAACTACTTGGTTACTGAGCTACCACGGGCCACATCCGAGCAGAAGTTCTAGGTTATATCCATAGATGGTCCTTGGTTGAGTGTCAGTCTCAGAAAAGACCCTGTGCCCAGATATATTTGGTCCTTGTAGAGCTCCTATCCTTTCCATATCATACTAACTTCCCTTCTTTCATATGATTCCCTGCACTCTGCCGAGGGTTTGGTTATGAGTCTTAGTGTCTGCTTTGAAACACTGCTAGGTAGAGTCTTTCAGATGCCTTTTGAGGTAGACTCCTGTCATAAGTTCAATGCACATCCCATTTGTCTTTCTAAATGAGGATTAATCACCTTCGCCTGTGTCCACTTTCTTGATTATCTTCTTTAGGTGTGTAGATTTCATTATGTTTATCATATCTTGTAGGTCTATATAAGCGAGTATATACCAAGTTTGTCTTTCTCCTTCTGGGATACTTCACTCAGAATGATATTTTCTAGATCCCACCACTTGCCTGCAAATTTCATGATTTCCTCCTTTTTGATTGCTGAGTAGTATTCCATTGTGTAAAAATACCACAATTTCTGTATCCATTCCTCCGTTGATGGACTTCTGGGTTGTTTCCAAGTTCTGGCTATTACAAATAAAGCTGCTACGAACATGGTTGAACAAATGTCCTTGTTGTGTACTTGAGCAAATTTTGGGTATATACCTAGGAGTGCTATAGCTGGGTCTTGAGGTAGCACTACTCCTAGTTGTCTGAGAAAGCGCCAGATTGACTTCCAAAGTGGTTGAACCAGTTTACATTCCCACCAGCAATGGAGGAGGGTTCCCTTTTCTCCACAACCTCTCCAGCATGTGCTATCACTTGAGTTTTTCATCTTGGCCATTCTGATGGGTGTAAGGTGAAATCTCAGGGTCGTTTTGATTTGCATTTCCCTAATGGATAATGAGGTTGAGCATTTCTTTAAGTGTTTCTCTGCCATTCGATGTTCCTCTTTCGAGAATTCTCTGTTTAGCTCTGTTCCCCATTTTTTAAGTGGATTACTTGGTTTGTTGCTTTTCTGCTTCTTTAGTTCTTTATATATACTGGATATTAGCCCTCTGTCAGATAAAGGGTTGGTGAAGATTCTTTCCCAATCTGTAGGCTGTCTATTTGTTTTGATGACAGTGTCTTTTGCTTTACAGAAGCTTTTCAGTTTCATGAGGTCCCATTTATTGATTGTTGCTCTTAGAGCCTGTGCTGTTGGTGTTCTGTTCAGGAAGTTGTCTCCTGTGCCAATGAGTTCTAGGCTGTTTCCCACTTTTTTTTCCAACTGATTTAGAGTATCTGGTTTTATGTTGAGGTCCTTGATCCACTTGGACTTTAGTTTTGTGCAGGGTGATAAATATGGATCTATTTTCATTTTTCTGCATGTAGACATCCAGTTGGTCCAGCACCATTTGTTGAAGATGCTGTCTTTTTTCCATTGAATGGATTTGGCTTCTTTGTCAAATATTGAGTATTCATAGGTGTGTGGGTTTATTTCTGGGTCTTCTATGTGATTCCATTGATCCTCCTTTCTGTTTCTATGCCAATACCATGCAGTTTTTATTACTGTTGCCCTGTAGTACAGCTTGAGATCGGGGATAGAGATACCTCCAGATGATCTGTTGTTGTACAGGATCATTTTGGAGATTCTGGGTGTTTTGTTTCTCCATATGAAGCTGAGAATCTTTTTTTCAAGGTCTGTAAAGAATTGAGTTGGTATTTTGATGGGAATTGCATTGAATCTGTAGATTGCTTTTGGCAGGATGGCCATTTTCACAATGTTAATCCTACCAATCCATGAGCACGGGAGATCTTTCCATCTTCTGAGATCTTCTTCAATTTCTTTCTTCAAAGACTTGAAGTTTTTCTCAAACAGGTCTTTCACTTGCTTGGTTAGAGTCACACCAAGGTACTTTATGTTATTAGTGGCTATTGTGAAGGGTGTTGTTTCCCTAATTTCTTTCTCAGCCTTTTTGTCTTTGGTATACAAGAGGGCTTCTGATTTTTTTGAGTTGATTTTGTATCCTGCCACTTTGCTGAAGGTGTTTATCAGCTGAAGAAGTTCTCTGGTTGAATCTTTGGGGTCGCTCATGTATACTATCATATCATCTGCAAATAGTGACACTTTGACCTCTTCCTTTCCGATTTGTATCCCCTTGATCTCCTTTAGTTGTCTTATTGCTCTGGCTAGGACTTAAAGTACAATGTTAAAGAGATATGGAGAGAGTGGGCAGCCTTGTCTTGTCCCTGATTTCAGTGGGATTGATTTAAGTTTCTCTCCATTGAGTTTGATGTTGGCTATAGGCTTGCTGTATATTGCCTTTACTATCTTTAGGTATGTGCCTTGTATCCCTGATCTCTCCAAGACTTTAAACATAAATGGGTGTTGGACTTTGTCAAATGCTTTTTCAGCATCTAAGGAGATGATCATGTGGTTTTTCTCCTTCAGTTTGTTTATGTGGTGGATTACATTGATGGATTTCCGTATGTTGAACCACCCTTGCATTCCTGGGATGAAGCCTACTTGGTCATGGTGGATGATATCTTTGATGTGTTCACTCTTAACATTTATTTTTCAGATCATCATAACTACATCATAGCCTCCTTCCCATCTTCCTCCACACCCTTCAAATACATCCCTCCTTGCTCTTTGTCAAATTCATTCCCTCTTTATTTATTAATGGTTGTTTACAGGCACGTAGGCATATATGTAAATGAGTATCTATAAGTACATATATTCTTAAATATATTTTAACAGAATAATAATATTCTCATAATCTTGAAATAATTGCTATGGATTTAATTAATATCTCTACAATGCAAACTTTATATTCTAGCTAAGGAGAGAATCAACCTTGACAAAGAAAAGCAAATCTTGCAAGGTTACTGATATCTAGCAGGAAAGCAGTTCCTATAGAATGCAACAGTCTTTTCATGCTGAAATTAAAAGTTAAAAATGGAGAGCTTTAACACACCAGAAAAAAAAAAAAAAAAAAAAAAAAAAAAAAAAAAAAAAAAAAAAAAACACCTTAATTATCCTTACTGGAGTTGAAAGTACAATGAGAAAGGAAAGAAGTAAGGACAATGATTAAAATATGATTTAAGGAAAATTAACATTAGAATATAAGCTAAATTCTCATTTCTTCAAACACTATTCTAGTAACGATGAGAAAAATTCATTTGACAAAAGAGTGGCAGGTCTGGACTGGAGGACGGTTCAGAAATAAGAGCACATGTTGCTTTTGTAGACCGTCTGATTCAGTCCCCAGCACCTACATGAGTGCTCATATTCCCTTGTAACTGCAATTTCAGGGGCTCTGAAACTCTTTTCTGGCCTTTGCTAAATCCTGCACACATGTGGTACACATAAACTCTTCTAGGCTCCTATAAAATTACTAACTAAATAAATGCACCATTTTTAAAGTAGCTTGTAGTCTGCTAATGTAGGTATAAATTTGCCTTCTTCCAACTCCAAAATGGATAAACATAATAGTGAAAATGTCGTCTTTGAACAAGTTCGGTTTAAGAATTTTTTAAAAGAGGTCTGACTATGGTGCCTTTAACACATATTAGTTTTGTTTTCAATAGCCTGTCAGCTACTATATTGTACAGTTCCGATTGTTTCAGGCATGCTAAAACGAAACAGCTGTGAGGCTTATTTCAATTTTAATTCCAAGGACATGGCTACCAAAACAGGAAGGTTGAAAATCAGTTGCAGTTTCTTCCAATTATAGTCATGCATCGCAATTTCAAACAGATAGCTGTAATCACTGTGCTATTCAGACTGGTAAGACCAGGGCTTATACATGCTTCACTCATATTTTAATTTTTATGCAAATGGCTACATTTAGTACTGTTGATGAAAGCTTAAACATTAATGAATATGTAGTAACTTAAATAGAGTGTAATTCAATAAATAGTTGTAAGCTGGCAGGGTGAAACACAGGGAGACAGAAGAGATTGTTTTATTTTCATGTACTAATTAAGAACAGTAAGCTGAGTTATTGCTGAAGTAGAATGTGGGTAAAATTTGAACCAAGCAGAACAGTGGTAGGTCCTCACTAACCAAAATAGTAATCATAACCCCCCCCCAAAAAAAAACAAGGTAATCATAATAAAAGAAAATTTAACTTGTAAATAGCTAGATGTAATATGCCATTGAAGGCTGAGAAGCTAAGGTTTATTGTTTTGTTTTGTTTTCCTTTTTCATGCTAGAAATACTATGGAGAAGGGAATGCTTAATATTCACTTTCAAAAAAATGGTCCTCTAGGAAAACCACGCTCCCCAGGAAACTGCCTCTTTTAATTTTAATCATATAATTGTATGATACCAGATATTCAACCCTATACATACAAGTCAAACATAAACATACAAGTAACGTTATACAATTTGAGCAGCTAAGCAGGGTGTAATTATAAGCACATGCAAACACACACACACACACACACACACACACACACACACACACACTGCATAACAACAATTAAGAAACAACAAAGTAAAAATGGTAAGGAAAAAATTGGGGCCAGAAAATAAAAAGGAGGTATGTAATAAAATGTTCTTTGTTTTCGCTACAGGTATCAGTTATACAGAAAGAAAAGTTGTGGTCAAATGTATGAACCCACTGTAGTGGTAATCACAGCTCTAGCCAATCAAATGTTCTTGTACTTTGTCACAGTGACTCTTTGGAAGCTGTCCTGTGCGGAATTACACGAGTGCCATACATGGTGCTTCATTTTTCAACACATGCATCAGCTTTTTAATACTTTACAAGAGTTCATTTTATGATACATAATCAAAAGAAAGTATCAGGAGAGAACTGGGTCATGTGGACAGTTAGATCCAAGGTTAAAGGCATCATTTGGTGGAGGACTAGAGATGGTTCTGTGGTTAAGTGCACTTGCAGTGAGAACTGGAGTTTAATTCTTTGCACCCATGTGAAAGAACTCACAACTGCCTGGAGCTCCAGTTCAAAGGCATTCCAGGCTTCTGGATTCTGCAGGTGCAGGCATCCCATCTGCAGACACATATCCATAAGGTGTAATTCAAAATAATATGTTGAAAAGGTGACTTTTGGTTATTTTTATGAGGTTATTTAAATATGTATGCATGTATTTTATTAAAGGCAGTACCTTTTGTTTGCTTTAGACACATTTTTAATTTATATTTTAATTAATGATAATTTATTCACTTTGTATCCCAGCTGTAGCCCCCACCCTTGTCCCCTTCCAATCTCACTCTTCCTCCCTCTTATCCTCCTCTGCCCATCCCCCAGTCCACTAATAGGGGAGCTCCTCCTCCCCTTTCATCTGACCCTAGCCTAAGATGATCAGTCCTCATTCAGAAAGGCAAATGAGATAGACATCAGAAGAGGGAGAAAACAGGGAATAGGACAAGAGTCTACCACAGAGGGCCTCTGAAAGACTCTATCCTGCAAGGTATCAAAGCAGATACTAAGACTCATAGCCAATCTTTGGGCTGAGTGCATGGAATCTTATGAAAGAAGGGATAAACAGAAATACCTGGAGAGGACAGGAGCTCCATAAGGAGAGCAACAGAACCAAAAAATCTGGACCCAGATGTCTTTCCTGAGACTGATACTCCAACCAATGACAAAGCATGGAGATAACCTAGAACCTCTGCACATGTGTAGCCCATGGCAGCTCAGTGTCCAAATGGGTTACTAGTAAGGGGAACAGAACCTGTCTCAGTCAGTGGCTGGTTCTTTGATCACCTCCCTCTGAGGAGGGAGCAGCCTTGCCAGGCCACAGAGGAAGACAATGCAGCATGTCCTGAAGAAACAGTACCTTTCTTATCGCCCATTTTTAGGCCCCTTTTTATATTTTTGCTGATTTGAGTTTTATCTTATTTTACTTTATTTTATTTTATATGGATGATTGTATTACTTGGCTGTAGTTCTGTGCATCACATGCATTCAGTGTCCACAGAAGCTAGGAAAAGGCCCCTGGAAATGAGGATACAGACATTTGTTAGGCAGGAGTTAGGGACTGAACCAAGTTCCTTTAAGGGGGCAGCCAATGCTCTTAAAGACAGAGCCATCCCTCCAGCACATAAAGCTTCTTCTCATCCTAACTTTTTGCTAATGTCCTTGGTGACTTCATCTCATTACTGACTAGAAAGCCATCCCCAGGATGATAGTCTCCATGGCCTGCCACTCATTTCTCCCTTGAAAGTATGTCCTTTTCACAGCCATTCTTAGCATTGTCAAAGCTGAAAGCATCTCCCTAGTTGGTCACAGAAATTTACAATTCATACTTTTTTTTTGTATACACAGTAAAGGGATTTTTAAAGCATTACTTATAAATATTCACAGAATTTAAGGATTTCTGACAAATCCCAGAGAAACCTATATAGTTCAAACCACAAGTGGCATGCTTTTGAGTACCACACATAATTGTTACCAACTCTGAATTTTCTTATTTTTTTATTTATGTATATTTTGCATGTATTCATGTTTTGTTTCCATTTGTCTCTTTCAGCTCACCCATCCTCACCTATACTTTCTCCTCAATACTAGACTTAAACTGATACATTACTTAATTTAAATTTTCTCAGTCTTTTGCTGAAAAATTTCAATGTTCCTAATTAAATCATTATTTTAATTAAAGCCAAAATATTTATAAGATCTTCAAAATCCTCAGGTTCTCAGATTTCTAATATTCATCATTATATTTTTCAGCCAAATTGGGTTCATCAACATTTAAACATTCTGGAGCATTGTGTCTCCTTTCCATTAAACTAGCCATTAGCTAGCCACCTATCTCTGTTCTCCAACTCTTTGCCTAACTCTTACCTCTTCTGTTTTCAGCAGGTAGATTCCGAACAGTCTCTGAATATTGCATTTGTCCTCACCTAAATCATCTATTTTTCATAGTTTGTAGCTTGACACAAGATGCAGCACACTGGTGCTGTATTAATGTCTGGTTGTAAGAGGCACTCTCAGAGCTCTTGAAGCTTGGAGGTGAACGTCCATTTTTTGAGACTTCACCAGGGAATGTTTTAAGCTGAGGAGAATGATTGTATTTGTGAAAACCCTTAAGTATGAGAATGTTCACACTGTATGTTGGTCACATGGGAAGCCAGCACAAGCTTATAAACTTGAATCAAAACACAAGGTACATTGCACCCCCTATTTTGTGGATATCTTCTTTAAAACTGTGACACATACTGGGAGTTGATTGATTCTCTTTTTTCCCTTCTTTCTTTCTTTCTTTCTTTCTTTCTTTCTTTCTTTCTTTCTTTCTTTCTTTCTTCTTTAATTTTTTTTACACTTTATTCACTTTGTATCCCCCCATAAGCCCCTCCCTCCTCCCCTCCCAATCCCACACCTATGTTTATGTTGGCAACACTAGCTGCACGAAGTGAAAAACAGAACAAAAATACATCTAAAAGAAAAGATGTGAAAGGAAAGGAAACTTGCTCATATCGCATAGACAGGGATAGTAGTTACCAGAGATGTGTAGAAAGGGTAAATGTGGGAGTGCAGGAGAAGAAAATGTGTAAATGTAATCAGGATGCAGTACAGAATTGTCAGAATTACATTTCTAAAATCTGTACACCTAAAGAAACTAATCAAGAGGGAGGACTCTTGCTAAAATGCTCAATTCCTATCCAGAAAGGCAAAGAGGATGGACATCAGAAGAAAGAGAAAAGAGGGAACAAGTCAGGAGCATGACACAGAGGACCTCTGAAAAGCTCTGTCCTGCAGAATATCAATGTAGATGCTGAGACCTTGGGCAACCTTTGGGCAGAGTGCAGGGAATCTTAGGAAAGAAGTGGAAAACAGTTAGATCTGGAGAGGACAGGAACTCCACAAGGAGAGCAACAGAACCAAAAAATCTGAGCACAGGGGTCTTTCCTGAGACTGCTATTCCAACCAAGGACTATGCATGGAGATAACCTAAGACCCCTGCACAGATGTAGCCCATGGCAGTTCAGTATCCAAGTGGGTTCCATTGTAATAAGAACAGGGACTGTCTCTGACATGAACTGATTGGCCTGCTCTTTGATTACCTCCCTCTGAGAGGGAAGCAGCATTACCAGGCCACAGAAGACAACACAGCCACTCCTGATGAGACCTAATTGACTAGGATCAGAAGGAAGGAAAAGAAGTCCTCCCCTATCAGTGGACTTGGGGAGGGGCATGCATGCAGAGGGTGGAGGAAGGGAGGGATTGGGACCAGAGGAGGGAGAGAACCACAGGGGGGAATACAAAGTGAATAAAGTGTAATTAATAAAGAATAGATAGATAGATAGATAGATAGATAGATAGATAGATAGATAGATAGATAAGAATTATTGCTATAACAATTCTTGTAGCAAAATTGCTAATTTAAGATGTCTTTCCTAAGACAAGGCAGACAGTCCTGATGAGACCTGATAGGTTAGGGTCAGATGGAAAGAAAGGAGGACCTTCCCTATCAGTGGACTAGTGTAGGGGCATAAGAAGAGAAGAGGGAGGGAGAGAGGGATTGGGAAGACACAAAGGAGGAGGCCACAGTGGGAAACAAAGTAAATAAATTGTAATTAATAATAATAATAATTTTTAAAAAGCTGCCTTTCCTAAAAAATCATAAAGAATGGAAAATGGAAAAAATCGAACATGGCAAAATATAAATCCTCTCTCTGCTCAGTCATATCTGATCCCAACTTCATCTAGTTCCCAAGAAGACATGTCAATAATCACCCTTTGAATGATTTTTCCATATTATTGTCAGTTTCACTAAAAATAGAAATAAAATATATATTATTAAATTTATTTTCCTATTACCTTTCTTTTTGGAATTGTTTTCCTTTACCAATCTCTTCATAAAAGTGAATTATTACATTACAAAATATGCAACACATATTAGGTTCCTAAACACTATGTTTATTGTGTGACCCAGAAACACCAGAAATGTGTGCCAAGGAGAAATTTGATCAAGTTTGCCTCTAAGGATTGTGCTAAGTAAAGATTTAGTATTGAATTGAAAATGACAGTGAATAGTATTGTACTACATCAGTGCTATTTTTCCCATAACTTTTAGTGATTATTTACACACTAAAAGTATAGAATCAGTGAGATGACAAAGAAGGCTGTAGCAGCATGGAGGTTCCTGAGCTATGAAAATGTAAATCTTCTGTGGGTAATTTTCAGCACTGGGCTTATAGAACTGTGGGTTTGGTTCCTTCCTACTACAATGTGATGTCCCCTGTCTCCCTTTTTCACACTCCTTCTGCTGACCCATGGCTTATTTATTCATTTACTTACTTACTTACTTACTTAGTTATTTTTTTTTTTTTTACTTCATAATTCTGCTTCACAATCATCTAGCTCTGTTATCTTAAGACTAACCTCGGTTCCTACAACTCCTATCAGCAGTAGCAGCTGATATGCGGGAATGGCTAGGTGGCCTGCAGATATCCATTTAGGAGGGAAAAGTATGTGCATTCTTTTATTTCAATATGTTAATCATCTTAGAGGAAATCAGTTCCATCCCTTCACTGGTTGTCAGGTGGCTGGCTTCTGAGCCAACTTTTGATACAGACTTGGCTGTCTGTAACCTTGAATATCCTGGCACAAGGCAGAATTCCTGGTTACAGGATGCAGTGGTGTAGGTCCTGGCAATAGGAGTGTATCATGACACCTTCCCACAGCAATTCTACCTTGCCTGCTTCTGTGAATGGCAGCCAACAAAAGAAATAATTAGTTTTGCTGTTCTTGGAAATTTTTACAAAATTATATTTTCAATTATTAAAAATATGTGAGGGAATAATCATTGTAGATGCATCTAATTACCACTAAGAACCACTCCTGACTTATTATTAATGGACTGAATTATATGTAATTCTTTCAATAGTTTTAGGCCATTACAAACTAAGCCTCTTTAGTGGTGAAGTGTTCTCATGTTCAAGGTTGGCAGCCAGACAAGGCAGGCTCTCAGTTCTCAAATCCTGAATTCTAAAACACCTTTTCTTTCAGTTGGATACATATTTTTAAATCGTGGAATTATCTTATAACTGTAAGCCAAGTAGAGCGTGTGTGTAGGAAGAATGCTTTTTGTTGTTGTTCATAAGCCCGTGAGATAAGTTCTTCAAAGATTACTTGGAATGTGTCCACCGCAGGAAAGCATGTAGTAAATTTAGCCGCCTTATTCATATTCTGCACCCATGCTCGGAGAGACAGGCTAAATGCGGATTTATGAAGTAAGTAAATAAACTCAGCCCACAATTGGCTTTCAGGAGAGCCTGCTTTCTCTCAGCAGCCGCTGCTTCTGGTCTCTGCTTCTTCTGAATGAAAAAAAAAAAAAAAAAAAAAAAAAAAAAAAAAAAAAAAAATTGAAGTGTAGGAAAGAGGCACACCCTGCTGAGTTAACACTCAGGTTCTTCTGTTTGAAGCATGTGAGACGCATTCGAGTAGACATTTACGCTTTCATTTTGTCACATGGCCTGAAACAGAAGGTCCTTTAAATAGATGACAGGAATCCATAAGCACTTGCTTCTGAGATCAGTATGAGAAATTGTTGTTGCTGTGTAGGGAAGAAAGGAATTGGCTCTCTGCATGTCCCCCACCCCCGCCCCCAACATTAAATAAGGATTGCACCTTGAGGGTTTCATTTCATTTCTAAAGTTAGACTCTAAAATATATGATACGTTCTAAATTTACAACAATGCGCTTTCACAGGCAAGAGTGGGAAAGTTAGTTTCTTAGAATAAATCTTCTCTGCCTTCAATACAAATTTTCATATGAAGGGAGGTGTGCCTAACTCATTTTGTCTATGTAAATTGGCAAAAGATTCTAAGTACATATATCAAAGAGTACTCATTTGTATTTGAAAAGAGTAAGAAAAAAAATCTTTCACCCACAACTTTCAGAAAAATTAAGAAGCTGGAGAGAATCATTAAAATCCCTATTTTCAAAGCATGAGGAAAGGTAGGTAGAATTCTCAAAATGTGGGTGTGTTTTTAAATTTTTATATAAGATGCTACAAGGCACAAATAAGTAAACTAAGACACTAATATAATGCTAATATCATGATAACAAAGGCACAAATTGTGTTCTTAAGTACTTTGTCATCAGTGTCAAATATAATATAAGCAGCATAAATATTTGCCCAACATGGAATCATTATTTAAACTTGTCTTTTAACAATTCCCTTCATGAACACTTAATTTAAAGTAGAGAATTTAAAAAGTTATTTCAAACTTTACAAATATTCACCCACTGAACTCTCTTCTAAGTTGAATTTACAATTTCTCTTCTGAATAATATACACAGCTATCCTGTTCTATGCTTCAGAGGGACTTCACTTTCAACCTACTGTATAAAAATAATTAACCCAATGTAAGGACAGGCAATGCCACATACTCTTTACTAACTTAGTAATTTATTCCTACCAGTCAACAAATTTTCTAAGTGTCATTTTTGCCAGAACAAATATTGTCCAGTATTTGTTAGGCAGTATTACTTCCACTGAACTTACATATCTTTTAAGAATAGATGTTGTCTGTGCTTGTTTGGAGGTTCTGATCAAGGAACGCAACTATTCCTATATCCTTGACCCAAGACAGGTCCTCCTCTATTCAGTGAAGACAGAGCATGCAGCTTCAGGAGGGAAGCACACGGAGGAGCGGTGAGGAAGGAAGGGGACACCCACCCGCCTAGCCAGCCAGATCAGCCAAATCAGCCAAATCAACCCTGGCGATCAATGGGCTGACAAACATTGCAGCCAGATCACCCTCACACATTCACACAAGGGAATACTACTTTAAAATCAAGGAAATCGTGAAATTGGCAGGCAAATGGATGGAACTAGAAAAACTTATCCTGAGTGAGGTAACACAGATCCAGAAAGACACACATGGTATATACTCACTTATAAGAGGATATATATTTATTTAGTCTTACTGTACAGGATAGACATACTTCAATGCACAGAAGCTGAGAAGATAAGTCTGATGGGCAACTTAGGCTTCATGTCCACGTAATAGTTAAAGGAGTCCAGAGTATCTCTGATATAGACTATGTTGCATACTTTCTGATCAGTTCCCCCCCCTGAATGGACTTACCTACATAGGCCACAGGGGAGGAAGAACAATTCAATCCTCATGTGAATACATGAGCTGAAGTGTCTGAGTAGGGGGGGGGGCTCCCCTATTTTAATCAGTATGGGAGAGGGGATATGGCACAGAAGGTAAGACTGCAAGGAGAGAAGGAAAGAGCCTAAGAATGAGATATAAATTGAATTAATTAATTAAATAAAAAAAAAGATGTTGTCTGTAAAACTTGGCTATTCCCTGATTTCCCTGATGGGCCAGAAACAGCGAGCCAAGCACAGACAGAGAACCCAGCAGAGCTGAGCAAGGCATGGGACCCAAGGTGCATTGTCCTCTTCTTCAAGGAGGCCTGTGGGTCACTGGAGCAACTCTAGGTTTGGGGATCTTTTTACCTACTCCCCAGAAGCTTGGCCCTCCTGGGTCAGAAACAAGAGACCAGCACAGCCAGTGAACCTAGCAGAGCTGAGTCAGGAGCAGGACCCAAATCCCATTGTCTACTATCTCAAGGAATCCTGTGGGGCACTGAAAAATACAGCTTTTTCAATGACAAAATAATCATTGGAGTCATCGTGATTTTTGATTTCATTTTGAGAAATTGCAACTCAACCTGTCTAATTGATTTCTGCTCTTCCTTGAAGAGAAAAATGTTTTTCTCTTTTGTTAAATGATAAATTAAGTCAACATGAAAGGCATTTTTAGAATATCATGAACTAAATGCACATTTGCCTAGAAAAATATCCATTTAAGACATAATTATTAAATTACAAGGTGTTCTTAAAGATACTGCTTTTCAAATCTTGCATTGCAGTTAATTCTTTTGGGTAGCATATATTATTTTTATTCTATTAGAAATTCACACATGTATAACAATATGGTTTTATCTGATTGGACCAACTCACCTAAAACTCCTTCTATATTCCTCCATATATACAATACATATGTCTTTATTATATTTCTCCACATATACATACACACAAACATACATACATATATATAACTTACATATATGAGTGTGTGTATACACAATATACATCACAAGCATACCTGCAGGCCAGCATGACAAAGGCTTTTTTCCATTGAGTTTCTATCTCTAGATTACTTCATTTTTGTCTGAAGTTGACAGCAACTAACCAGCACTCTCTTCAAATATTACTCTTGTGTTACTAAGTGTCATTTTTGCCAGAACAAAATAAATATCTTTAATATGTAGATTTACATGAAGTCTTTTTTCTGTAGAGAAAAGTCCATTCCTCTTAACTGAAGATAATATTGAAGTTTATTAGGTATAATTTAGACAGTTGGGCTACATACATTAAAGATATAGTTCAAATATATTCCATACACTGTAGTATCATTCAAATTTTATAATCTAGCCAAATAATCTAGTAAATAACAAAGTTAAGAATAATTAAATCAAAGCACAGCTATGAAGAACATATAAGAAAATGAAAAATATATTTTAGATATGTAAATTCCACTATTTGGAGTTTTATTATTTCACATTTTTATTGGTGTGTCAATAAAAGTTAGTTTCCATTTTCATTAAGGAACATGTCCTGAAATAACTCCTATCGCTACAATAGCTACTATAGTAACCCACCTGGAAATTAGTAAGTATGACTCAAGATGTAAAAATCATACATGAAATTATATAAAAAATGACATGAGTTGATCTTAAGTAACTATTTAGATGCACAAGTCTGGTCTATAGCATAAACTTCATACTGTGAATTTATGAATATATGAATATACATAAGAGAAATGACATAATTTATTAAAATGAAATTCTTTAAAAAATGAAAACAGCATACCTATGTTTAAAAGATATCTTTTGGTGTAAAGTAAAAGACACATTAATCTGCTTTAATTAAGCATGAACCACTCAGAGAACAGCATTTGCTTTGTTCACTTCTCTTTAGAAGAAGCTATCCAAGCTTTATTCATTGCTAGTTTGAAATGCATGAAAACTAGTTCTGAAAAAATAATTTCAGTATTTTAAAGATTCATGTTTCTTTGTGTTTGTGAGATTTATTTTTCTAAAGTTAATTTTGTTCTAGAATTGAAATGTAAAAAAAAAGATGTTTTGAAATTGAAAATAAGTTCACATTTATAATAGATTCAAAGCTTATAAAAATAATTCACCCATGTATTTTTTTTTTTTATAATTTCCTTTAATTCTAAGCTTTTTGGTGTGATAGTTACTATGCGGGTGACTGCTTTGTTCTGGCAGCTTCAATGAAATTTCCTGACATATCTACCTCAGTGATTTCATAACTTCAAAGACAAGTGTGGAAGCAGTCCTAAAATTATTATTAAATATAAAAGCCAGAACATTTCAGAAATAAACATTAAATAATTAATATAAGTAATTCAACAATTACCATAACTGTTCTACTGTAATAAAAAAAATAAATAAGCTTTCCAACACAAGATTACAAAATATTTTTTGCAGAGCTATTCAAAACTGAGGATAAAGCAATGTTTCTACTAAGGGCTTATTAATGTTTCTTTGTATTAATTTTAAATTTATGAATAAGTTAATTTTAAAGAGAACCGTTTTCTAAAATATTGGTAGAATAAAATATACTTACTGTAGAGGCACACTAAATGTTATCATTCAAAACATTTATTAGCTTTTTTCATGGGTTGTCTGTTTTATGAAAACTGTCTAAAGGAGTATAATCTGACATATTACACTCAAATCCAAATTTTGTGAATCAAAAAAGATAAAATTATTAGTGTTATTTAATTCTATATCTTATTCATTTCATCTTATAAAATTGGTACATTTGTCATAGCAATATTATTGGTAGATGATTTTTGCGATTTTGTTAATAAATGTGACTTGGCCTACTGTGGTACTAAGCTCAAGGCCTTCCACTGTCCATGTCCAAATTATGGATACATTTACCTCTACTCGTGTTGTAAAAGGAGGTAAAAACATAGGTAAAATAAGGGAAAAACATGCCAAAAAGTGGAAAAATAATAACCTCTTCAGTCAGTTCTGACAGGTTAATTTCTTGTGTTTTATCATGTATAATTATCAGCCTGAGAAAATTTCTCTATATTATATATTGTAAACTAATTAAGAAAAAGCATGTAACCAATTTTAGATTCAAGAAATATGATTTCTATTACCTTGAACCATTACCAAAAAGCAGACAGAAGGTCAAGACACCTTGGTATTCTGGAAGAAAAAGAATTGAAGAAGAAATCAGAATACAGAAAGCTCTCCAGTACTCATGGATCCGTAGGACTGACTGAGTAAAATTGCCAGCCTCTCAAAAGCAATCTACAAATTCAAAATTTCAACAATCCTTTATGGACCTTAAAAGGGACATAATCTGATTGGCCTGCTCTTTGATCACCTCCCCCTGAGGGGGGAGCAGCCTTCCAGGCCACAGAAGATGACAATGCAGCCACTCCTGATATGCTCTGATAGACTAAGATCAGAAGGAAGAGGAGGGCGACCTCCCCTATCAGTGGACTTGGGGAGGGGCATGCGTGAAGAAGGGGAAGGGGAGGGTGGGACCAGGAGGGGAAGAGGGAGGGGCTGATGGGGGGATATAAAATGAATAAAGTGTAATTAATAAAATTAAATTAAATTTTAAAAAGTCCATACAATTTTCACCTTCATATAGAAAAAGAAAAGGAAAGCAGAACAAGATTGCTAAAACTATCCTGAACAATTAAATAACTGCTGGAGGTATCACTAGCTCTGATTTCAATTCATAAAACAGAGAAATGGTAATAAAAACCACATGGTATTGACATAAAAACAGACATGATCATTGGAACCAAATTGAAGACCTAGACATAAATCCACACACCTATCAACAACTGTTTTTTTTTTTTTTTTTTTAATTTTATTTTATTTTTTTTTTCTTTTTAGTTACATTTTGTTAACTCTGTGTCCCAGCTGTATCCCGCTCCCTCATTCCCTCCCCAACCCCACACTCCCTCCCTGGTCTCCTCCCTGCCCCTTTCCAAGTCCCCTGATAGGGGAGGACCTCCTCCCCTTTCATCTGTCCCTGTTTTATCAGGTATCTTCAGGGCTGGCTGCAAAGTCCTCCTCTGTGGCCTAACAGACTGCTCCTCCCCTGGGGGGAGGTGTCAAACAGCCTGCCCTTGAGATCCTGTTAGAAATAGTCCGTGTCCCCCTTACTTTGGAAAACTACTTGGTTACTGAGCTACCACAGGCCACATCCGAGCAGAAGTTCTAGGTTATATCCATAGATGGTCCTTGGTTGAGTGTCAGTCTCAGAAAAGACCCTGTGCCCAGATATATTTGGTACTTGTAGAGCTCCTATCCTTTCCATATCATACTAACTCCCCTTCTTTCATATGATTCCCTGCACTCTGCCATGGTTTGGTTATGAGTCTTAGTGTCTGCTTTGAAATAATGCTAGGTACAGTCTTTCAGATGCCTTTTTGCGGTAGACTCCTGTCATACATTCAATGCACATCCCATTTGTCTTTCTAAATGAGGATTAATCACCTTCGCCTGTGTCCACTTTCTTGATTATCTTCTTTAGGTGTGTAGATTTCATTATGTTTATCATGTCTTGTAGGTCTATATAAGCGAGTATATACCAAGTTTGTCTTTCTCCTTCTGGGATACTTCACTCAGAATGATCTTTTCTAGATCCCACCACTTGCCTGCAAATTTCATGATTTCCTCCTTTTTGATTGCTGAGTAGTATTCCATTGTGTAAAAATACCACAATTTCTGTATCCATTCCTCCGTTGATGGACATCTGGGTTGTTTCCAAGTTCTGGCTATTACAAATAAAGCTGCTACGAACATGGTTGAACAAATGACCTTGAAAAAAAGATTCTCAGCTTCATATGGAGAAACAAAAAACCCAGAATCTCCAAAACAATCCTGTACAACAACAGATCATCTGGAGGTATCTCCATTCCCGATCTCAAGCTGTACTACAGGGCAACAGTAATAAAAACTGCATGGTATTGGCATAGAAACAGAAAGGAGGATCAATGGAATCGCATAGAAGACCCAGAAATAAACCCACACACCTATGAATACTCAATATTTGACAAAGAAGCCAAATCCATTCAATGGAAAAAAGACAGCATCTTCAACAAATGGTGCTGGACCAACTGGAAGTCTACATGCAGAAAAATGAAAATAGACCCATATTTATCACCCTGCACAAAACTAAAGTCCAAGTGGATCAAGGACCTCAACATAAAACCAGATTTTTTTTTTTTTAAAGCCAGAAATACACACTGAAAACAACAACAACAACAAATCTTTTACAAATGATGCTGGTCTAACTGGATGTTAATATATTGAATAATGCAAATAGATCCATATCTATCACCCCACACAAAACTCAAGTGGATAAAAAATCCCAGCATAAAAACAGACACACTGAACCTGATAGAAATGAGAATGGTGAACATTTTTTAATTCATTGTCACAGGAGACAAACTTCTGCACACACCAATAGTGCAGACACCAAGACTGACAACTAATAAATGAGATATCATGAAACTGAAAAGCTTCTTTAAAGCTGTCAATTAGACAAAGAAGCAGCCTACAGAAAGAAGAAATATTTTTGCCATTCCACATCTGATAGAGGTATAATATCCAAATCATATATTTAAAAAAACTCAAGGAATTAGAAATAAAAACCCAAATAATCCAATTTAAAAATAGGTTACAAATCTAAACTTGATGGAGAAATATCAAATGGCTGAAAAAAAACTTATAGAAATGTTTAATACCCTTAGCCACCAGGGCAATGCAAATCAAAACTACTTCGATATTCTATCTCACACCTGTCAAAAGATCTAAAATCGACAGAATAAGTGACAGTTCATGCTGGCAATGTTGTGGAGCAATGGAGAACACTCCGCCATTGCTGGTGGAGTACAAACTTGCACTATCACCATGAAAGTCAATGTGGTGGTTCCTCAAAAAATTGCGAATTGATCTACCTCGAGGTACAGCTATACCCCTCATGTGCTTATACCCAAAAGACCCTTGATCTTACCACAAGGACACTTGTTCAATTATGTTCACTGTGGCTTTATTCATAGCCAGAAATTGGAAACAAACTAAATGTTTCTAAATTAAAGAATGGGTAAAGAAAATGTGTTACATTTACAGAGTGGAGTACTATTCAGGTGGGAAAAAAAGTGACATATAATTTGCAGGCAAATGGATGAAATTAGATAAAAAACAAGAAAAAAAATCTTCCTAGTGTGGTAACCCAGACTCACAAATACAAATATGCATGCATTTGCTTTTTTTCTTTAATTTAAAATTTTATTTTTTTCTATTAATTACAGTTAATTCACCTTGTATCCCAGCTGTAGCCTCCTTCCTTATTCCCTCCGAATCCCACCCTCCATTCCTCATCTCTTCCCATGCCCTTTTTCAAGTCCACTGGTAGGGGAGGTTCTCCTACCTTTCCATCTGACCCTAGCCTATCAGGTCTCAGGACTGGCTGCATTGTCTTCCTCTGTGGCCTGGTAAGGAAGACTGCTCTCCCCTCAGGGGGAGGAGATCAGAGAGTTGGCCACTGAGTTAAAGTCAGAGACAGTTCCTGTTCCCCTTACTATAGAACCTTATGTATTTGCTTGTAAGTGAATATTAGCAGTTAAGTAAATGGTAGTTATGCTAAAATCCACAGACCCAGAGAGGTTAAGCAAAGAGGAGGGCTCTAGGTTACATCCCTGGGAAGGGGAAACATTAAAAGTAATTTGCAGTTGGATTAGGCACATGTGGGGAAAGGATCAGAAAAGATTAGGTGGGAGTGCTATAGGAAGAGAATACAAAGGCAAAACAGCTGGGATTAGGGAGCATTGAGAAGGTGTGAAACCTAGTGAAGTAGAAACTTCTTGAAATCTATGGAATGCACCTACTGAAGACTCCTAGTAATGGAGAATACAGAGTCTAAACTGGCATTTTACACACACACACACACACACACACACACACACACACACACACATATATCTTTAATAAAGGCTTTCGGTGGTGTACCTTGGTTGTAATTGGTTGAGATATAGGCAAGGGAGACTATGGAGGTCACCAAACAATACAGAATAGATGGTCACTCTCTAAAAACTGTCAGCAAGGGGTTGGGCACAATGCCAAGGAAAACATCCACACTGCTCATTGAATATAGAGAGGTCGAGCAGATGTCTGCATGGAGGCTTCACTACTATATTTTAGTCTCTTTGGTGTAAGAATGTATTCTGCAGTCTTCAGAAAGAAAAACTTGGACACCAATGCAGCCACAAAACCTCCACTTACAGTCTGTTTTGCCTGCAAGATAAACTGGGGCCATGGTGGCTCAGAAATTGTGAGAGTGGGAAACCAACGTTTGGATTAATTGAGGCCCATGCAAGGAGAGGGAGACTATACTTTACTCTGCTCAGATGGCCAGGAACAAGAGACTAAATAGCCCTGACTAATAGTCATTAGTCATTTCATATATATATAAAATGATATATAACTATATATATATATATATTTTTTTTTTTCTAACTATATTCTGCTATCCTCATAGATCAGTGACTTGTGCAGTCATAATCAGAGAGATTTCCTTAGGGAGAAGATGGTAGCAGAGATAATATGCAGAAAAAAGTCTAAATTGGCATTCCATTTAGGTCTAAATACTCAACAGCCTCAGTTTCTACACATTGTCCAACTCTGGGTCTCTGTGTTAATTACTGTCTATTGCAAGAAGATACTTCTCTGATGAAAGAGTTGAGTGATTCTCTGATCTATGAGCAAAATAATACGTCATCAGGACTCATTTTATTGCTATGTTTCTTCATCCAAATAACAGTAGCAGTTATCCTTTAGGGCTTTTGCCTTTTTTAAACTCTAGTACTTGGCCACATTAATCGTGTTGGAGATAGGGTGCATCTCATGGAGTGAATCTTAAATCTAATCTAAGAGTGGTTTGTTGTTCCCATAACATTTGTATAACTAGTGCAACAGTATATCTTACAGAAAGGTTTTAGGTCTTAGGGTATATAGTGGGTTATATTAATAATTGTTTTTCTCTTTCTGTAGAGTGAAAAGCATCTTCTAGCACCATTAACATTAGTAAGAAGTTTTGATGCTTCTATTTGGCCGCCAGCCCCACTTTGACAAATATGATGACATAAGTAATTTTTTTTTTAGCTATTTATTATTTCATTAATTTGACATTTAGAGAGTTTATGTTATTTGTAAATTTGTCATAATAAAAAACATATATGTGACAAATTTCAATCCTAAATATTTCACTTTAATTTTTCAATATGTTCAATATTTTATTATGATAGATAATTTTATAACATAACAATTGCAAATAAATTTACATTGGTTATACTTGTGCTTTTTAAATTTTATTTTATTTTTTTATTATTAGTTACATTTTATTAACTCTGTATCCCGGCTGTATCCCTCTCCCTCATTCCCTCCGAATCTCACCCTCCCTCCCTTATCTCCTCCCTGCCCCTTTCCAAGTCCACTGATTGGGGAGGACCTCCTCCCCTTTCATCTGACCCTGTTTTATCAGGTATCATCAGGACTGGCTGCAAAGTCCTCTTCTGTGGCCTAGCAGGACTGCTCCTCCCTTGGAGGGGGTGGGGGGATCAAAGAGCCTACCATTGAGTTCATGTCAGAAATAGTCCCTGTTCCCTTTACTATGGGAAACCAATTGGTTACTGAGCTACCACGGGCTACAACCGAGCAGAGGTTCTAGGTTATATCCATACATGGTCCTTGGTGGAGTGTCAGTCTCAGAAAAGACCTCTGTGCACATATATATTTGGTCCTTGTGAAGCTCCTATCCTTTCCACATCATACTAACTCCCCTTCTTTAAAATGATTCCCTGCACTCTGCCGAAGATTTGGATATGAGTCTTAGTATCTGCTTTGATACACTGCTAGGGAGAGTCTTTCAGAGGACCTCTGCGGTAGGCTGCTGTCCTGTTGTTTGTTTTCTTCTAAATCTAATGCACCTCCCATTTGTCTTTTTTTTTTAATTTTATTTTTTTTATAAGTTCCATTTTATTAACTCTGAATCCCAGCCGTGTCCCAATCCCTCATTCCCTCCCAGTCCATCCCTCCCTCCCTCATCTCTACCGTGCCCCTTGCCAAGTCCACTGATAGGAGGGACGTCCTCCAAATTAACTGATCCTGTTTTATCAGGTATCTTCAGGACTGGCTGCAAAGCTCTCCTCTGTGGCCTAACAGGACTGCTCCTCCCTTGGGGGGTGGGGAGGCCAAAGAGCCACTCATTGAGTTCCTGTTAGAAATAGTCCTTGTTCCCCTCACTATGGGAAACCAATTGGTTACTGAGCTACCACAGGCTACATCTGAGCAGAGGTTCTAGGTTACATTCATACATGGTCCTTGGTTGCATGTCAGTCTCAGAAAAGACCCTGTGCCCAGATATATTTGGTCCTTGTGGAGCTCCTATCCTTTCCTCATCAGACTAACTCCCCTTCTTTCTTATGATTCCCTGTACTCTGCCAAAGGTTTGGTCATGAGTCTTTGCTTTGAAAACACTGCTAGTTAGAGTCTTTCAAATGCGCTCAGTAGACACCTGTCATACGTTCAATGCACATCCCATTTGTCTTTCTAAGAGAGGATTGATCATCTTACCCCGTGTCCGCTTCCTTGTTTATCTTCTTTAGGTGTATAGATTTCATTATGTTTATCATATCTTATAGGTCTATATAAGCGAGTATATACCATGTTTTTCTTTCTCCTTCTGGGATATTTCACTCGGAATAATCTTTTCTAGATCCCACCACTTGCCTGCAAATTTCATGATTTCCTCCTTTTTGATTGCTGAGTAGTATTCCATTGTGTAAAAACACCATAGTTTCTGTATCCATTCCTCCATTGATGGACATCTGGGTTGTTTCCACGTTCTGGCTATTACAAATAAAGCTGCTACAAAAATAGTTGAACAAATATCCTGTTGTGTACTTGAGCAAACTTTGGGTATATACCTAGCAGTGGTATAGCTGGGTCTTGAGGAAGCACTATTCCTAATTGTCTGAGAAAGTGCCAGATTGACTTCCAAAGTGGTTGTACCAGTTTACATTTCCACCAGAAATGGAGGAGGGTTCCCCTTTCTCCACAACCTCTCCAGCATGTGTTGTCATTTGAATTTTTGATTTTAACAAATAAATTTTGTTTTAAGCAATAGAGCTCTTACCTTCAGGTTGTGGAGTGGAACCAATAGCCTTGCAATAAGCTGTGATATTATGTGATTTATTAGAAGGGGTATCAGAACATTTTAGCAGACAACTAAAAACAAACAAACAAACAAACAAAAAAAAACAGATGCGGAATTGTTACCGTGTTATTTGGTGACTCTACTGAAATTCTTTCCTTATAATTACATATTTTGGAAAGCTACTACAGTATTGAGTTTCCATATGACTTTTTAAAAAGATCTTTAATATTAGTTATCCCTACCTAACTTTCTCCTTTACAGTGTTCTCCCATCTCAGCTATTTATCCTTTTATTCTACTATGTTCTTTATACACTATAGTCTACTTCTTCTTCAATAGATCTTCTCCTTCTTCCTTTTAATAGTGCAAGCTACTTAACCTTTCTCATTATTTGGCTGAAGCATAAATATATAAACCTTAAAATTTAACATCCACTTATTAAAGAAATTGTTTGTCCTTTGGGTCCTGTGTTACTTCACTCTGGGTGATTTTTATGGTTGATCCATTTAACTGCAAAGTTTATAATTTGATATATTAACAGCTGAATAATATTCTACTCTGTAAGCTTACACATTTTCATGACATATTATTAGCTGAAAGTTATCTAGGCTGTTTCTAATGCCTGTCTATTGTGAACTGGCAAAAATAAATAAGGATAGACAATTATCTGTTTAGTAGTATTTAGAGTTATTTGGGTATATGACTCAGACTGATATAGCTAGATCTTGTCATAGATCAATTTTCAGCTTTTTGACAAAATCCAACATTCCTTCATAACAAAAATACCATAGAGACTAGACATAGAAAGATATATCTCAACATGATAAAAACAGTTTACATCAAGACCACAGCTAGCATCATCCTATATGGAGAGAAACACTATATAGTTTCACTAAAATTAAGAATGTCCACTCTCTTCATTTCTGTTTAATACAGTACTTGGAATTTTAACTAAAGCAGTAAAAGACAACTGACAAGTGAAAGACATTAAGGTGATGTTAATATGGAAGGAAGAAGTTAAACTATCTTCATCAGAACATGAAGAGGTCAAGTATCTGAAACTGTAAATGATTTAATTGTATACATAAAAGACCCTCAAGACCCCACTAAGAAAGTTCTACAGCTGATAAACACTTGCAGCAAGCAACAGCATGCAAAAAAAAACAAACACACACACACACACACACACACACACACATACACAAAGCAATAAGAAAACAAACAACAAAATTATAATAGCCTTCTTATATACAAATGATAAATATTCTGAGTAAAATAATGAATACTAAGTAGAAAATCAGAGAAATAATGGCTTTCAAAGAACCTCAAATGTATCTTAGGATAACTCTATCCAAACAAATGAAAGTTTATATACTACAAACTTTAAGATGCTGAAGAAAGAAATGGAAATAAACATCAGAAGATAGAAAGATCTAACATTCTCAGATAGTAGGAATAATGTTGTGAAAATGGGTTTAATAATTGAACCGATCTACAAACTCAAAGGAATATTCATCAAAGTCCAACACAATTCTCACTAAAATACTGAAACAAATTTTAACCTTGTATGAAAACACAAAACATCCATGATAGCCTAAACAATTCAGAATAATAAAAGAACTGTAGGAGGGATCTCCAGATTTCAAGGTGAACTGCAAAGCCTTAGTTAAAAGCAGCCCACACTGTATTGGAATTTAAAAAAAAAAAAAAAAAGGTTGCTCAACAGAATAAACTGATGACCAAGATATAATTCACACAAATACAGTCATTTAATTTTTAACAAAAGGCAAACATACAACCCAAACCTACAATCAATCAGCATCTTTGACAAATGGGGTTCTTCAAACTAATTTCATGGAACATTCCTTGTTTAAACCTCTCAATTTATTTTTAATTTTTTATTAATTACACTTTATTCATTTTGTATCCCCCCATAAGCCCCCCCTCCTCCCCTCCCGATCCCACCCTCCCTTCCCTTTCTACATGCATGCCACTCCCCAAGTCCACTGATAGGGGAGGTTCTCCTCTTCTTTCTGATATTAGTCTATCAGTTCTCATCAAAAGAGGCTGCATTGTCCTCTACTGTGGCCTGATAAGGCTGCTCCCCCCTCAGGGGGAAGTGATCAACGAGCAGGCCAATCAGATTATGTCAGAGGCAGTCCCTCTTCCCATTACTATGGAACCCACTTGGACACTGAACTGCCATGGGCTACACCTGTGCAGGGGTTCCAGGTCATCTCCAGGAATAGTCCTTGGTTGGAGTATGATTTTCTGGAAAGTTCCCTGTGTTCAAATTATCTTGTTCTGTTGCTCTCCTTGTAGAGTTCCTGTCTCCTCCAGCTCTTACTATTCCCACTTCTTACATAGAATTCCATTCACTCTGCCCATCAGTTGGCCATCAGGCTCAGCATCTGCTTTGACAGTCTATACTGCAGAAGCTTTCAGAGGCCCTCTGTGGCAGGTTTCAAGGTTGTTTCCTGTTTTCTTCTGGCTTTCAGAGGCCCTCTGTAGCAGGTTCCGAGGTTGTTTCCTATTTTCTTTTTCTTCTGATGTCCATCCTCTTTGCCTTTCAGGATGGGGATTGAACATTTTAGTTAGGGTCCTCTCTTTTGCTTAGTTTGTTTAGATGTACAGATTTTAGTGGGTTTATTCTATATTGTATGTTTATATGAGTGAGTATATACCGTGAGTGTCTTTTTGCTTCTGGGTCAACTCACTCAGGATGATCCTTTCCAGGTCCCACCATTTACCTGCAAATTTCATGATTTCCTTATTTTTCATTGCTGAGTAATACTCCATTGTATAGATGTACCACAGTTTCTGCATCCATTCTTCAGTTGAGGGGCATCTGGGTTGTGTCCAGCTTCTGGCTATTACAAATAAAGCTGCTACAAACATGGTTAAACAAATGTCCTTGTTGTGTACTTGCGCCTCTTTTGGGTATATGCCTAGGAGTGGTATGGCTGGATCTTGAGGAAGCGCTATTCCTAGTTGTCTGAGAAAGCGCCAGATTGATTTCCAGAGTGGTTGTACCAGTTTACATTCCCACCAGCAGTGGAGAAGGGTTCCTCTTTCTCCACAACCTCTCCAGCATGTGTTGTCCCTTGAGTTTTTGATCTTGGCCATTCTGATGGGTGTAAGGTGAAATCTCAGGGTTGTTTTGATTTGCATTTCCCTAATGGCTAATGAGGTTGAGCATTTCTTTAAGTGCTTCTCTGCCATTCGATATTCCTCTACAGAGAATTCTCTCTTTAGCTCTGTTCCCCATTTTTTAAGTGGATTACTTGGTTTATTGCTTTCCAGCTTGTTTAGTTCTTTATATATATTGGATATGAGTCCTCTGTCTGATAAAGGGTTGGTGATGATTTTTTCCCAATCTGTAGGCAGTTGCTTTGTTTTGATGACGGTGTCCTTTGCTTTACAGAAGCTTTTCAATTTCATGAGGTCCCATTTATTGATTGTTGCTCTTAGAGCCTGTGCTGTTGGTGTTCTGTTCAGGAAATTTTCACCTGTACCAATGAGTTCTAGGGTATTCCCCAGTTTTTTTTCTAGCCGATTTAATGTGTCTGGTTTTATGTTGAGGTCTTTGATCCACTTGGACTTCAGTTTTGTGCAGGGTGATAAATATTAAACCTCTCAATTTATAGCTGTAATAATATCACATAGTTAATATTTGAATCATGTACATAGAATTTGGTTCGAATTCTTACAGTTATAAAATGTGTGTTTTATATCATAATTTTAAATTAAAGACTGATACGTTTATCATTTTTTTATTTGTCAGCTTCTTTTAAATACATTTTAATTCATTACTTTTTTGAAGTATATCATTGATCTATGGAAAATTCATGGGTCAATACTTCCAGTCACTCAATTATATATAAAAAAAAAACTATTTTCATTATTTAGCACAAGAAACAAACAAACAGACCCCCCAAAAAAATATCAGAAGAGTCCATGCTTCACAATCTATAGTGACTTTTTTAGATGTAATTATGCATATACTTTATTTAAATTTTATATGGAAAAGATCCTATTAAACTTTATGCACATGGAATAGCTCCAGAGCTGGGAAACCCGAAGCAGTCATTCACTATAAATGCCTTAATTTACTGCGCTCACACTGACTTTCCTAAACAATACGTAATTACAGGTACTATAAAATAATCAAAATTCTAATGTATTGTTAGAAAGCTTCTTGACTGAACTGTAGGACATTGACAAATGCCACATTTTGCTGGTGAACATTCAACCTCTGAAAATTTAATTACCAGATCAGTATGGTCACTGTTTCTGTTGTTTCTATGTTAACCAAGATTTCCTCCCAATAACTAAATTCCATTGATTTAATTCTTTGTGTAAATATTTGTTTGGGGGACATATGTCAAACTAAAATGCAAAATCTGCAATTTCACGTCACTTATCAATTTCAAATATCCTCATTTATAAATACAGCACCACTAATATGGAGGGTGCCCCTTAGGAAATACTGAAGAAATGTTGACTGTACATTTGTCTACTTATGGGACGACACCACAATCCTTATAAATAATACTTCTGTAAAGTGTTAAGCTCAAATTCCAACACACAGAAACATGCTTAAACAGTTCCATTAGATGACAAATGTATTTTTGAAGTCACATATTATGTTGTAAAAAAATACTGTATCTCAAAATATAGCAAAAGATAGAAAGTATTCACATTTATACATATTTACAACTTAAACAAGTCTTGAATGTGTTTGGTGGAAATCTAACACTACTTGTCAACAGAGAGAATTTTGTGTGAAAGCTCAGCAGCCACCCTGCACAGATGATAGTGACAAATTCTAGAATTGAAATCAGCATACTTGAAACCTACTGATTTAATATACAGTGTCGCATAAAGGCTTGGTGACATTTCTTACTATCTCATGCACAAGCTGAAGAGCAAAAATGAATTGCCTTTATCAAGAAAAACTGGCAAATAAAACATCTAGCCACAACTATTTATCCTGATTCTTGCTTCTTGTAGTTAATCAAGAGCTGTTGTCTGGGGTGTTTATAGCCTATGAATTGCCAGGATGACAAGAACCCATTTCATCCATTATGACCAAGAAGTACATATTACAGTCCGTTTAAATGTCTGTGTCATTTCATCTGCATATTGACATAATTTACTTCCATGAGATATTTTACAGTTATGTAGCTTATTGCTTGACTTTTCTGATATCTAATGTAAAAAAGAACTTAAATAACAGTGTGGATTCCTTTGATCACTAGAAGGCAAAGAACAAGTGACATTAATTTATTAACCTCTGATTACAATTTTTTTATAGAACTCCTACATGAATGGTGACTTAAATGTAATGCCATGAAAGAGAGTTTAAGTTTTTCTTGAGAAAATATACCTTAAATGTAATTTTGCCATTTGGGCTGTCAGGATCCAAGGACTATATCACAAATGTCAGTAACAGCCCTGAGAAAGTTCATATTAAGTCACTGATCAGAGTAATCCAAGTAATTCCTAGGAAAATCTAGGCTATTGTTAATCTCAGTTGCCTCTCAGATGTTGAAGTTCCTTTGGCTAAGGACACCATACATTTCAGACACAGGACTCCAAAGTTTGGGCTGCTTCTAGACTGAAAGCCTCTTTGGTGTGTTGTAGCTTTCATAGTACCAAAAGATAAAGAAATACTTCCAGGGGAGTGAAGCAATCAATAATTTTACCCTATGATTCATATAAATCACAATAAATGACAGCATAATAAGATATCCCTGGTGATATAATAGTGGTATGTGTTTCTTGATGTTAACTAACAGCTTTTTCTAAAATTTTTCATTAATTATTTTTACAATTTATTAACTTTGCATCTTGGCTTTGGCCTCATCCCTTATCTCCTCCCAATCCATCCCTACCTCCCTCTTCTCCTCCTATGTCCCTCCCTTAGTGCACTGATAGGGGAGGTCCTCCTCCCCTTCTAGAGTGATTCAATATGTAGAAATCCATCAATGTAATCCACCACATCACATAAGCAAACAGAAGGAAAAAAGCACATGATCATCTCTTTAGATACAAAGGATACAAGGCACATACATAACATAGTAAAGGCGATATACAGCAAGCCTATAGCCAACATCAAACTAAACAGAGAGAAACTTAAAGAAATCCCACTGAAATCAGGGACAAGGCAAGGCTGCTCACTCTCTCTGTATCTCTTCAATATAGTAATTGAAGTCCGAGCTAGAGCAATAATACTACTAAAGGAGATCAAGGGATACAAATAAGAAAGGAAGAGGTCAAAGTATGTATCACTATTTGCAGAGGATATGATAGTATATATGACTAACCCCCAAAATTCTACCAGAGAACTCCTTCAGCTGAAAATGCCTTCAGCAAAGTAGTCAGACACAAAATTAACTTAAAAAAAATCAGTAGCCCTCCTGTATACAAACGACAAAAGGGCTGAGAACAAAATCAGGGAAACAATGCCCTTTACAATAGCCACTAATAACTTAAAGTACCTTGGTGTGACTCTAACCAAGCAAGTGAAAGACCTATTTGAAAATAACTAACAGATTTTTTTTAACTTTTATTAATTACACTTTATTCATTTTGTATCCCCCGTAACCCCCTCCCTCCTCCCCTCCCGGCCCCACAATCCCCCCTTTCTGCATGCATGACCCTCCCCAAGTCCACTGATAGGGGAGGTCCTCCTCTCCTTATTTCTGATCTTAGTCTATCAGTTCTTATCAGAAGTGGCTGCATTGTCAGGGTTCTAGGTTATCTCCATGATTAGTCCTTGGTTGGAGTATGAGTCTCTGGGAAGTTCCCTGTGTTCAAATTATCTTGTTTGTGGCTCTCCTTGTGGAGTTCCTGTCCTCTCCAGCTCTTACTATTTCCCACTTCTTACATAAAATTCAATTCACTCTGCCCGTCAGTTGGCCATCAGGCTCAGCATCTGCTTTGACAGTCTGCACAGCAGAGGCTTTCAGAGGCCCTCTGTGGCAGATTCCGAGGTTGTTTCCTGTTTTCTTCTTCTGGCTTTTTAACTTAGTAGTTTTCAACCTTTCTAATACCCTTTAACACAGTTCTTCATGTTGTGGTGACCCCGAGCTATAAAATAATCTCAGTGCTACCCCATAACTATAACTTTGTCACAGTCATGAATTGTAATGTATATATTAATATATCGGATATCTGATATGTGATCCTGTGAAAGGCTAGTTCAATCCTCAAAGGGGTCGTGACCTACAAGTTGAGAACCACAGGTCTAACTGGACTTAAGGCCCACTCAAGTAGTTTTATCTGGTAATGATGAAAAAACTAAGAGTGTCTATAACTACTGAGGTCATGGATTTTAGAGAAGAACTTACTACTAACTCTACACTATAATAAGGTAAAATATAACTGCACTCTAAAACATGCCCTTATATTTACAGATAAGCTGGTTCTTACTCCTAATCAAAGAAGCATCTCTCTGAAGCTGATGGAGACCAGCACAGAAACTATAAATAGACAAAATACAGAGATTAACTGATATTGGTGTCCAATCTACAACACTGAAAGCTCAGAAAACATCCCAGAAGATGAAGCAGAAATATTGTAAGAGCTTGAAGACTGGAAAGTCTTGTGAGATTTTGTCCTCTAGAAGTGACAGGAATGATACTTCAACAATATTGTTGTGAAAGAAGACTTGAATAATGCCAACGTGCTAATATCTAAGGACAAAATCTTAAGGACCCCCACATGCAAAGAACTACCCCTCACTAATGGAGAAGGGGGCATCAAAGTTGTTAGAGAAATACAAGGAATAATGGTGTAAGTTTACTATAAATAATGAATAGAGAACGGATAGCAACATGGATAAAGAAAATTGCCACTAAGCCTTATGACTAGTCTAGATCCTGGGTCCACATGTGGTAGATAAATGAGTCCAACATACTGTCTTCTGTCCTATATCATGTGCTGTCCATACCTTACCACAAATAAAAAATACATGTAAAAATGATTACTAATATAAATAAAAACTGGATTCTCTGAATTCTTACATGCAGTGTAATGCATTCGAAATCCACATAATCTCATAATCTCTTGCTTCATTTCAACTGGTTAATCATTTCCCTTTCTCACCTAGGTGAATGGCTAATGCAATAATTTCATCTACTTATTTTCAGTCTCAAACTATTCATGAATTAAGACTCACATTTTCCTGTAATACATCTAACTACTCAAGCCTTTTGTTCATTGTGATTAAGTGAAAGTTTTCTGATGATTAGTGAATGATTAATTTTTGACCCAGCTATAAATTTAAAAAGGCTGTTCATTAATGATAAATATTGTACATTTCATTACCCTATGTTTGAATATATGCTTACATATATGCCTCTGCACCATTTATTTGCTCTCAAAGAAGCAAGTGTTGAAACACCATGTTAAACACCATTTTGTCAGGAGTTTTTTTTAATCTTTGTTGTAAGTGTATAGTTTGTTATATCTTCTTATCACTATACAGCCTTCCACAAATACAGTGTGAATTTTATCTATGACCATATTATCTCTCTAATAATATAAAAGTCTTGTCTGTTACCTTTGGTTTAATTGGTCTCATTTCTTTTATTATCATATTGACTTCTACCATGGAGAAAGTCTTAGACAAGTTTTTACTTTATTCGATTTAAAATTCTTAATAAAGCAAACGAAAATGATAAAGCATTTATAATATCATGTGTATGCTTCTCATTGCTATAAATGTAACTTTTAGAGATAGCATCAATTTTCCCTAATGATTTAATCCTGAAATATGAGTCATATGAACAGGAGTTCAGATATTAAATGGAAGCTGATATGGAGACTCTATTGGGAAAGACAAAAAAAATATGTCAAATATATATATTCACATGTATGTAATAAAACAGGATAATTTTTAAAACATATTTATGAAAAAAAAACACTAACGTGTTATGATAGTGATGAATAAACAAAAGGAGGCTAAGAACAAAGTGAACAAAGGGACCTCTGCTGTATTAATCTTACCCATGAAAATATTTTTTCCAACAATTAACTTTGAGAAGATCCTGAAAAATTCTTAATACTTCCATTTTCTAAGAATTGATTCTTGTTCATTGACTATATCATTTACATATACTTAATACAGTTATACCTAACAAATAAAAACAAACAGAATAAGAACCTCAACATATTTCATGGACCAATTGTGAAAGACAATGTTGTTCTGTGGAAACCACTGTGGTATCCTCATCAAGTTGGAGAATATCAAATCATTTTTTAAATCAGCAAAGTTTTTATGGAGCACATAATTAAAACAGTCAAAATATTCAGGCACAAATAGATTATTTTTTGTCATTTTAATAACCCATTAGGAATACTAGTTCATTGATTTGATTGATAGCTTAGTGCTTAATCATGGTAATGAGGAAATAAATCCAAATTCACTGAAATAATTTCATCAACCTGATTAACTCAGTTTTCACATTTCTATTGCTGCTCATTTAAGTTCAGATCTCCCAACTTTGTACAGTTGACAAATTCTATGAGTTAGCTGAAAAGGAATGCTTTCTTCCTCCAGTCAGACCATGGCTTACTGACTTTAAAGTTTCCTTATTCTAGGGGTTATGCAAACAATGAGGCTTGACATTGATTCCATTCTACAACATAGAAGATTTTATTTCATTATACCCACAGCCAGGAATGACTGCCGAAGACGTGGCAAACAGTTGGTCAATTTCACTTCAGTTAATTCATACTACAAGAGATTGAACAGCAGAGATGACACCCCAGGTTTGATGCCAGGTGTCTAAATGTTCTGAAATGAATAGAACAAAGGGAGTCAGGATGAAACTCAGTGGAACACTTGGTTAGCACACAGGAGGCCATAGCTTTGATATTCACTTCAAAAGCTACCAAGGAAGCAAAGTGTGTGTTAAGTAAAATAAATACTTTTTAGAAGAAATATGAAAGCATGCAAATATTAAAGGAACAGGAATCTGAGTATTATAATTTAATTTGCTTTTAATAAAATTACTTTAAAATTCATTATTAAAAGGAGATAGAAATGACAATGCATGATAGGAAACAGTTACATCTCAAGAGAAGGTATTTCTCCATCTTTTTTTTTTCCAGGTAATAATGTTTTCCAATCTCATTTGCTATATTATGCTTTTTTTCTACTGTAAACTTTTAGGTATTTATTGTTGTTGCTTTTGTTGTTGGGTTTTGTTTGTTTGTTTGTTGTCTTTTTTGTTTGTTTGTTTTATGTTTTTTTGGGTTTTGTTGTTGTTAGAGACAGTCTTTTTCTGTGTAGCCTTCTCTGACCTAGACTTGACTCGCTTTGTAGACCAGGCTGATTTCAAACTCACAGACGTTTGCCTGCCTCTGTCTCCAAAGTACTACATTACAGGTGTACGGTACCATGCCTGTCTACTTTTAGGTAAATGTAATGAATGTATTCAACCTGATAGGTATAGAAAATAAAGCTAAAATTTTTGATATAAAGTTAGTACATGAAAAGTGCAACTGGGATGAAGTTAACATACAAACCATTCATATATTTGAACAGAGCAAGTAAGACTGGCTGGCCAGGTCAGGAAAAAAGAAATGATGGTTGGAAAACAGCTGAGTTAGTGCAGTGTTTACTGTTCAAGCTTGAAACCCTTAGTTCAATCTCCATAACTCTTTCTTAAAGGACACGTAGAAATATAGATAGAAATCAAGAAATCAAACAAAAAAGAAAAAAGGAAGAAAGGAAGAGAGAAAAAGGAATGAAAGAAAGAAAGAAAGAAAGAAAGAAAGAAAGAAAGAAAGAAAGAAAGAAAGAAAGAAAGAAAGAAAACCAATTATGGTGGGTGTTACACTTTCTGTTATCTTTGACAGGAGAATTTTGACACTCAGTGACCAATTAGCCTACCTAATATAGAGCATCTGTCCAATGGAGAGATCTTAAATAAAAAACATAAGGAGAAAGGAAAGACAAGAAAAACAAAATAAAACGAAACAAGCACAAAATAGATCTCTGTATTCAATTGCCTACTGCCAGAGTCTCTACCCAAGAAGTGTGGTGGTAAAGGCTAAGGGTACACTTACTAATATTGAGAAGGCAGCCTGTCTACATGTTCTTTAGCTTATTAGCATTTATGTCATTGGTCTTTATGTCACACTCTATATTTTTTCATAAACACAACATAAAGCTAACATTGTACAGTGCCATTAGCAACCTTATACAACTCCCTCTTACTAATTATTGACTAATCTTCCTATTATAACCTAAAGAGTTGTCATTTCCTCACTTGAATGTCCATAGCTTGCTGATAGTATCTTATAAAGTAGATTCCTTGGTAATATGGATCATAAATCTGTTCTTTTGAATGAAAAGAAGATGCATAATTTAGAAATAGCAGCTTAAAATCCCATATTCTTTGACATCAAACAATGCCATGTTCCATCACAGCTCCCAATGTAAATGTCCAGATTCAAGAAGAAAAGACATTATATTCCCTGAGGAACACAGTCAACAGAATTTGATTCAGAACATAATATTTGAAGAAATGATAATTCTCAGCTGTGAGAGGTGGCACACACTGCCTCTATCCCAAGTACTCTTGAATTGGAGTCAAGAAGATGTTCAAACTCATCCTCAGCTACAGAAACAAAACTAAACAAAAGTCATCCAAAAGCCAAACTATTAACATTGACATAAATTCCAGCTATGTTATGGGTCCCACTCCAAGAATCTGTTTCTGGGCTCCCACTGTGCAATTAGAGAAGTTTTCACTCTATTGTGATTTCTGAAAATAGAGTTGCTCCATAACCCAGCTGCATTGAAGCTAATTGAGGAGGGAGCTGCATAAATCTTTTAGCAGAAGATTAGAAAGCCACCCTATGAAAAGCTCCTAAAGAGTGATTCAATTTCAATGTTAGTGACAAATGACCTGGAGTTTCCAAGAATACAGAGATCTGAGGAATCTCTAGAAAAAGCAATGGCGTGGAGGAGGACTACAGGGAACTCAGCTAATCAGTCACCATTAGACAAGTAAACATCCCCATAAATTCTATCCTGTTTTATGTTGTTGTTGTTTTGTTTCTAACTGTTCACATAGTTTTGGTGAGCCATGAAGCTACATGGAATCAAAGTGCTCGTTGTTTCTTTGCTCTCAATATTTCAGTAGCATCATATTGCACTGAAAGGAATTTAATAAATTAATCTCAATGATTGTATTTTAATTTGATTTGGTGTTTGCTTTTAGTGCACACTTCTGTGCAATATCGATGGAAAGATTCAACATGCTTTTCATGCAGTGCTATGAGGAAACACATATTAGGGATGATCTAGCTGTGGGTTTTCCAGGTGATATATCAGGAAGTTATGGTTATATTATGTTAGAATAAAAGTCACAGAAGGGGAGACATTACCTACAGAGCACATATTTTAGTGTTTCCACATTGCTGAATCAATATAAACACACACATAAACACAGATATAAAACTTTAGAATCAGTCGTTATAGAACTCAGAAATAATTTAAAGTGAGATCCAGCTATTAAGATTATGGTGTGTTTCGATTAAGAGTTCTTCTAAGGGACTGGACAGAGAGAGATGGCTGGCAGTTGCTCAGTACTCTTGCAAAGAAAATGAATTCTCTTGCCAGCAACCACAGTAAGATGGCTGGAAGATTAGGGAGGTAGCAAGGGCTCACACAACAAGCACCTGTAACTACAATTCCAAGTGATCTGAAGCCCCTGACTTCCTCAAGCACTTGAACTCAGGTGCATATACACTTCCTGACAAGCATACACACACAAATAAGAACAATAAAAATAAAAGGGATTAAAAAAAAAAAGAAAATGTGATAAGGGAACAGAAACAGACACCAGCCCTCTTCCATTCATAATTCTCAGCAACCCACTGAGGTAGGTTCCCAGAGTGCAGAGCTACAAAGGGCACAGTCATCTTGTTTATGCCCTTGTAATGCCAAGAGAACTCAACATCTGAGTTTACGAGCAAGAATGCTGGAAATGCTCAGGAGAGAGCAGCATCTGCAAATCTTGCTAACTGCGAAATGTGTCTTTGTTTGGATATGCTGTTTCTCGTTTCTCTGAAAATCTGTTGTTGCTGACTTGGTGTTGGACTTCTCTTGTTTCTGAGCAGAATGCAGTGTTGCATCATATCTTGCTATATATGTAAAACAAAAATAAAAAAAATGACAAAAACATTTTCTAAAAAAAAGCATTTTATTAGGTTTTGCTTTAAGTTCATTTCTCCTGAGGACTATGTAAGTCCTCTGTGAAAGAAACACAGCGCTTTCCAGAGGGAATCAGTGACACTCTGATATGTGTGGCAATGGCCCAGGAATAGAACTTCCAGTTTTCCCAAATAGCATGCTCCACTTTGGAAGATCATATATGAAAGTTTCATTTTCACACACAACTCATTAAGCAAGTCATTTACTGAACGCTTTAGCAAACCCATTAGGTTGGAGGTTTACAGCAAAGTCGGAAAACTGCCACAGGATTCAAATACTTTCTGTGATAACATTTCCAGCTTCTAAATTTGTAGGTTCTACTGTCATAGTAATATATGCCCAGAGGTTTATCTGGTAGTTGAAAAGATGTTAGGTCAGACACAAATGTTATTAAAGAAACTAGCATAGTTCAAGACACTTTAGCTTTGTATCTGCAACATTCCAGGTCTCCATAATAACAAGGTTATGACTAGCACCTCATAGAATACTGTGTCTTTTGTTGTTCTTGTTGAAAGTATAGTTTAGAAAGCCACTAGCAAAGCTGCACTGTATTTCTACACATTTATTAAGATTTATTATTGTTGGGCTAATGAATGTAGTTTTAGCAATGGAATATTTGATTTTCCTTGTCAAAATGAAACCTTGGGAAAATCCAGAATAAGAAAAGCAAGGTAGTATATACTACATTAAGATAGCTTATATAATTTTCTGAAATTAGCAAAATTGTATCTATTATTTGAAGCAGATTTTGTGTGTATGACATTTCGGAATTGTTAGTTATGAAATCAACCCATCACCAGTAATCACTTCCCAAGTATAGATCCTTAAAGATGATGTGCCAACAATGGAGAAAAAGTGGTTTGTTTGTTTTTTTTTTTTCTTTTCATGAAGGAATAGCTATGTAGCATTAGCATCACACTTTCCCTGGATCCCTCTGAATCTGAGGACCATTTCTTTAGGCTCTTAGGCAAGCCTATTTTGACACAGGATTCTGAGTAGTTTGTTACATGCTGTCTCAAATGTATGCTTTGAAGATTCCAGTAGAAATTTTCTGTCACTGTGACAGTTTGTATACTACTCCTTGGCAGATCTGTCAAAACAGGATCACATATATGATGGCAGTCTCATAAGACTGTCTTTCCTGCGATGTCACCTAATTTATATAAGTATACTCAATACTGATATCACAGTGACAGCATCTCCTTTAGGAATCATATATTGGGATACCTTTTGGACATATGGCTGCATTAGAAAGCGGAGTAAGAGTCTCTCCAGGTCTTACTATCTCTCACTTCTTTCTTAAGATTCCCTTTACTCTGACCAAAGTTTGGCTATGAGTCTCAGCATCTGCCTCCATACCCTGCAGAGAGGCCTTTCAGAGGCCTTCTGTGGCAGGCTCCTGTCCTGTTCCCTGTTTTCTCTCTCTTCTGATGTCTATCCTCTTTGCATTTCTGAATGGAGATTGAGCATCTTAGCCAGAGTTCTCCTTCTTGATTATCTTCCTTAGGTGTACAGATTTTAGTATGTTTATCCTATATTATATGTCTAATATCCACTTATGAGTGAATATAGGTAGTAAGACCGGGAGAGGACAGGAGCTCCACAAGGAGAGCAATAGATCCAAAGATCTGGGGACAGGGGTCTTTTCTGATACTCCAGCCAAGGACCACTCATGAAGATGGCCTGGAACCCCTACACAGAGGTAGCCCATGGCATTTCAGTGTCCAAGTGGGTTCCATAGTTATGGGGACCGGGACTATCTCTGACAGGATTGGCCTGATTGGTCTGCTCTTTGATCACCTTCCTCTGAGAGGAGAGCAGCCTTACCAGGCCACAGAGGATGACAATGCAGCCACTCCTGATGAGACCTGATAGGCTAGGATCAGAGGGAAGGAGAGGAGGACCTCCCTTATCCTGGGGAGGGGCACAAGCTGAGAAGCAGGAAAGATAGGATTGGGAGGAGAGGGGTGAGGGAGATACAGGGGGATGCAAAGTGAATAAATTAATTAATAAAAATAAAAATAATTTAAAAAAAGAAAAAAAAAGGAAAGTGGAGTCTCTGAAAGGAAAAAGGATCAAGAGGGTACTCCTTTTTGGAATGTCTTCAACCAGGATTAGGCTGAAATTTGAGTGAAAAATTCTCAACATTCTTAGTCCTCATTGAAATGCAAATCAAAACGACTCAGATATTGCATTTTACACCTGTCAGAATGGCTAATATCAAAAACCCAAGTGACAACACAAAAAATCTGGGCCCAGGGGTCTTTTCTGAGACTGATATTCCAACCAAGGTCTATGCATGGAGATAAACTAGAAGCCCTGCACAGATGTAACCCATGTCAGCTCAGTGTCCAAGTGGGTTCCCTAGTAATGGGAACAGGGATTCAGTGGCTGGCTTTCTGATCACCTGCCCCCTCCCTGATTCCTACTGAGGTGGAGCAGCCTTGCCAGGTCATGGAGGAAGACAATTCTGTCAGTCCTGATGAGACCTGATAAGCTAGGGTCAGAGGAAGGGGGAGGGGGTTTGGAGGAGGGGCAAGGGAGAAGATGAGTAAGGGAAGGTGGTATTGGAAGGGAAGGAGGGATTGAGCTAGAGCTGGGAGAGGTCACCACATTAGCTTCCCTTCTTATACAGAATATAACTTACAATCATATGAGCAAAGAGTAAGAAAAACTCCAAAGGCCTTCAGACAAAAGAGAGATATGACAACAGAAAAGACATCAAGGGAGAAGTGACATTCCCCTGAACTTGATTATCTCAGTATCTCAGACTTGTCAAAGAGCCTAAAAATGGACTTCAGATTCACTGGGAGCCTGGGAATGCTTGAAGCTAATGCCACACACCTCTTTCTTCAGAAATACGTTTTTGTTTTATTTTTTTCTCCATAGCTAGCACATCATTTTAAAGGTTCTACTTTTTCTGAAATGATTATTGATGTTGGGTTGACTTGACTTTTAAAAGTCAGAAATGTCACACATATTCTGCTTCATATAATAGAGGTGTTGTTGCTGATTCCAGGAAATATTAAGATAATCATTTAGAATAATTGGCTATAAGTCTATCAGACCAGTTCACTTCATTACGGATAAAATACAGAAATAACAATAGCAGCCATTCATGTATCACAGTTACACAGCTTGGACGGTGGATGACTCATTTTAGTGTTTATGCTATATACTCTAATTAGTGTATGAATATGATAATCTTATCTAGTCTCTTACAATTAATTTTGGGCATTCTTACTTGTTTTTAAATAGCTAATTATGACACATATGCAGTACAGTTTTTAAACTGATAAATGACCCACTATTGATTATTTCTTGAAAAGAATGTCTTGCATATAGATACAGAAATAATTGCTTTGGGCATTTGATACGAAGCAGTTAAATGTAATGTCCAAATACTCACTGAAATAAGTAAGTCAAATGCTAAAGTAACTTCCTAAAAGCAAATATAAAGTGAATATTAACACTTAAAATGGACCTTAAATGATGGTAGTGCTTTGAGTGATAGATACCATGAAGATGATCAATTTCATGACTTTAGCTATCAGAGTTATCCAAATATTTGTACTTTCAAAATTATTTAGAAATGCCAGTACCTATGTAGTTAGGTAGGTACTTGTACTTGTACGCGATACAAGCCACCCCATGGGAAAATGTGAATGTTCTTGATAGAGCAATTTTCCCATTGTAATTTTATAAGTTCTTAAAATTTTATAACAAGTTCCACAATGAAAGACTCTAAAGGGAAAGATTGTGAGCTTATGGAATTGAAGAGCCATTCGCACTCTATAAGTAAACTCCTGAGCATAGTATTATTTCATTTAATTCACTGTACATCTGTTTTGGATAAAATGAAAAATACAGACATCACTGTCTAATAATTTACATTGCTAGTGAAAGCAGTTCTGTGATTTTGATCTTCACCTAATCACTGTATACCTCTGCATTCACACACACGGGAACTAGGCGGGGAGAGGCAGTTTCTAGGAGCCTGCCTAAGATTTCATTTCAGTGGGACAGGCTTGATCACATTGTGGTCAGAGGAAGGTAGCCCCAATGCATGGGCTTCCTTTTTCCTCACTGAGTGGAAGTGTCAATCATGGAGAAGGTTATGATAATGAAAGGTGAAAAGGAGAGAAAATAAATGAACTTTAGGCAAATAAAAATAATTTAAGCCCTGAGGGAAGGAATTTTGAATGTTTTATGATGTACCTACAAAGAGTAAGTGGCTCCTTTGAAATTCAGAACAAGATCTCACAAAAGACAACCAAGGTGGTAGCAGTAGGGGCCTTCCCTTCTCTGAGAAGAAAGAAGGGTGGGGTGGGAGAAAGGAGGCATGAGGGTGGGACTCAAAGGAGAGGAAAAAGAGGTTGGGATCAGGCTATAAAGTGCTTAAATGCTTAAAAAAGACTTAAAAAATAAAAAGAAGACCCTGTTTCCGAGTCTCCGCTCCGATGTGTAGTGAAACATTTCTGTGTTAGTAGTAACTCATTTTGAGTAGAAGCAGGAAAACTCTTTACTGAGGCCCTTTAAAAGACCCGATCCAGCAGCTTATGAAAACAGATGTTGAGGCTCAGAGCCAAACTTTAGGCAGAGGGCAGGGAATCTTATGAAAGAAGGGGGAGATGGAAAGACCTGGCGGGGGACAGGAACTCTGCAAGGAGAGCAACAGAGTCAAAAAATCTGGGCCCAGGAGTCTTATCTGAAACTGATATTCCAACCAAGGACCGTGCATGGAGAGGACCTAGAACCCCTGTATAAATGTAGCCCATGCAGCACAGTGTCCAAGTGGGTGTCCTAGTAAGGGAATCAGGGACTGTCTCTGACATGAACTCAGGGGCTGGATCTTTGATCACCTCCCCCTGAGGGGGGGAGCAGCCTTACCAGGCCACAGAGGAAGACAATGCAGCCACTCCTGATGAGACCTGATAGCCTAGGATCAGATGGAATGGGAGGAAGACCTCCCCTATTAGTGGACTTGGAGAGGGGCATGTGAGAAGATGAGGGAGGGAGGGTGGGATTGCAAGGGAATGTGTGAGGGGGCTACAGCTGGGATGAAAAGTGAATAGACTATAATTAATATAAAACAATAAAAATTAAAATAACCAAACCTTTGGCAGAGTACAGGGAACCATAAGAAAGAAGGGGAGTTAGTCTGATGAGGAAAGGATAGGAGCTC
>NW_026594428.1:9299392-9300586 GCF_907164565.1 Psammomys obesus | reverse complement strand
GAGCTTTGCAGCCAGTCCTGAAGATACCTGATAAAACAGGATCAGATAAATGGGGAGGAGGTCCCCCCATCAGTGGACTTGGCAAGGGGCACTGTGGAGATGATGGAGGGAGGGAGGGACTGGGAGGGAATGAGGGATCCGGACACAGCTGGGATACAGAATTAATAAAATGTTACTGATAAGAAAAAAATAAAATTCAAAAAAAAAAATAAAAAAATAGAGTATCCTCTAAAAGGCTCCACCCAACAGAATTATGAAGAGAGAAGAACTCCAGAATCTATCTTAAGAATTCAATGAACTAGAACCCCTGCACAGATGTAGCCCATGGCAGCTCAGTGCCCTAGTAATGGGAACAGGAACTGTCTCTGACTTGAACTCAGGGGCTGACTCTTTGATCACCTCCCCCTGAGGAGAGAGCAGTCTTACCAGGCCACAGAGGAAGACAATGCAGCCAGTCCTGATGAGACCTGATAGGCTAGGGTCAGAGGGAAGGGGAGGAGGACATCCCCTATCAGTGGACTTGGAGAGGGGCATGGAAGGAGATGAGAGAGGGAGGATGGGATTGAGAGGGAATGAGGGAGGGGGTTACAGCTGGGATACAATGTAAATAAACTGTAATTAATATAAAAAATAAAAAGTAAAATAATAAAATAATTCAATAAACTTTGCAGTTGGTTAAGTCATTGTTGTCAAAATCAGTTTGTTCTAATGGTCTATTGCTAAAGAAATGAGCATAGCTAAAAGTTATAAAAGTTTGCAAAGGAACTAATAATAAAATTACAGCTAAAGGAAGAGTGTATAAACACCACCTTTTGAGTTCCACTTCTTGTTACACACTATATGCTGAATTTCTTTTTTGTGACATGTTATACTTGACAATGTAGAAATGTTAGTTTACCTTAGCCTAAAACAATGAGATGAATGTTTGTTGTAAATACTTGTTTCAGTTGGCATTTACTTTCCTATTGTTTAACTGAGATACTGAGAGACATGTCTGGGGAGTTTATTGGGATTCTCATTCCTGAAAACAGTTGCTTCTTGAATGCTCTCAGAATGACATAAGTATAGCTCATTATCATCAGGGAACCTTTAGCTAGAACTTTCTTAGAAAATGATTCTTATTTTTATAAGGCACAGTGTGTGTGTATGTGTGTGTGTGTGTGTGTGTGTGTGTGTGTGTGTGTGTGTGTGTGT
>NW_026594428.1:9271286-9299382 GCF_907164565.1 Psammomys obesus | reverse complement strand
TGTGTGTGTGTGTGTGTGTGTGTGTGTGTGTGTGTGTGTGTGTGTGTTTCCTGCATGCAACATCGTGGTACAGATTCTTTGGCAGGTGACTTCTTTAAAGAAGGGAACTAGCCTGTCTGCACACTGCCAGCATATGGAGGTAACAAAGGGTAACAAAGGAAAACATTTAGAGCAGAGTGACTCTGGGCAGATTTACAAAGTATAAATCTGGATTCTCTCTTTGAGTTAAGGAAGTGACCTATCATGAAAACCTTTCCCCAGTGGCATTTCTATAACTGTAAACCTGATATCAGATCTAATTTTTCCACTTTTATATATATATAAAAATTCAAATACTGAGTCAAATTGCCCATGAGCACAATGAAGGTAGCTGGCCCATTGTCTTCAGTTGCAGCTTCTCTGACTCACAACCATTAAACCCTCCCTGAAAGGATCTAAAAATAGTCTTGACTCCCATGAAGAAAGCTCTTGATTTATTCAAATATATGGCTTTGTCTGGCTTTTGAGTTTAAGAATATGAAGAATTCCTGACTCATATTTTTTTCTAGTGCCTCAAAAAGATAAAATATAAAAACTGTATATTTCTTGATGTCTTTTTTTTTCTTAACCAGTGTAGAATCTGTTCTTCTGTCAAAATCAGATGTCATACATATTTAGATTTATTTCTGTGTCTTGAATTTCATTTCATTGATCAATGTATCTCTTTTTATACCAATACAACATTGTTTTTATTATGATAACCCTCAGTACAATTTAAATTTTTGGAGGTTGACATCTCTAGCAGTTCTTTGACTGTTTATGATTGTCTGCATAATACAATTGTACAGTAAGGATGCAAACACTGCAGCAGCTATCAACCACTGTCTTTATAGACTTAAGGCTCACTCCATGAGATGGAACACATGCCTGACACTGCTTGTGTGGCCAGGAACCTTAGAATAGACAGGCCACAGTCCTAGGCCAAAGCCAAACACTACGGTTGTGAGAGAATCCTAGCAAGAAAATAAATCAAAAATCTTATCTTTATTCCTTTTTTGAATAAATGGTCATATTCAGTATTATTGAATATTTTTTTTCTGAGCCAGTAAACATATGCAACTCTGGGAATTTTTGTTTTTGTCCTGCTTGACACAAGATTTTACATTTCCTTTCTGGACTTATTTGAACTTAGATTATGGTATATAACAAAAATAAATGTATATGAAAAATCCTCATGCGACAGGGGAAATCTGTTTTAATTTACTAAGAAACAGCAGAAAATTACCTCACATACTTTCAACCACTTTGGTTGCTATGCTGACACGTAAAACACACATTATAGGGTCCTTAGGGGTCTTGTTGAATAAATCTTTCATAGAGTTAACACTTTCCTGGTACTGGCTTATTTGCAAGACCTAGATATCCAGCAAGGAAACTATCAGCCCATTACAGTGCAACCACACTCATACCATTTTTATATATGTGTTGCATGTATTTTAAAAAGTTTCTACAGGAACTCAATGACTGGCTCTTTGGCCTCCCCACCCCCCAAGGGAGGAGCAGTCCTGTTAGGCCACAGAGGAGAGCTTTGCAGCCAGTCCTGAAGATACCTGATAAAACAGGATCAGATGAATGGGGAGGAGGTTCCCCCTATCAGTGGACTTGGCAAGGGGCACTGTGGAGATGATGGAGGGAGGGAGGAACTGGGAGGGAATGAGGGATCGGGACACGGCTGGGATACAGAGTTAATAAAATGTAACTGATAAGAAAAAAATAAAATTAAAAAAAAAAGTTTCTACAGGAGTTGGTTTTCATATGAAGACTTCAAATGCTCCTTAAAAGGTTATCCCTCACTGTGTTTCTTCTACCAGGACCTCCCAACTCCAAACCATTGAACCCTTACTGCTCAGGGTATCCACTTTCCGCTTTATAGTACTGTATTTTATCTCCTGTTTTTTGACAGGCCCATTCCATAGCCCCCTTACCAATCTCTTGACACTGGATTTTCCAATTGAAATGAAGATATTTAAAGATTCAAAGCTAACATCCACCAATAAAAGAAAATATGACAGTTATCTCTGTGCATCTAGTGTACCTCACTCAAACAACTATTTCAAGATCTATCCATAAACCTGTGAAGTTCATAAGTTTATTATTTCTACAGGTTGAATTGTATTATGTTATTTAAATGCACCACATTTTCATCATCCTTCTATCAGTTGATAGGAAATTAGGCTGTTGTCATTTCCCAATGAGAACAGAGCCCCAACAAGCAATGGTAGTCGAGCTTCTCTGGGACAGGAGAGAGACTTTGAGTGTATTCCTGAAGGGTGGAAGAATACCATTGAGAAATAAATTTAAAAAGTTTTTATTTCAGTGTCATTATTATTTAGAGTCAATTTGTATCTGGCAAAAATACACAGAAAGGACTGTAATCTGGTATTTTGTTACTTTATGATAGTATTAATGTAACCATTAACTTTCTTTGTGCGTGAAAAGGGCTAAAGTTTTGTATCTGCTCTAATGATTATAGGCTGATAAAAGCCTACAGGTTTTGAAACACTGTCAGAAAAATTTAAATATAATTTGGTTTGGTTACAGGATTTATGGCAAGTTTTAACACAACATTGTTAAATTTTTCAGTTAAATTTAATTTCAGTTAAATTTAACACATACCATTTCCTAGAGTTTCTATTTACCTCTGTTATAAATTAACACTGAAACAAACTTTTACTTGACATTGACAATGCCCTCATATACTTTACTAATTTATACGAATTTTATTGCATTTCTTGTGTGAGAATGTGGGGAATGCGAACACCACATTAATCTCATAAAATTATTTTAAAATGGTTGCCAATTCTCTGTTTTATATCTTTAGGCTTGCATATTTTGGCTTTTTACCAACAGAGAGGGGTCAATCCAAACACATCAATACATCTTTCTTATCCCAGCATGTGACTGACTGAGGCAAAATGATGGTGAACATTAAATCATAATGGGTCAGGGTTACATACTAAATTCTATCTGAAAATTAAATGCAGAAGAAAGGTAGCATTTGACTGCCTTGGTTTCAGGGTAGTAATTCAACACTGCTAAGAGGTCTTTGGCTTAGACATAGTCAGAGATGAAGTTTCATAAATCTCAAAAGGATTTTAAACAGTTAGGAAGATGAGTTTGGTTGTTTTAATTGCATCTCCATTGTGTAATTTTGTGCAATGCTCTAGGGTACAATTCTGAAATTGCAAAGACAAAGATACCCCAAGAAATTTTTTTTTGATTTTGGAAATAGTCTGACAGTAATAAATTCATAATTATGCACCAAGCACCACATAAAATAGCTTTCTTGTTTTTACCCCATTGTTGAAAGAGAATTGTTTGCTCTAATGATGGGCATTCATATGTAAGCTTTTATGAAAGTATTTTTCTATATACTTCAACACAAGTCTCATTTTTCATAGGGTTATGGACCCTATTTGCTGCTTGTAATATCTACAAGGACCAAATATATCCGGGCACAGGGTCTTTTCTGAGACTGACACTCAACCAAGGACCATCTATGGATATAACCTAGAACTTCTGCTCGGATGTGGCCCGTGGTAGCTCAGTAACCAAGTAGTTTTCCAAAGTAAGGGGAACACGGACTATTTCTAACAGAATCTCAAGGGCAGGCTGTTTGACACCCCCCCCCCCCAGGGGAGGAGCAGTCTGTTAGGCCACAGAGGAGAGCTTTGCAGCCAGCCCTGAAGATACCTGATAAAACAGGGTCAAATGAAAGGGAAGGAGGTCCTCCTCTATCAGTGGACTTGGAAAGGGGCAGGGAGGAGACCAGGGAGGGAGTGTGGGGTTGGGGAGGGAATGAGGGAGCGGGATACAGCTGGGACACAGAGTTAACAAAATGTAACTAAAAAGAAAAATAAAATTAAAAAAAATATGAGATATTTATTTGCAATTAATGTAGGTTGCTTCATTTTTTTAGCTCTCCCCCAATCACAGTATTGAAATTCTATGCTTTGTCTCTTATAGTTGCTGATGAAAATTTTATTTACACATATATGTTGCATATAATATTCAGAGTATGTGATTCAGAAGAAAATAAAATCCAACCATATGCATTTATATAAAATATAATCAGCCCCTAAATCATGAGACTATTATAAAATTTCCTGTTTTATATAGTGTTGAACATTTTAGTCCTTAGAGGTCAAATATATGAAGAGTACATAAATGACTTTACCACTTGTATGAGAAGAATGACTAGAAAACGTGTTCATTGATGTTCATTGATCTAACATATGACCAAGTGAACTATCATACCTTTAGAAAGAATGTATGGATAAAATTTATTAGAGAAAGATGAAGTAGATTTTTATCCATTTACTCATTAACTTTAACTTCATTTTTTTTTCAAAATTCCCATTAAACATAAAGACTACATGTATCTGAGGAGTCTAGTGTGATTATTTGATATGTATTTACATTATACAATGTCTGAGGGCAAGAAAATTCACTAAAATCTATTGAACACTTGTGATAGTCATAGATCCCCACAGCTATTTAACATTACAACTGAAATTTGTTACTTTTGAGTAAACTTTTTCCAACTTACACACCCTTAGCCACTGGCAATCAGCATTCTATGTTCCTGCTTCACATTTAAAGGTTGTAAAATATATGGCTACAGTCGGGATGTAAAGTTAATATGTAAACTGAAAATATAGTTAAAACTTTAAAAAACAAACAATATGCTTATAAATGTGTTTTATTGGGAATATAGAGTAAATTATATCTTCAACAAAAGATTTCTTTCACTTTATTTTTTATTTATTTATTTTTTTACTTTTCATCTCAGCTTGCTTTTATTATTGATCTAACATTCTTTTTTTTCATGGCCTTTTTTAAAATTTTTATTAATTACACTTTATTCAGTTTGTATCCCCCAATAAGCCTCGCTCTCCTCCCCTCCCGAGCCCACCCTCCCACCCCTTTCTTCACACATGCCCCTCCCCAAGTCCACTGATAGGGGAGGTCCTCCTCTCCTTCCTTCTGATCTTAGTCTATCAGATCTCATCAGAAGTGGCTGCATTGTCATCTTCTGTGGCCTGGTAAGGCTGCTCCCCCCTCAGGGGAAGGTAATCAAAGAGCAGTCCAATCAGAGGCAGTCCCTCTTCCCATTACTATGTAACCCACTTGGACACTAAACTGCCATGGGCTACGTCTGTGCAGGCATTCTAGGTTATCTCCATGCATGGTACTTGGTTGGAGTATGAGTCTCTGGGAAGACCCTGTGTTCAAATTTCTCATTCTGTTGCTCTCCTTGTGGAGTTCCTGTCCTCTCCAGATCTTACTGTTTCCGACTTCTTACATAAGATTCCATGCACTCTGCCCAACAGTTGGCCATATGTTTCAGCATCTGCTTTGATAGTCTGCAGGGCAGAGCCTTTCAGAGGTCCTCTGTAGCAGGTTTCTAGCTTGTTGCCTGTTTTCTTCTTCTTCTGATGTCCTTCCTCTTTGCCTTTTGGAATGGGGATTGAGCATTTCAGTCAGGGTCCTCTCTCTTTATTATTTCACTTTTTACCTCTACTGTTTTACTTCTTTCTTCAAAGAATATTCTCCACAGCGTTGACACTAGTACGGCATTCCTTATCTACTTTCTCAATTTTACTGTAAGGATTAAGTTCTCAGAAATATTTTGTTGAGGGAAAAGACAATGAAAATTTACTATATAAGACAAATATTCAAATTTACCTACAAATGTCACATTAATTAGAAAAATGAAATAGTTCTTATACCTGAAATCATTAGTTATGTTCGTTAAAGGTGACCAAAAATATTCAATCACTTCCATTCCTAAAATTTCTAAAATTATATTCACTCACACTGTAATTGATAGTTTTATAAGTTTGTAAGGATAGAATAAAGAAGAGATTAAAAATCATAGCATGTGATACATGTGATATATGTTTTTTTTAGATAGAAATAATTTATTCAAATATTTGGACTGAAACATAAATTCAGTCATCATTTATATTTTTCAAAAATGTTCCTAGCTCACCCATTATTTTTTTTTACTTCAATCCAGATGTCTGGCAGAACACAAGGAAAATGAACATTTTGTGAATAAACATAAGCTCAATTACCTCAAAATACCATTTACTCATTGATTTCCAATTCTATTTGTAAGGGAGGAAATAATCATGAGTTAGTGACTGTAGATGTTACTTCTTGCCTCTGAGAACAGAACAGTAAGTTATGCATGAGCCTTCCCAGTGCCATTTTGTCAGACTGATTTAGGTGCTCATGAAGGTTTTAGGACTGTGGATTTATGTTTTCATTTTGATAAGATCAAACTGTATCAGAAGATAATTTGCTCTAGGATTCATGTCACAACGTAACTTTGCAAATCTAAAACTTGTCTTTTGTGACTGTATTTTCCAAAAAACAGACTACACTTTCTAATCCTTTATCTCCAATATTAATTCTCAAGCTTCCAAAATGCATTCTGTAAACATCGTAAACTACTGCTGATATAGTCACTAAAAGTAAACCAAGTGCTCACAGTATCTAAAACTCCCCAGTCACATCAGACCTAAGTCAGTTTGTACCATTTCTGCTGGTTGGAAGCTGTAGCCTTTTGAGCATGTCTGCTTTGTTCTTAATATAACAGTATGAGACAATCAAATCCGTGATCTTGTTTTTCTACATGGACTGTTGCTGTGAATGCTTGATGATGTTCTTTGCCTTAGTCCTTTTCAACTTTAAAAGAAATTTGAAAAGGGTGAAATTTCATTGACATGTAAAATAAAACAAAGAATGAGATTCATCACACCCTCTTCCCCCAAGGTTCTGAGATTTTCAAATGAACTCACTTGATCTAGACACTTGTTTTAGAAAATGAAACAATACTTGGTACTGTTCTTAATATTATCACATAATGGAGGTAATTAGATTTGAATCTTTTTTTTAAAATTTTTTATTAATTACACTTTATTCATTTTGTATCTCCCCATAAGCCCCTCCCTTCTCCCCTCCCGACCCCACCCTCCCTCCCCTTTCTGCATGCATGCCACTCCCCAAGTCCACTGATCTTACTGAGAGAAAATGAGAAGGAGAAAGGGAGAAGGCAGAGAGGGAGAGATTCTGACAAAAAGACAACATGTTTACTTTTAACAATAAGACTTGCTGGTCCTGGTGGTATACACCTAGCACTCTGAAGAAAGAGACAGGTCCTTTTCTTGGATTTTGAGGAGAGCTTGTAAAACTGTCTCAGTATACAGTTATAGGTCAGGCTGTGCTACACAGTGAGACATTGTGTAAAAAAAAAATCAGTTGTTCTGTAGCTCACATTGAACTACTGTTTACTAAATATAAAATGTGAAAATTTTAATGTTTTTAGTTTTATCTTACTAACATTGTATCACTTATAATTATAAAACTGCCAATCAAAACTTCTACTTAGGAAAATCTATCAAGCTTGTGTATGTTATCATCATTTAATTCATGACAGTGGTTGTAGGATTTAGCAACATATTTTAAAACATTGAGCCTTCATAAAAGATTATTTTAGTAGGATTTAAGGATTTGGCTTGCAATATGAAACACAACACCAACTACTTCAATTGTGTTTATATATAACAATTGCATTGTTATATTAAGGGATGATTAATGAAAGATGCTTGAGGACATAGAATACAGATGGATCCATTTATCAGCAGAAATCAAAATATTATGATTTAAGAAAATCAGCTTCGTAGAATGCAAGCCTAATATGAACTTACATTTGTCTCCTCTATGTTTTCTTGCATTGTGATGTCTTATAATTAAAAGAAAAGAATTCTGTTCTTCTTTGTTAGCAATAAAATCTGAGCTAAGCCTGTCACTTATTTATTTATTTATTTCCTTATGGACATTGCTTTTTTTTAAATTTATTTATCTATTATGAAAATGGTAGCACAATACTGCCTGAACACAGTTTTCACTCTCTGAATTCCTCCCAGCTCCCTACTCCCCCATTCTGATGAGTTTCCTCATCAGAAACTCCAGGTCTCTAAGCCAAACAGGACAAAGCAAGATACAATAAGTCAAAACAAAAACCCTCAATAAAAGTAAAACCGGATGGACATTGGAAATAGGAAAAAACAAGTAACAAGACAGGAGCCTACCACAGAGAGCCCCTGAAAGACTCTTCCTAGCAGTACATCAAAACAGATGCTGCGACTCATAACCAAACTTTGGGCAGAGTGCAGGGAATGATATGAAAGAAGGGGGATTTAGCATGACCTGGAGAGGAAAGGAGATCCACAAGGACCAAATATATCTGGGCCCAGGGGTCTTTTCTGAGACTGTTTTTCCAACCAAGGACCATGAATTAATATAAGCTAGAACTCCTGCTCAGATATAGTCCATCACAGCTCAGTATCCAAGTGGGTACCCTACTTAGGGGAACAGGGACTGTCTCAGACATGAACTCAATGGCTGGCTCTTTGACCTCCCCCACCCCCTGAGGGTGGAGTAGCCTTGCTAGGCCACAGAAGAGGACATTGTAGCCAGTCCTGAAGAGATCTGATAAGCTAGGATCAGATGGAAGGAGAGGAGGACCTCCTCCATCAGTGGACTCTCTCTCTGAAATGAACTCAGTGGCTGGCTCTTTGATCACCTCCCCCTGAAGGGAAAACAGCCTTTCCAGGCAACAGAGGAAAACAATGCAGCCAGTCATGGTGAGACCTGATAGACTAGGATCACATGGAAAGGGAGGAGGAGCTTCAGGAATTTTGCAGAAGGGAGGAAAGAGGAATTATAGGAGCCAGAATGGTCAAAGACAGTACAACAAAAACCACAGAATCAACTAACCTGGTCCCATAGGGACACACAGAGATTGAACCATCAACCAGTGAGCATACATGGGATCAGCACATATGTAACAGTTGTGTAGTTTGGTCTTCATGTGGAACTCATATCAAAGGGAACAGGCGCTGTCTCTGACTCTGTTGCCTACCTTTGGGACCCTTTCTTCCTACTGGACTCTATCATCTAGCCTCAAAAGGAGAAGTGTTCCAAGTCCTCCTATTGCAACTTGATAGGTCAAGTTGGATCAAATCCATGAGAGGCCTCAACTTTTCTGAAGAGAAACAGAAAAGTGGATGTGGGGGAGTGCTGGGGCAAAAGCACTTGAAGGAGAAAAAGAGAAAACTGCAGTATTAATTAATAAGTACTCAATTAAAAATAATGAAATTCAAATTTGGAAGACACTTTGGATAGTTTGAGTAGAGCCATTTTATACCTGTGGACAAAAAATGTGCACAAAGCTAATATAAAATTTTTTTTTAAGGCTGGCACTCAATCTTTTACTATGTTTCATATCTATGAAGATATTGAAAGCAAAGGAATACAAGCGATGGAACTTTGATAATGGAAGGTAAAGTTATATGTTAAAACAACCCTGCTGATGAAAAAGAAATACATTTTAAAGAGATGGAGGCACGGAAGTCTAGTATTCGAAGAATTTACTCCCCCCTTCTCTCTCTCTCTCTATCTCTGTGTTTGTGTGTGTATCTGTAGCTATGTGTGTGTCACTTTCCTTTCTCTTTAATTTTGAGGTAAGTTTTCACTATAAAGCCCTGAATGGCTGAGAGCCAAGATTAAAAATGTGTGCCACTATACACTGCTAAGAAATTGTTCTTAACTAGGTAGTGATAATTTCTCTAAAGAAGCAACTTCTGTGACCTCGAATGTTTGAATAAAACATGGCAAAAGTCTATGAGATATACGGAAAGATCAGTTTTGATCATGAATTTTGTATTACCTTTATTAAAAAATAAAGTACTTAGAATGATAGTCAGATTCATACTACAGGATGTCGTTCCTCTTATTAGCATTACCTCTTATGTCACAACATAAAGTATAAAGCACATGACAATTTTGAATGGACTCAGTGACTACAAACTGGTGTGGAATTGTGCTTTATAAAGCAGAGTTTCAAAATTACAGGAGAATCACAAGAGTTATTGAGGTTAAGGAAAGACATCTATGAAATGTACACTGAGAGTATAAACATGGGTCTGAACTGGCCTCCCTACACACAGAAGCCCCAGGTGCAAATTTTTCCAAGTGTTTTTAAATGTTTTTTTTTTTATTAATTAAAGTTTATTCACTTTGTATGCCAGCTGTAAACCCCTTCCTCATCCCCTCCCAATCCCATCCACCTCCCTCTTCTCCTCCCACGCCACTTCTCAAGTCCACTGATAGGGGTGTCTTCCTCTCCTTCCATATGACCCTACTCTATCAGGTCTCATCAGGACTGGCTGCATTGTCTTCCTCTGTGGCCTGGTAAGGCTGCTCCATACTCAGAGAGGGGTGATCAAAAAGCCAGCCACTGAGTTCATGTCAGAGATAGTCCCTGTTCCCATTGCTAGGGATCCCACTTGGACACTGAGCTGCCATGGGTTACATCTATGCAGGGGTTCTATCTTATCTCCATGCATGGTCCTTCGTAGGAGTATCAGTCTCAGAAAAGACCCCAGCCTCCAGGTTTTTTTGTTTGTTTGTTTTTTGTGGGTTTTTTTTTTTTTTATTCTCTTGTTTTCCTTATAGTATCTGCTACAGCAAGTTCTCTTCATTGGCATGGTAGTAGTATATTTTCAAACACTGCTATATAGTTAGAGAACTGTAACATGAGTGATTGTTATTTAAATGTCAAGTATTAGCATGGAAAATTAGTAAATATGTACATTTAAATTACATTTGTTAAAAGTGAATATTAAGAGGGAAATAGTGATTTTTTCATAATGCAGAATATTCATATCCTATATTTCTCAACATACATTGATACATGTTTTCTCCTTCATAGTTCCTCCTTGTTGGCATAAGTTTTGATTTCTAAATTGTACTTGTGGAAGAATTTCACACTGAATTTTTGAGCAGGCACTGAAAGTTTTATTTTTAGCAAAATTTGAAATTTTGTCCCAAGACTGAAAGCTTAATTTGGTAGAAAATTCACATGAAAAGTAGACAAGGAATGCTTCCTTTTAATAAGCCAGAATCAAGCATTGGGTATGTCCTTTTCTCCCATGGACAAGCAGTTTTCACATTCTGGTAAAAAAGATGAACTCAGATGTTTCAAATAAACTAATGATATACTAATGAATTCTTGATTTTATGTTTTAAGTTGTAATATTAAAAAGTTTTTATTTTCTTCTAGGAAATATAGAATAATACATTTCCATTTTACAACATTTATGAAATAAAAAGTTGATGTGTGATTTTCAGTTGTAGCATACCATTTTCTTCTAATTTATCAAAAGAATAGTTATAAATACTTTTTCAAACTTGGTCTCACTAAGCATCAGCTAACAAATTATTTTTAAATTTTGGTTGTAGTCTGTGTATAAAGAACTCTGCTTTCCAAATTTTGGGCAGTGCGCAGGGAGTCTTATGGAAGAAGGGGGTGGGACACAGAGAAGGACACAGAGTGGACAGGAGCCCCACTAGGAGACCAGCTAAAAAAAATCTGAGCCTAGGGTGTCCTGCAGAGTCTGATGCACCAACTAAGAACCATTGCATGGAGAAGACCTAGACCCTTTGCTCAGACTCACTGGACTGGCTGTTTAGTTCCCATGTGGGTCCCTGAGTAAGGGGAGGAGGGGCTGCCTCTGTCATGAACTTGATTGCTTGCTCTTTGATCATTTGCCCCTGGGGATGTGACCTTGCCAGGCCACAGAGAAAGAGGATCCAGGCAGTCCTGATGAGACTTGATAAGCAGATGGCAGAGGAGGAGATCTTGTCCTTTCAGTGGACTAGGGAAGGGGAGAAAAGGGAGAGAGGGTGGACCTGCGAAGAGCTGAGGGAGGGGACCTCAATCGGGATATATAATGAATAAATTAAAAAAAACATAAATAAAAATAATTTAAAAAGAACTGTGCTTTCATAGTGATCATTAGTCAAATAATACCATATGAAGCTTGTAATATTTGTTACCGCCTAGACAAATAACAATAGCAAACCATTTCTCATCTTTGTTTCCTGCATATTTATTATGTCCTAATTCCATGGGGCTGATTTTAGACTGATGCTGTGATGCATAAGAAATGAGAATAAAGTCATGAAAAATCATTTCCTTATATAACGCTTTGTCAAAAATGTCAGTGTCAAATATTTCAAAACATCATTAACAATGCCAACCTCGTGGGTCAGCTAGAAAATAATAAGGTCAAAGAGAATGGCTTGTTGGTAAAACAGCCGAATGAGAAGTTCTAGATGAAATGTTCAAGTTCATTAAAAGTGGGTCCTGAGGAAAATACTGAAGGGATCAGAGGTTAGCTTAGCAAATCCAGAATGAAATTGGTAATGTAAAAGTGATAGAATAAACAGGGGCTGGGGTTGGAGGTTGGTGATCAGGGGATGGGTGGAGAGGAGTTCACTGGTGACAGCCTTGTTGAAAGGCTAAAGAAAGAAACTTCTGAGGAATGGCATCTAAACTTCATAGTAAGTGTTCATTCTTGTTTCTTTCCACTCCATAACCTTTTTTGAAAACTCATAATGTGATAACATCCCTTTTATCTTTGCTATTGTTTTAGAATTGTGTTTGCTAATTGCATTTAGAGGGGTTTATATGATGTGGATGGGTCTCTTCAGAAAGTTTTTTAACTCAAAGTGAATCATAAATTCAAAACAGTCAACTGACTTAATTCTAACCAAAGAGTAGACAAGCTTCTTAAAAATTCACCCCTTTTAGACATGGGTTGGTTATGTATCCCTGGCCATCCTGGAACTCGCTCTGTAGACACAGCTGGTCTTGAAGTCAGAGAATTGCATGAATCTGCCTCCAGAGTGCTGAAATTAAAGATGTGTCCCATCAGCACCCAGTGGTCCTTAGAGATTATTAAACATAACCCATGCTTAAATCACTCTCGGTCATAAATGCCATGGACTCAGTTTTTAATACAAAGACAATATGTTATTTCATTTTAATTTTTATCTTTTCACAATAGCAAGAGATTAGAAACAGCTTAAATATCCATCAACTGATTAGTAAATAATGAAAATATAGTACATTTATGCAATTCAATGCCATTCAGGTGTTTTGAAATATGAAGTTCAATGTTCATTGACTAAAATAGGAAACAATGATCCAGAGTAAAGAAGCCCAGACCAGAAAAACAAATGTAATGCATTTTCATTCATATGTGACTATAAAATATTGTGAAGAATGGAAAACAAAATTTCTCTGTTTTGCATTGACAGCCAAATAGAATAAAAGCATTGTGAAAAGATTAATCAAGTATCAATGTCTTCTCGTAATGGTGTACAAACAAGGTACAATTAAAAGAAGCACAGGAAGCAGACAGGTGACCTTGATAAGGCTGGGGGTAGAGGAAATCACACTGATCAGGGCTGTGAATCCAACTTCAGGTCAGTACTAATGGTCATTAGAGCAAAAACTTAATGAAACTGTGGGTCAGAGGTTATTTTTGCACAGAGAGAAATAGGGAGCTAGAGAGACAGAGGGAGAGGGAGAAAGGGAGGGAGAGAGAGAAGGAAAGGAGATTACTTTTAGCAGTATGGTCACTGACAGGTTGACAATGCTCCAGTGGAAGGGTACACATCCAATGCTGTATTAGAAACGCAGACATTACTTAATGATACATACATAACAGAAGAAATGGAGTTGGGGGATTTGGATACAGGGAGTTTCTGGAAGAAGTTGTGAATTGAGTGACTGTGATAAAATATTTACAAAATTCTCTAAGCTCCAATAAAAAAAAGCTAGAAAAATCACAAAGGTGACTAAGAATTAATGAATTGTATCACAGGGAAACCATGAGAAAGTGATTTACTAGAGGCAGAAGAACACCTAGGAGAAGAAAGGAACTAAGATAACTTTCCAGGAATATGCAGATACTTAGTGCCGTGGGTTTAATTTAAGATAGTAGATAAATGATTGTTCTAAGAGGAGGGAAATGATGCTTGCAAGTGAAATATGCTCTCTCATGTGAGAGGAGGTTCTAAGATTATCAAAAACAGATTCTTACCCCAGATGGCAGGCTGTGTCATCTTGGATATATTTCAGGAGAAGAGCAACAGTCATAACTGAAAATGAGAACAGAGCTCACACTGGTTTCCACAGTTTTGTCTGGTGCTTCTCCCTGTGGAGAGCATTAGGTCTTTCCTAGCTTGAGTCATGAAGGAACCTTAAATTATGAAATTTTCATTTTTAAATTTTTTTGATTATTCCTAGAAGAGAAAGGTGCTTGTGTGTTGTCTAGTAGAGAAAAATCCTGTGCACTGACTAGGGATTTTCTAGTATGAAGGATGTCAAGTAACAAGAATGTTTCTGGTTTTGGAGCTATCCCTGTTCTAGATGGCCTAGCCAATGGGACTTTTCTCTGGGCTCTAGGAAGGACCATTTGAACTAAAATTGCTAGTGAAACAGTTCTACAGCAGAGTTTATCACCTGGTTCTCAGATTCTTGCCTTTTGGATGAATATTCACTTTGACAAAGAGTGGTAAAGAGATATCAAGTCTTACAGAGAGACAAATTTCATCCTAAGCTCGACTTTCTCATGATTTCATCTACAACCACTTGCTTCTCATATATGTTTTCCTAATACAACCATAACGAGGGACAAAGTGTCAAAGTGGAAGTTTTGGAAGAAGAGAATTAGCTCACAACGAGGAAAGCTGAAAAAGTGAGGGGCAAGAAGGTTGTTCAGACACATGCAGTACAGAAGTGCAAGTGCTTCCTCTAAACTGCACACCTCAAAAGCCTCATCAGTTATTGTACTTGACCAGGGAAGAAAACAGTATTCATGCGTAGGACATTGAGAACTATTCAAATCAACCCTGAGCTTGTCCATCTATTTCAGACTTTCTATGGGACGGTTAATGGCAAAATCCCCAAGTCTGCAAGCTTGGCAACATTCTTAGTGTTTTTACATTCTTTTATTTATTTATTTATTTTTGTCACTAGTTGTTTTTTTTAACTTTATTTTTTATTTTTTATTAATTACACTTTATTCATTTTGTATCCCCCATAAGCCTCTCCCTCCTCCCCTCCCGATCCCATCCTTCCTCCTGTTTCTGCATGCATGCCACTCCCCAAGTCCACTGATAGGGGAGGTTCTCCTCTCCTTTCTGATCTTAGTCTATCAGTTCTTGTCAAAAGTGGCTGCATTGTCCTCTTCTGTGGCCTCGTAGGGCTGCTCCCCCCTCAGAGGGAGGTGATCAAAGAGCAGGCCAATCAGATTATGTCAGAGGCAGTCCCTCTTCCCATTACTATGTAACCCACTTGGACACTGAACTGCCATAGGCTACATCTGTGCAGGGGTTCTAGGTTATCTCCACGAATAGTCCTTGGTTGGAGTATGGGTCTCTGGGAAGTTCCCTGTGTTCAAATTATCTTGTTCTGTTGCTCTGCTTGTGGTGTTCCTGTCCTCTCCAGCTCTTACTATTTCCCACTTCTTACATTCTTACCTTAACTATAATTCATACATAGTATAAGCTTTGATGATAATGACAGGCTTTTTTTTAACTACAGTGGATCTGGTATTGAAGTAAAATCCAGTGTTTTTGTGCATCCAATTTCTCAGTGAACATTTTGCTCTAGGGGCTCTTGAAGTGAGCAGCCATTTTCTACATTTTCTTTAGCACAAACTGCCTACCTTAAATGCAATTTTGATTAATAAAATTGAAAACATCATATTTTACTGATATGTGCTGAATTCAATATTTTTACTTTTAACATTTTAATAAACTTATTTCATAACATGAAATTTGTGATATAAAATTCATGATAACACTGTGGGAAGAACAGCGCTAAAACTCAATCATCCTGTTATGATGCAGAAAGAACAGGTTAAAATGATGCCTTCATTTTAATAAACATTTCAGGTAGAAAGCCAAAACAACCAGAGGAAATGATACATGTAGGACAGAAATTTGTTTTATGTATATATGTATACATTTTTATGTATATATAATATATGTATGTATATTATATATATATATGTATATCTGTGATATGTGTGTGTGTGTAAAAATTTGGTAGGAAATTGGAAAAATGTTTTAGCAATAAAATTATATGGCCAAATTACTGTCTTATATCACACTTAAAAATGGAACTTTATAGCTACTCCTGAGTTTTATTTATAAGGTATATATCACACTTATTAAAGACACATATTGGTATATATAGAGATTATGCATACTTACAGCAACACGAGTCTATTTTTATTAAGTTATTTGTTTGATAGTTTTAAGAAAATGTATTTACTTTTAATTTTTGTTATTTATTATGAATCTGTTTATATTGAAATTTATATCAAGAATACTTAAGCATAGGTAATTATAATTATATACATATTTATTATATTCAATTAATTACTTCAATAATTATGCAAGTCTAATAAGTTAAAGTACAAAAAGTATTTGTATGCCCTATATCAAGGAAAACACAATGGTTAAATTTGAGCTTATTCTAAAATGTATTTTGTACTGAAAAAATGTGTCTAGAAAATGAAATAGGATTAATTCCTCTGCTTTTATTTCTGAGATGTAACTTGTTTTAGAAACTGAAGGAGGGAAATACACTCAGGCTTAATGAGATTTTACTGGGATTACTTGTTTACGTGTGGCAATCAAATCTGCCCTTTCTAATACAGTATTTGTTTAAATCTCGTGGAGATAAATTGAGTGCACTGATTCTAAATTGAAGATCTACTAAGTAATGTAATGAGCACAATGTATTTGCAGTCACCTCTGGGTTACAAACAATATTTACCACACGATAAAAACATGTTGACTTAGAAGAAAATACAAATTGAAATGAGAGAGAGTTCAGTAATTCAGTCATCATAATCTCAAAATGTGATCCTGTTAAGGTTTTTAAAGTATTTCTAATTTATTTTAACTGAATGGTGATTGTGTTTTGGAACGGTAATCCAAGCACAGTTTTACTGTACTTCATGTAATCTGTACGATACTTTTAGTCCAGTAGTGAAGGACACAGCAATCAGAGGTATCCTAGCTTTTTGTAGGAAGATTTGGATTAGCCACAAGTTCCCTCACTCTTTTGTTTACTATTTTTCTGTCAGAAGCTAAGGAAAGGACACAGATTCCTGTCATGTCTTACTTAAAGACACAGAGCTGGGGTGTATAGAGACCAGGAAGGGTGGTAAGACGACAATAACATTGCTGTTAATTCTTCTGTAATTTTACTTCGTTATCATAAACAAAACTTTCCAGAAAAGATCAGCTTATTAAAAGAGAATGTGAGCAAAAAATTACATTCACTAAACTACATTCCCACACCATACTCCGCCTACTTTCCTGAGACCTGAGAACACCAGGGATTCCATGTAATCTCCTCTCTCCCCACAAACCGCTGCCTGCCCACTTCCCCAAAAGCACCCCAACAGCTGTAAAAGGCTCCCTTTATCCTGTGGCGTTTCGTTTCCTGTCACAAAACTCTATGTGCTTTCTTGGAGGCCTGCATGCAACAGGGACAGTCAGGAAAGACCCTGCCCTTGCAAACACTATTCCCTTTAAACACACCCAACAGCTTTAATTTGCACCCCACTCCCTGGACTCCATTCTCTACCCTACACCTCCATATCTTTTTTCTGAGGCCTGCCATCACCAAAGACCCCAAGCCACATTGGTACTAGAGACCTCAGAGGCAAGGTTAGAACTCCATACACAAGAGGCCACATATACCACAAACAAACAAACAAAAAAAAATTAAACAAAGGAGACACCCTACTAGACCTGAAGACTGGCTTGTCAAAATCCCATGCCACTCAGGCCAGACGACAGGTAGAAAAAAAAATTCCTCTTAAACACAAAACTACAACAAAAATAGTTGTTTAAACAGAAATCAGCATTTAAAATTATATAAGCCACAAAACCTAGATTGCTAAGGTCTAGCTAAAAAAAAAAAAAAAAAAAAAAAAAAAAGAATCAACAGTTCCAGAGCAATATGAAGCCAGCACAGCCTAGCTGTCCTACGACTGCAGGCCCTGGATATTATCACGGCTGAAGCACAGAATATTTTAATCCATTGTTATGAAGATGATAGAGGCCTTTAAAGAGAAAGTGAATAAATCCTTTAAAGATATACAGGAAAGTACAATCAAACAGGTGAAAGAAAGGAATAATGCTGTTCAAGAATTGAAAATGGAAATAGAAGCAGTGAAAACAAACAAACAAAATACTGAGGGAATCATGGAGATGGAAAAACTCGGTAAAAGAACAGGAACTAAGACAGAGGCATCCACAGAATACAAGAGATGGAAGATGGAAGCTCAGGTGTAGAAGATATGATAGGCAAAATGTATATATCAGTCAAAGAAAATGTTAAATATAAAAAATATATATTCCTGAAACATAACAACCAGATAAACTGAGACACTATAAAAAGACAAAACATAAGAATGTTAGGAATAGAAAAAAAATAAGATTCCCAGTTCAAAGGTCCAGAAAATATATTTTTACAAAATCATAGAAGAAAATTTCACTAACATAAAGGAAGAGATGCCAATAAACAAACAAGAAGCTTACAGAACACCAAATAGATTGGACCAGAAAAGAAAATTCTCCTGCCCCATAATATTTAAAACACTTAAGGTACAGAATAAAGAAAGAATAGGAAAGAAAAAAAAAAGGTCAAGTAATACATAAAGAATAATATAAAGAATTAGAGACCAGCTAGAGGTGGTGGCACACAGTTTTAATTCCAGCACTCATGGAGGCAGAGGCAGGTGGAATCATGGAGGCCGAGGCCAGCCTGCTCTACAATGTGTGTCCAGGACAACCAAGGCTAGAAAGAGAAACCCTGTCTCAGAAAATAAAAATAAAAATAAAAAACAAATAAGTAACAAAGAACAATAATTGTTCTGTCCTGTTATTTTGATATGGGTGGTAGTATTAGTAGTTGTGTGTGTGTGTTTCCCTTGTTTTGGTTATGTTGTTGAGGAATCACTTATTGACTGTGTTTTTCTGGGTGTAGTTAACCTCCTTGTGTTGACATTTTCCTTCTACTGTCTTCTGTAGGGCTATATCTCTGGATAAATGTTTTTTCGGTTTTGTAATGGAAAATTTTTGTTTTTAAGGCAGTGTTTTTGAAATTTTTACGAAGTGTTGATCTTATAATAATAGAGCAATGTTTGGAAACTAAAGCCACATCATGCTGATTTTAGTATGTACAGGTAAAATGTCCTTTAATTCCTCTGCATTTCTCTAGACTTCCACTTGTGGTATTTAAATCTCCTCTGGGCATGAATTTATCACCACATCAAATCACATCCCTGCTTCACTAGTACTGACTAGTTTGGGGGTGTGATTAGGGGGGCAATAGAATATACACAATTTCAAAGATTAGTTGGAACTATATGTTTTCCAGTAGAAGACTCTGAGAGAGTCTCATAGACTTTCACAGGCAATCCTAATAAACTCACAAATTCACGAAGCCAGACATAGAATCTTCCCTTTGATCTATTGGTGATCTATCTGGTGTCACAGGACAAGGTAAAGTCTCCTTAGGAAAAGTCACATACCATACTCCAAGACACTACTTTGCAGAGTGTGGTTTGTAAAGATAAAACCCAGAAAACTTTCCTGTGCCACTCTATCTGTAAACAATCATCACACCACCAAAAACGCCATTTCTCCTCTCCCATTAGACTATTTGCTTACAAAGCCCAATGGTCTACCCTTACACATGACAAGTTATCCATGAACTCAGGTTAATTTATAGTCACTAGCACTGTAAACTGTAAACATACATACACTCTGTCATTAGACATTTATTGAGTAATATACTATTTCATATGATTCAGTGCTAGAGACCATTCAAGTTTGGAAGTTTATGTATTGTGAGAAAATGAATCTGAGCAGTAATTATGCATGCTCCAAGCATATACTGGGTTTTATTATATTTTTCATTGCTTCAGCATAATGGCTCCATGTAATTACAATATTTTATTAAAACTTAAATTGAGCAATATATTTTATCTACAAAGTATTAAAATGAAAGTAAATCTAAATTTCCTCACTATAATCACAATTTCTTCAGTGAAGTGTAGCCAATCCCCAATATTCTACCACAATGTATTTAAGATGGCAGTTATAGTCAGTATAATATGAACTGATAAGGACAAAAGAATAATCAATTTCCTATGTCTGTGCATTTGTTTTTTTCTTCATTACAGAGGATTTAATTAGATAGTAAAAGCACCAACTAGGAATGATGCCATGTGCTAAATTCTTGGGTATAAATAAAAATTGATTATGATGGGTTGATTGATGAAAAAATAATTTTGCCTATAGTTTCAAAGGTTGATAATAGTATCAGCACCCTGCCAGAAGTCCATAACAATGAGGTAAATAAATCTTATTTTCTATCTTCAGTTTTAAGAAATGTATATGGATGAAAACACATAAGAACAAAAACAATTTGAAACATTACCTCCATTTTATAGATATACAAAGTAAAATGAAATTATATTAAATTCTTATTTATATGTGTTTGTGTGTCTGGTGACATATTCTTGCATGTATATGTAAGAATATATATATTCTGGTGTATGTGGACGTAAACATGAGTCTTCATGCTTGTAGAGACTAGAGGTCAACATCGGAGCCCTTCGTTATCACTTTTTACACTTACATTTTAATAATGGGCTCACTAGACCCCGGACGAAAAGATACCTACTCCCTGTTGCTACCTCCTCAGCACTGGATTTTCAAGTTACCGTTTTGGGCTCTGTGCTTGAGTGCTCTGTTCTGAATTCAGGTACTTGAGCTGCAAATCCAGAATTATTCTCATAAATTGTATGAGCTGAATTCATTCATAAGCAGCATCGTCCTTTTAATGAAATTTTCCCCAACACTGACATCCACAGAGTTTATTCTTAACCTAGTCCAGTAGTTAACTCCTATTCCGAGTATGCTATGGAATTACAACTCATGGTTTACATTTTTATTTCTATATGTAAAATGGCAGCCATGTTAATCAGATTTGGATCATATCCCAACAGAAAATAACTCAGTTGAAACATCATCATTAACGCTATTGTAGCATTTATTCATTTGTCAATTAATATATCAAAATTGTTTTACCTTCTTAATAATCTGAATAAGTCTAAAATCTAAGGTCAATTTTATTTTTTTCTTCCTTGTTAATATTTATTACAATTTATTGACTTTGAATCCCAGCTGTATCCCCTTCCCTCATCTTCTATTGGTCCCACCGTACCTCCCTTCCCCCACCATGTTCTTCCTGTAGTCCACTAATAGGGGAGGTCCTACTCTCCTACAATCTTATTTTTTATCTTTTACCAGTATGAATCACACAGGGTAAGTGAGAAAGAAACTACATTTCTTAAGGAGGCTGTAGGATTTCCTCCAAAATTTCTATAATACTTCAAAGGCAGCTATTTGCAAGAAATTTTATTGCAAACTTGAATTAATTTCTAAGTTGTTTTAAAAACAATTTTCAAGAGTTCCCCAGTCACTGATTTTTCAGAAAGAATGAAATAAAATTTACCCAGAGCATTGTTCACATTTGTTTCCTATTTCAGAGAAAGAGGCATTGATTCATTACTTCAGCTGCATTTTAATTAAAGGTTGGTTTTGTTGAAAAGTCTGTGAGCCCACAGTGTTTGCTACTATTTGTGTTATTAACAAGAGTAGACTCTTCCCACTTCTGAAAGAAATAGCAGAAGTTTACTGCTCAAAGGGAATGATGGAGATGAGAGAATTGAACAGGTGCAAATACCAGCAGATGGAAATTACTACCCATTAGCTGGCAATCAGAAGAAAAGAATTTAAGAAACATGAAATGTCACAGCTTTCTCTTCCTGCTGCACAAGGCTAACATTGTACTCCTGCACTTACGTACACATCTCGGCAGGTCTGCTGCCCTGCAAGACTAATTCCGATGATCTTAAGGAAAACAGGAGCACTGCAGGGCTTCCTCTGGAAAAAAGGCCAAATTTCTGCATTATCCTGCTCATAAGGTGAAGCCAAACATCCTAGGAAGTGGGCTTGGCTTAAACACAGAGATGAGAGAATAAAAATGAAGATTCAAATATGCTCTGCTACTATTGTATTATTATACTCTAAAGTACATTTTATAAGCCCTAAATCTAAGCCAAGCAAGTGTCATAACCATTGTTGCTGCTTTACTGTTTGCAAATATACCTCAGTAACAACATTGCTCACCCTACTCCCAACCCCTCAAGGAAGCATGTGGAGAAATACATTTTATTCGGAAAAAAAATCACAGAAGTGGAAAAAATAATGCTTTGTACTTCTCTGTATATTGCTGTAAGAATCTCAAAGTACTGCTGCTCCACAAGCTCTTGGTTATGTAGCATCAGGGAACACAGTCCATAAATACACAGCATTGTCATCATCACATGCAACACCTACCCTCTGCTTGCTTAAACTGAGTACATAGGTTCATGCCTTTGTAGGTTAAATAAACCATTTTTATTTAGCCTGTCTAGTAGTCTCCATGTAGCCCTTTGTAAAACTTTGGTAGATAATATCTGAATGTTTTTCTTGAATTAATAGTTATTTCTTAGTAAGAAAACAATAAAACGTCAATTGAATATCACAAAATCTTTTAGAAAAATCCAAACATTTCAAAAAGTTTGAGTTTAAAATTGCATGATTGTCATATATTTATTTTCCTATCTGTGAGTCTTAATATTGAATTTGTACTTTGTAAGTGCCAAATTACATAAATGCTTCAAATTAAAACATATTTTAATAATTCTGAGAGAAAGTGAAGACATATGACAGGTTAGGTTCCTGGGAGGAAATGGAGGTGACTCTAATTGATACTGCTAGTAGCAGTGGTCATGGAAACTGAAGAGGCCACTCTCCAACTAGATATGACTTCTAGTGAATGGAGAGGAACACCAATCTACGCACAAAAACTTCAACCCAAAATTTACCCTGCCTACAGATGTCCAGGGATTAAAAATAGAGCATAGATTGAGAGAATGTCCAACCAATGCCTGGTCCAACCTGAGACCCATCCCATGGGAGACAGCCAACCCTTGACAAGATTTACGATGTTGTTCTTGCAGATAGGAGATTATAGCTGATTAGCATAGTTGTCTTCTGAGAGGCTCCACCCAACAGCTGATCTGAACAGATGCTGATACTCACAGCCAAACATTGGGTGGTTGCGGGGAGCCTTGCAGAAGGATGGAGGGAATGATAGAAGGACCTACAGGTAACAGGAACTCCACAGGACAACCAATAGAGCCAACTAACCTGGGCACAGGAGTGTTTATGGAGCATCAACCAAGGACCACGCATGGACTCAACATAGGCCCCTTATACATAGGCAATAGGCAGCTTTTCCGACATGCGAGTCTCCTAGAAAGGGAGAGGGGGCTGCCTACGGCAGAGACTCTGTTGCATGCTTTTCCATCACCTCCCCCTGGTGGGGCTGCCTCAGCAGGCCACAGGAGAAGATGAGCTAGGTCCTGATGTGACTTGATGTGCTAGTCTGAGTCGATAGGTAGGGAGGCTCCCCTTATCTGAGGAGTAGGGGAGGGAGAAAGAGGGAAGTGAGAGGGAGGTTGGAAACAAGAGGAGAGGAGAGTGGACTGGCTTATGATCTGGATGTTAAGTGAATAAATAAATGAATTAATTAATTTAAAAAATATTTTGAGTTTACTGCTTCTACTAGCCCACATGACTCAAATGAAAACAATGAGCCCCAGCAGTGGGAATGAACACTGCCTGCGAATTTTGGCTGTTTTATAGCTATGTTATGTTTGATGAAAATACTTTATATGAATAGAAGATGTTTGTTCACTATAATGTCTCAAAATGTATTTACTTACGGCATTTAATTATGAAGACATTACATGTATAATATACATGTGTAACATATATTTTTTTCATTTATCTTTACCATGATCCTTGAAATTAAAACATAATTTAATGTTCCAAAGTTTTGCGTCAATGCTTCTGTAACAATATTTTATAGAATATAAAGCCAATTCTATGTACATAAACAATTTTAATTGTTTTATTTGACAACATATATAGTCATACCAGTCTATTGTGCTATCATAAAGTAACTGAATGTAGGATACATCTGTGATATAAACTACATCTCAGTCTAGATGACATGTCACTGAGGACTCAAAGGTACAGATGTAATTTAGCCATTGATAATCTTGTTGATGCTTTCAGTCTAAGGCCTCTGTTCCTTCCCATAAAATTTAGTGTCACTTTTTAGACTGATAACTCTCCGGTGCACAACGGGGCTTCTGAAATCCCACAAACCCAGGGTGCTTGCAAGTGACAATGTCATTTACAAGTAAACGGTGAATACAAATAAAATATCACCTTTAATCAAATGTTAGTGGTAACTATTAGGTGAGAGAAACTGTATAATATATCAGCATGCTAATTTAATGTACTCTTCTGTGAAGATATAAAATGTGGAGATTGAGACTCTGCTCACAGGAGACACTGGAGTTTTGAAGCAAAGAGACCATTAGAGAAAACCTGAAGTGATAGGCAGCAAGAGGAAAGAGAAACTTGGACTGAGGGGAAGAAACCAGTCATAATGAGAAATTTTGATTCTTGAGGAGGGAGTGTCGTGATGTTTATAATTTGGTTACAGTTCCCAGAGGAAATGTGTAAGACGGTATTTTACAATGCTACACAAAAGTAGATCAATATCTTTGAAGGGCTTATTTGTGTTCTAAAGAAAATAATTGTGCCACAAACAAGCACAGCATGCCTTTTCATCTGAGAAGAGTAGATTTAAGTAGGAAAACAGAGGCTGAACCTCCATTATATCAGGTGCAAGCTGTGCAGTCAGCTTGAGTATCAGTCTCCTCACTGAGAAACACAATGCCGTGAGGATTAAAAAGAATCCTATGCAGGAGAGTATTTAACCCATCAGGATTATAAAAATGTCCAGATAGATTATTATAGTATTTTCTTTACTTAAGTAGTTTTTACTCCACCCCCACTTTACAAAAAGATTGCAGAAAGTAGGTCCTCCTGAGGAAAGAAAGAGTAAATTCAACTGCTTTGTGGGGAAAGTATATTGGAATGTATGTTCTGGAAAAAAAAATACAGCACTGGTTACACTGTTTGTTATTATATTTTAATATAATACAAGGAAAGTCCCATGTGAATGGGTGTTCAATGCCTCTGTGTTGAATTTGTAAATAAATAAATAAGTAAAGACACAAAACAACAATAATAATAAAATAAAACAAGAAGATGCATTTGAGACAGCATCCTTTCAAGCAATTTCTGGTACAGGATATAGAGAAGAAATTGGATTAGTTTTGTGTGAAACACTAGAAAAGGGATTTTATGTGTAGTGTTCTTGGGTAAATTTTTTATGTCTGGTGTTCATAGTTGTAAGGTACAGACTTTTTCATCATAAAACTTTTATTAGAAACTGAATTATCAGACAAAAAATCATGATGTGTACTTTAATATTATTTTTCTGATCATGTTCCTCTTGAAAAGATGTCAGAAATTCAGAGTTACTGATAACATTAAACTTGTATGTAATGTAAATAAACATTTTCCCCATGATACAAATGTATATAAACAAAGGTTTGTATGATAACAAAAAAGCTTTCTTATTAATTGGCTTAGTTGGGCACTCAGGAAAACTCTATAAGAGGATACCAATATGGATAAATATTGACTTACCTGTATGTGCTATCTCTGTCACTCTGACTCTCCCCTCTCTCTGTATGTACATGTGTGTGTTGTTATTCTGAATTATATATGAACAATGTTTTCTGTGTTATTATCAGTTTCTTCATTATGTTTTCCATGATGTCATTTTCTTACACTGTAATATTTTCATCTTATATATATTCTAAAATCTTGAGCAGGGTTTCAGTTAGCTTGTTTCCAAATATGTGCCATTTAAATGCTCATGTTTCATTTGATAGCATAAACTAGTTAAACTTTTAGAAATGAACCTTCCTAAAGAAAATAACATTCTTTGATGTCTCTGTCTCACTCCTGTATTTCCAGGATTTTAATTCAAAGTGTCCATAGTGAACATTTTAAGTGACTGAAGTGCTGCATAAATATAACAGTAGAATGTTGAAATTCATCTATTGACGCTTCATTTATTTCAAAAAAAAAAAGACTCTTGTTGATCATTTTCTCTGCATGTAGAGACTCTCAGAATTCATTTTTCACGTTATGGTAACACCATTCTTCTAAGTCTACAGTGTGTTTTCCTTCCGGTAACAACAGCCCCGAGTGATCTGAAAGTTCACCAAAAGCCTTTTAAAGTCTTATTGGACCCTTTCTGGAAACAGAAATGGATTCTGTTTATTAACATGGAGTCATAATACAGTCCAATTAGCCAAACTATTTTTTTTGAGATTGTAGACAAGACAATGCCAAAGCCCTCCATCATTTTCCAATATTAAGACAACTTATAAAGTTTCAGTAATTGAGAAGCACGTTTTGACATAATGGCAAAAATTTGTGAAATAAGTGGAAGACCTCTCAGTCATGAACTCAAAATGTCACCTTATTTTTTACTATTTGACAATTCTTTCAAAAAACATCAATAGACAAAAAGGGTTAGACCTATGGTGTCAGGTGATTCTAAACACATGAACATGGATATGCATTTATTGGTCTATAAGTCTTCCGTTTCTCTAGTGAAAAGTTATATGAATTTGTTTTTTCTCTTTATGCTACAAATACATATATGTATACACGTGTGTGTATATACATACACATCATTGCACTGTACTTATTTCTTCTGGTTATAATAACATTATATGCTGCAGCATACACATGCTGCGGTCCAGTGGGGAAAATGAATCAACATGTGCCATAGTAACCACAATAAGGATTTCTTCAACACAAGACCAGTAATAACACAATGGAGGTGTCAAAACTGAAACTGTTGCTAAGTGGCTAATGAGTAAAAAGGGTAAGGAGAATGGTTGTGCTGTGCAAAAGGACATTGGTGTTCTAGGTCCAATGAACAATGGCTCAGGATTTAAATAGAATTACCAACAATTATAAACTTAATAATTTATCTAGGTTTCCCCACAGTATTTTTAGAGTGAGTGAGGCTATAGGTTATAAAATAATGAAGAGTGAAACTAACCACAGCTAACAATTGTTTGTGGTATCTAAAGTAATACCACCATAGAAACAAAAATACACACATTTGTCAAAACCCACTAGAAATGGTAGCAGTTGTTCAGTGGGTATAAAAACTAAATGTGCAATGAATTATGCACTTGAAGTTTTCAGGAAGGACTTGTCACATTGTGTGTATGTGTAGTATGCTTTAGCATCAAACAAGTAAACAGCATTCATCATAGGACACTTTTTAAAACAGTGTGTGTACTACCTGGATAAAAAGTCCCTTGGACAAGCTAAAGAGAAGTGATTTATGGGTGTTTAGTCTTCCCCTGGGAAGAAGTATTGCTTTTCCCTCCTCTGTTGATCACTGTCCCCTTCAGCCACTACTAGATCATATCAGTTTAATTTTTCTCTTCAGACTAAATTCCTACAAGGAAAGTTTAACAACATTCCATCTACAATAGAAAAAGTACTTCTAGAGACAAAGCATTTCTCACTCTCTGGCCTAAAATGCATCATTAATCTTTTCTCGATAGCCTTCCTTCTTAGTGACAAAGACACTGTTACTGATCTTACAGACATATTCTAAAAGTACAAGTAAAAATTATATGGAGGAATGTCTCTGAAACTTTATAAAAAGGCATGATACAATTGCTTTTAAGTAACAATGGTTAAAATATTTCTAAGGTACAAAGGAATTCTATCGGGACAGGACAATTACAGAAGGTTAAAACTAGTTTGTCTGTGATATGTGAAATACTTTGGCGTTAAGCAGCCAAAGGCCAAGTGCAAGGACCAGTCTTGTTTTTAAGAGTTTTGAGGTTTTCTAGATGGTTTCCTTGGTATGAATCAGACAGGCCACCACCTGTTTCTGAATCAGCTTCTTTACAGTACATAAAGGAACAATTTATTGTCCACATGTCTCCATGCCCAACACAAACTAAAATCTTTGTCCCTTCCTTCCTTCCTTCCTTCCTTCCTTCCTTCCTTCCTTCCT
>NW_026594428.1:9258880-9271276 GCF_907164565.1 Psammomys obesus | reverse complement strand
TTCTTTCTTTCTTTCTTTCTTTCTTTCTTTCTTTCTTTCTTTCTTTCACTGTAGCCCCTTCCTCATCTCCTTACAGTCCCTCCCCTCCCTCATCCCCCACCCCTACTTCCCTGCACCTCAGAAAATGGGAGACCCCCTAATAAAATTCCCAGAACATTAAGTCCCATAAGGAAACTCCTTCACAGTTTCCTGGCAAAGCAGACACACCACAGTGAAGTCAGATAAAAGCATGCAGCAGAGACCATGTCTGAGACAGCCCCCTCCTACCACATCCCCTTCCTGGGGAATCCACAGTAGGCCAAGCTGCTCATCAGGTATATTGATGTAGTTTCAGTTTATCATTTTACTAACACTTTTTTTTTTTTTTGCGACCTGCTGTGTTTGGGATGTTTTCTCACTTTAATTCTTTTTTAATTATTTTTATTTCTATTAATTAGTTTATTCACTTTGCATTCCCCATGTACCTCCCTCTCTCCTCCCTTCCTAGTCCTTCCCTCCCTCTTCCTCATCCCTGTCCATCTCCCAGTCCAGTGATTAAGGAGGTCTTCCTCCCCTTCCCTCTGATCCTAGTCTATCAGGTCTCATCAGGAGTGGCTGCGTTGTCTTCCTCCGTGGCCTGGTAAGGCTGCTCCTCCCTCAGGGAGAGGTGATCAAAAAGCAGACCAATCAGTTCATGTCAGAGACAGTCCCTGTCTCCATTACTATGGAGGCCATTTGGACACTGATCTGCCATAGGCTACCGCCGTGCAGGGGTTTCAGGCCAACTCCGTGAGTGATCCTTGGCTGGAGTATCAGTTTCAGAAAAGACCCCTGTGCCCAGACTTTTGGGATCTGTTGCTGTCCTTATGGAGATCCTGTCCTCTCCACTATCTCCCACTTCTTTCATAAGATTCCCTATACTCTGCCCAAAGTTTGGCTATGAGTCTCAGCATCTGCCGTGATAACCTGCAGGGTAGAGCCTTTCAGAGGCCCTCCATGGTAAGCTCCAGTCCTGTCCCTGTTTTCTCCTTCTTCCAATGTCCATCCTCTTTGCCTTTCTGAATGAGGATTGAGCATCTTAGCCAGAGTTCTCCTTCCTGATTAGCTTCCTTAGTATGCTAATATATACATACATGCATATTTTAGTATGTTAATCCTATATTATATGTCTAATATCCACTTACGAGTGAATATATACCTAGTGTGTCTTTCTGCTTCTGAAATACCTCACTCAGGATGATCTTTTCCAGTTCCCTCCATTTACCTGCAAATTTCATGATTTCCTTGTTTTTTATCGCTCAGTAATATTCCATAGTGTAGATGTACCACAATTTCTGTAACTATTCCTCAACTGAGGGGCATCTGGACTGTTTCCAGCTTCTGGCTAGTATAAATAAAGTTGTTACAAACATGGTTGAGCAGACGTCCTTGTTGTATACTTGAGCGTCTTTTGGATAAAACACAATGTCAGTAGGAAAGAGATGATTCATCAGAAAACTGTATTTTAAGTGTATTAGTAATCGTTTTTATATTAATAGATTCACTTCACAGAAATTTAAGAAAATATCACATCTTAGAAAAATAGATGTTGAGGCTACTTAAGAGATTTATTTAAGACACAGGAGCTTTTTTTACCCGACCACTATGTTAAATGAAAGTGAAATAGACAAAATTATATATGTCTTCCTGGTTCATAACCATTAAGTTTTCATTTAGACTTTATCTTCTCTAGTGGCAAAAGGTCAGGTAATCATATTTAACAACACCTACGCAAAACTCATTTGGCCATAAGTACACTCAGGAGAAAAGCTTAGGCAGTAATATTTCAATTCCAAAGTCTAAAAAATTCTATAGATAAAGCTTAAGGTTTTTATAACATGGATAATTTTCATGTCTCTTTTCATTACACGAAGTATGGATCAGAAGATTTTTCTAATAGATTGTCTGGGCTGGATAGAAAGGTGATGAGAGAAGGAAAGGAAGAGGGAGAAAGAGATATTGGCTTTGTGTGTGATTATGAATTTCAGGGAAAAAAAACACAAAACTCAATTCCAAATGTCTCAGGCAGACTCTAACAGCATAGCGTAGTGTTGATTAATATCTATATTTATGCGAGGTGGTAAAATTTACCCAAACTCAATTTTCTTTTATAACCATTATTATAGTACCCCTTGCATTTTCATATTTTCATTCTTCTGAAAGTTTTTATTTCACAATATATTTAACTTGGGGTGGAATTATGAAAAAGCACCGACAGTATCTACAGGCACCACTTTCTTCTTTTACCAGCATTTTTTTTAAATCACTGTCACAACTCTGCTGCAACCAAAAAGTTGGCGCCAAAATTCTACCATCAACAAAATCCCTAAGAGTTTCAAATGTTCTTCATATTTGAAATATCCTTTCAAACATATGTCACTTCTTGCTGAGGAGAGCATTTAGAACCTTGTCCCTGAACAATGTTGAACTATGCCATCAAACATTCTGAACAGTGTTTAACTTTCTGTGTGAGGCCACCTGTTCATACCCTCCAGATAGGATGATTCATCTGCTAAACTCCGTACCACTGCTCTGCCCTCATCCTCTCTCCTGGTGTTGCTGTCTGCCACTTTATTCTTCTATATGGCCCCCACATTGCTACAATGGGTTCAGACAATCTATTATTGGAAACATGTTAAGACTTAGGATTAGAATGTTACAGTCTCTTCCTTAATTATGTTCCCCTTCAATAGTCTTTTCCATTTTAGATGCAGTTTTCTTACCTGTGTCATTTTCTGTCTGGAAAAAGTATTGTTGTTGTTAAAATGTTCTCTAGGCAAATTTTATTCTGAGAATTACTTCCTTTACTTTTTTGATATTATTCTTTCAGAGGACATTTCAATGAGATTAAAAAAAATATGGTATTGTCACTCGGACTTTCTTTTAAATGTGTGTGTACTTCATTCTTTCCAATAGCAAGCCTGCACTAATTATCCCTTTGCCCCACTCTATAACTGGTTCTGCCAATCTATGCATTCTTCTGAAAAGGTATGTGTGTGTTTACTGGTACTGGATATGATACAACATTTGTGTTTATTTTAGAGAAATATTATTTTTCTTATTCTATGATATATTCTAATTGCATATTTTACATGTGTGTGTGTGTGCGCGCATGTGTTTGTGTATTTGTCTCTGTGTGTGTCTGTGTTTGAATTATTTTACATGTTTTCATTACTCTTCTATAAGTTCCCATTATTGTTTTTCTTTACTTGAAATTTCCATTTGGAATGTTTTAAGTTCCTTGTCCTTTTCTTTTTCACAGTGTTTCTTTCAAGTGGTCCTCAGTAATGTCAGTGGGTTCTTAATTTGCAGCATTTATTGCAACTCAGTTTTGGAATTTCTGTGTCTCTGACTATGGCACCATTCCCTACATTTCTGCTTTTCTTCCCTGGAGTCTTTAGTGAGTTAATCACTTTATTTATTTATTTATTTTTATAACTATCTGATGACCTTTTTCTCTATCCATTTCCCACATGGTACTAGAATTTTCTTTTTCTTACTTCATCATTGGGGTGGCTTTAATGTTAGATATACATATTTTCAAGTTTTTTTTCTAATAGTTTTATGTACCCCTATATTTGAGCTGAAGTGCTCTACATTAAGGAAATTGTATCTTGTTCTTATTTCATATACAACTCACAGGCATTGTATTAGAGCTAAGCAAGTTTATGCCTTAGTTATGAGAGAGTCTCAGTCTATTAGTGGAAGTATAACTTAGTGCTGTGTCTTGCCCAAGTGACTATGTTCTTCTAGATCTTCTGTTCCATTCTCTGCCTGCTGATATCTGTGGTTTCTTTCCTTAGAACTCAGGTAACTAGGTCTAAATTTACTCATGTGTTGGTATAATGTTCTTCTGGGATGTATACAATTTACCCTTGTTCATTCAAATGGTGATTTCTCTACCCACTATATGGTTGCATTGTGATGCTTATTCTAAGCATCACCTGTCTGTCTTAAGTTTGTATAAACATGCCACCATTTGTCCTCTGCATTGCCAATAAAACGACCAGCCAGTGCTGAGCAATGGAGAGAATAGGGTGGGACATCCTGTTCCAGAGGAAAGGAGAAAGAAGAGAGTGGGAGTAGAGTTGGGGGAGAGAGATCTAAGAGGAGAGGACATGGAAGCACCAAGAGAGGTGGACCTGACCAAAGATATGACTAAAAAGCAAGTATAATGTGATATATCTGAATGGGAGGAAGCTATGAGGGCTTGGAGGTTCAGGGTGGAATAATTATTGCTCAGTATTGTACTGTAGGTTAATTAAATAAATTCTAGTCTCTGTGTGGTGATTTGGATGTACAGCTGGTTTAGGAATAATCGTTGTTTAACTAAAAGATGAATCAATAATAAATATTAATAATCAACACTCGTAAAGAAAATACATTGAAATATATTTATAATAATTCAAACACAGACACACACAGAGACAAATACACAAACACATGCGCGCACACACACACACATATACACACACATCTCCTCTACACTTACTTTATCTCAGTTACCTAGTAGGTGTTTTGGATAAAGAAAAAAAAAAAGGGCTTGGAGTATATTTGAGGATGATAATAATTCCTTCTTACCAGAGATTTATCTTCTATCTAGACTAGTAAAGCATGAAGTTCCTTAGGATAAAGTTTAGGAATAATGTGGTCTTTTTATCTTTAGACTTTGGTAATATTGTGTTTATGCTTTGCTAGATATGTACTCTAGAAATCCAAGATACATTATTATAACACTGATGTGTTTCAGCCAGTATAAGGCTGTCTCAGCCCCAGCTCTACAAAAGCAGATTTCAGCTGTGCATCTCTGAGGAGAAATGATGTTCTCTGACCTCAAGTCCCTGACTGATCTGCCCAGTTACTAATTTTCAGTGTGTTCAGCTAATTTTTGTTGTGTATATATGACTGATGGCTTGCAACTTCTTTGTGAGTCAGAGCTGAAACTAAAAATAACCTTGTGGAAATTCATTAAGTTAACTATATTACCTTCAGCCCTCACTTTACGCATCTCTTGAAGGTATAAAATACCTTTCTATCAAACTTTCAGAAAACTGGAAATCTTCTCTAATGTAGTCTGTTTTTCCTTTGAGCCATGACAACCTCCTGCCACTTACTGAATTTCCATGTACTTGGATGCCACAGTTCAGTGTTACAAGACTTTTTCTGTGCTTGACACGTGTTCTCCAGAAGCCACACTCCCACTCAGTTTCCATTTGCAGCTGCACCGTGTAATTCACTCTGAATCCGCAGGAAGAAATCTTGAAATGCCTGGATGCTAATCTCACTGCGCATGGTGTTCAGTGCTTGTGAGCAACATTGTACCTATTTTTATGCACATGTCTCTTAAATAGAACTTGCTCCTTGAAAACAAAAAAATTAGATCTATGTATCTAACAGAAATTTTAATAATTGGGCATGACAGCTGACTTAATTGTCTTGGCAGCACTACTAGAATTGATATAGAATAATACCACAAGAGAGGAGATCAGTAAAGTGAATACTGAAATAGAATTTTATTTGTGGTCATACAAATGATGTTTACATATGACTTAAAAAGAATCAATTGTTATTGCAAAAATAAATTAAAATCAAACAAATAGAGACTTGTTGAATCCCCTGAAAATTTTAGGCTGAGAGGACAGTGGACCTTAGGTTTCAATGACATCTACTTCAAAATAGCCATTAGATCCAATTTAAATGAACTGTTCACTCAGTGAATACTGATATCTCACCAGGCCCAAGCTTACCATATACTAAAATTTACATATTGAGAAGCTCACTCTTTTTACACTGGAACATTCTGGTCCTACAGTTTGCAAATAATTTCACTTCTCCTTTCTTTCCTTTTGTAAGGATGTCTTTGTTTTGGCTTTCCTCCCTCACTTTCTGGTTCAGTCTTAGTACAAATTCTTTGTTTACTGAATCCCTTTCTCAGTCCAGCATTTCATATGCTGCCTGGCTCAATGTTTAACTCTGGTAGAGTCCTCTGCTCCATTTGTTATTTTACTTTTGTGTAGGTATAAACTCTGTAGAACCTCAAAGCACATACATCTCTCAGTCTGCATGAAGCTGCTTATCAGTGGCATAGCTCTTCTAGGTTCAAATAAACTACTTTTAAATAAATTTTAAAAGATTCCCATTCTTTAGTAAAAGGCAAAAGATTTATACAATCTGCGAGAGCCTATCATAGAGGGCCTCTGAAAGACTCTACCTAGCAGTGTGTTAAAGTAGATGCTGAGACTCATGGCCAAACGTTGGGCAGAATTCAGGGAATCATATGAAAGAAGGAGTTAGTAAGACCTGGAGAGAACAGGAGCTCCACAAGGACCAAATATATAAGCACAGGGGCTTGTCTGAGACTGATTCTCTAACCAAGGACCATGCACGGAGATAACCTAGAACCCCTGCTCAGACGTAGCCCATGGCAGCTCAGTCTCCAAGTGAGTATCCTAGTAAGGGAACAGGGACTATATCTGACATGAACTCAGTGATTAGCTCCTTGACTTCCCCACCCTCTGTGAGAAGAGCAGCCTAGCTAGGCCACAGAGGAGGACATTGCAGCCAGTCTTGGTGAGACCTGATAAGTTGGAAAACAGATGGAGCAGAGGAGGACCTCCCATATCAGTGGACTTAGAGAGAGGCAGGGAGGAGATGAGGGAGAGAAGGTGGGATAGGGAGGGATTGAGGGAGGGGATACAGCTGGGATACAAAGTAAATAAACTATAATTAATATAAAAAATAAAAATTTAATTAAAACAAGATTCTAACTCTGAATATATTACTTCTGTGACATCATTAATATCATACTTATCTAGGGATGGAATACACTCACTGCCATTTTCTTTCAGGCTGTAAGGAATTGCCTTGCCCTCACTCCACAACTGTGATGATGTAATATCAACAGTTCTGGTTTTTTTTTCTCACTGTTGTGTGAATTCCCAGTAGTAGGTAGTGACACTCAGTTACCGACTCATTTTTTTCTCACAATATTAAGGGATTTTTACAGATGTAGTCAAGAGAAAGGAGAACTAAGCTATACTATATCTATACCTACCAAATTAAAAGCAAATAGTCAATTGACAGACCCTTTCCATAAAACACTCAAAGCTAAGGAAATGTTCAATAAAATAAAAATCTTATGATTCTTTAGTATACCTTCCCACCTGATTTTATTTAGAAGAAAGTAATATGTCAGTTACCTATAGCTATTCTATACTCAGTTCTGACTTTCATGATTACAGATACTTGAAGAAACCAAATCAATTTTGTATAAGGAATATTTACCGTTACATGTGTGAAAGAATTTCTGATAAGAAAGTGACCTAATATGACAGCTACAGTCACAACTCCATTTACAAGGCACCCATAATGCTTTGCTCTTAGTGTTCCATCCTGGTCACTTCTTCTAAAGCTTCTTTTCTCCAGAGTAGAATGTCTGTCCTTTTAGTGTATCTAATGAATCTGTCTCTGTTTTGCATTGGGCCACTACTCTGTACTATTTCTACTGTTCTGTCCTCTTCATACTCAACATCTGGGGCTATATTCCTCTCTCCATGTTCAGATCCATCACATTTCTCTCCATCAACTCATATTTCAGTGATCTCTTGGAAGTCCACATTATTAGAAAAATATAACCTTTGTTCTCAAGTCTTTCTTCCTAGAACTGATTTTTTAGCACTCTTGGTGCACAAACCTGTCAGGTTTATTTGGGGTTCTAATGGGCATCTAACATTTGGTACACTGAAACAAAAACGTTGCTAGACAAAAAAATCCCCTTTAAAGTCTTGATGATCATTTGTCACTCAAACACCAAACATAAGATGAATCCTGCTTTGGTTTTATCTCACAGCCTAGAGATGATTCACCAAATGGATGTGTATCCCTATAGAGCTGTGATCTAGCCGGGGTTCTCACTATTTAACCCACTTACTCTGGAGTGTTCCATTGGCATTTTACCCAATGAGGGTCATTTTTAGATGTAATCCACATGGCAACAGCTTCTTCAGTTTAAAAATGCAGTCACTTGACACTTTGCCCTTTCGAAATTAATACTATTTTTATTGTATTGATTTCATGTTATGAATTTCTTCATTTTAATGCATAGTACTAAAAGTAAAGCTTCCTCAGCACAGGCTTTACAATCTGTTTTCCTCCATTTACAGCCATTATTAGTATTTATTGTAACACAGCTATTAATAACAATTTGAAATAATTTGGAATAACAATTTGTAACCACATGCTTATATAAACAGTCAGATATAGGTTTACAGTAGTCAAATAAGTAAATCATAGCAGTTAATGAATAATTAATTGAAACTTCTTTTGAAATATTGGTTGCAAACTATTAATACAATCATGTCATCAATGTATTTTACTTTTGATAATTTATTTCCAATGAGTGCCAAAGATATTCCTTTTTAAAATAATATAACTAAACCGCTTAGAAGAAAAAGTGGGGAAGAGCCTTGAACTCATTGGCACAGGAGACAACTTCCTGAACAGAATACCAACAGCACAGGCTCTAAGAGCAGCAATTAATAAATGGGACCTCATGAAACTGAAAAGCTTCTGTAAAGCAAAGGACACTGTCCTCAGAACAAAACAACAGCCTACAAATTGGGAAAGAATCTTCACCAACCCTATATCTGACAGAGGGCTAATATCCAGTATATATAAAGAACTAAAGAAGTTAAACAGCAAAAAATCAAGTAATCCAATTAAAAAAATGGGGTACAGAGCTAAACAGAGAATTCTCTGCAGAGGAATATCGAATGGCAGAGAAACACTTAAAGAAATGCTCAACCTCATTAACCATCAAGGAAATGCAAATCAAAACGACCCTAAGATTTCACCTTACACCCATCCAAAAACTCAAGAGACAACACATGCTGGAAAGGTTGTGGAGAAAGGGAAACTCTCCTTTGATGGGTTGTAAACTTGTGGAAATGTAAACTTGTACAACCACTCTGGAAAACAATCTGGCGCTTTCTCAGACAACTAGGAATAGCGCTTCCTCAAAATCCAGCTATACCACTCCTAGGCATATATCCAAAAAATTCTCAAGTACACAATAAGGACATTTCCTCAACCATGTTTGTAGCACCTTTATTTGTAATAGCCAGAAGCTGGAAACAGCCCGGATGTTCCTCAGTTGAGGAATAGTTACAGAAATTGTGGTACATCTACACTATGGAATATTACTCAGTGATAAAAAACAAAGAAATCATGAAATTTACAGGTAAATGGTGGGATCTGGAAAAGATCATCCTGAGTGAGCTATCCCAGAAGCAGAAAGATGCACATGGTATATACTCACTCATATAGACATATAATATAAGAGAAACCTACTAAAATCTGTACACCTACAGAAACTAATCAAGAGAGAGGACTCTTGCTAAAATGCTCTATTCCTATCCAGAAAGGCAAAGAGGATGGACATCAGAAGAAGAAGAAAAGAGGGAACAAGTCAGGAGCCTGACACAAAGGACCTCTGAAAAGCTCTGCAGATGCTGAGACTTATGGGTAACCTTTGGGCAGAGTGCAGGGAATCTTATGAAAGAAATGGGAAATAGTAAGATCTGGTGAGGAGAGGAACTCCACAAGGAGAGCAACAGAATGAGAAATTTGAACACAGGGTCTTCCCAGAGACTCATACTCCAACCAAGTACCATGCATGGAGATAACCTAAGACCCCTGCACAGATGTAGCCAATGGCAGTTCAGTATCCAAGTAGGTTCCATTGTAATAGGAACAAGGACTGTCTCTGACATGAACTGATTGGCCTGCTCTTTAATTACCTCTCCCTGAGGGGGAAGCAACATTACCAGGCCACAGAAGAAGACAACACAGCCACTCCTGATGAGACCTAATTAACTAGGATCAGAAGGAAGGAAAAGAAGACCTCCCCTATCAGTGGACTTGGGGAGGGGCATGCATGCAGAGGGTAGAGGAAGGGAGGGATTGGGACTGGAGGAGGGAGGGAACCACAGGGGGGATACAAAGTGAATAAAGTGTAATTAATAAAGAAAAAAAGAAAAATAATTAAAATAATATAATTAAGTAAAAAAAATTATGATTTCTATATAGGTAGACTTTTAAATCTTAGTCTGTGAAATATTTTTACTAACATTGAGATAGGCTAAAAATTTAAAATTTTGTTCTATTTTGTTCATTTCTAAAAGCATGAATTGATTTTCTTATGGCACGTATTCCTGACAAACTGCTTACAATGGAGGCAGTAATAATGCTCAAGGTTTGTTTAGCTAAAGAAAAACATAACTTTGGAAACAGTGCCAAAGGGCTAATTCTACTCATTCATTTTCAATTTTAAGAGATCTGATTATAATATGTTTCCAAAATTTATCATTTGAGTTTAATTTCCATATGTTACATATTTAATACTTAAGGATTTGGTATTACAGCATCTCTTTATATTCTGCTTTGAATTTTTAGTGTATGCATACAAATGAATAAAAGCATCACTTACACAAAGGTTCACACATTTACCGAGCAGAAGAAACTTGATTGCTTTTGTGCCCTCAAGCTTTGCAAAAATTGTGATTAGATTGCTATTAACAATAAGAGAAAAAATTTAAAACTAAGTACAAAATAAAAATATAAACAATTATATGAATAACAAAGGCTGTTAATATTTTCTGCAGATGTTTTAAATTTTGTATATAATATTTTTCTAATTTTTTGCTCACATCTTAAATATGGGGATCTCTCAGAAATAAGAGAAACAATATACACTTTTATTTGAATCATAAAAGTTGAATATTTGTTAAATTTTGTTTTTACCTTTTAGTTTCTCCTTCTTTCAATATTTATATAAGCATTTCTTTTTCTTGCAGTTAAGAAACTGTTTTCTCCAGAAAGAAAAAAACTCAATTTTTAAATGCATTTTATTTTTTATTAGTATGTAGGGGGAGTGTGTTTCATGTGGGAATGCTGTCCCACAAGAGCCATGACATGTGGGTGCCAGTAGAATACAAGTCTGTAGAGTCTGATGCTCCTTCAGTGTTTATGTGGGTTCTGGGGTCTACTGCACGTCATCAGACCTTCCTTGGTATCACCCTCATCCACTGTACTGGCTAGTCCTCAAATTGTTTGGGTAATTTTTATAAGAACTTCCATTCTATTGAAATAAGGATCAGAACTACATTTTCAAGAAAAATATATAATATGATAACCTGATATCTTCATCAGTAAACTTGGTCTGGCCATCAAGTCCTGGTGGATGACCAAGAAAACAATAGCATCCTGAATTGGTTGGAAGCCTCTGTCAAGACATCCCATGTACAATGTGCTCAGAAACAATCATAGCCTTAATTCTTCATAGTTGTTCTAACCATTGTCCTTCTTCAGAATTTATAGGCAATGTGATGACAAATAAGACAATTAAAACAAAAATATAGGGGGCAAGATGGCAGCGCCGGGAGGACTCTCATTCTGAGGAACAGCACAGCAGGAATGGCACAGTGACCAGCAATCAGAACTCGCGGCCATAAAACACAAGTGGTTGTGTTTCTCAGGTGAGAGGATACCCCATGGTGGGGGATTCGATCAGCTTTAACTCACCCGGCTAAACCGCAGAAGAGATCCCCGATCCGCCAGGCGCTTGGTCGCCAGCCCAGAGCTACCCGCCAGTGCGATCTGGCCATGGTCCCAGACTGAACTGTGGGCCCACAACACCATAGACTGGATTTCCCAGTCGAGAGATAACCCCATAGAGCAGGAAACAATTGGGACCAACCCCAGGTTACCCAGACATCCCCTGGAAAAGACTCGGGTTCCACGGGTGCCCCAGGAGCCAGCCTGGACCCAGAGCCGGGAGGGATAAAGGCGCCTGCCTGCACAGAGCCCTGCCTGCGCGCGTGATTCGCCGCCTCAGATAGAACTGTGGGCACCAGGGCAACAGAGCACCAGACTGCATGTCTCTGGCAGGAGGAAACCCCCAGCGGAGGGGGTCAGCAGCTCTAACGCTTAGGACACCCAGCACCAAAACACTTCCTGGACTCACGCAGACTCTAGTGCAGGCAGAAGTGCTGTGCTCTGCTGCCATTGTTGCGTTCCCCTGGGGCACTGGGACACACAGCTGCATCCACGGACCTGCAGGAACCGAAGAGCCATTACAGCAGCCCTCAGATACTGTGCCAGGGATCGGCCAGTTGTCCCTGGCTGGACTGCCAAAACTGTAGGAATCCCTGATCCTTCAGGGGGGCTGCACCCACAGCGTCTGGACCAGAGTGGTGCCTACAGCCTCCATCCCAGACAGAGACACAGAGCTTCTGGTCCAGAGTGAGGCACCCAGCCTCCAGACCAGAGCAGCGCCCCCAGGCGCCAACTCAACCTAGGTGCACATTCTCCAGGTCCAGA
>NW_026594428.1:9219203-9253880 GCF_907164565.1 Psammomys obesus | reverse complement strand
TCCAAGAAATCCAAGACAATATGAAAAGACAAAACCTAAGAATAATAGGAATAGAGGAAAAAGAAGACTCCCTTCTCCAAGGCCCAGAAAATATTTTCAACAAAATCATTGAAGAAAATTTCCCCAAGTTAAAGGAGAAGCCAATAAGGATACATGAGGCCTACAGAACACCCAACAAATTTGACCAGAAAAGAAAATCCTCCCGCCACATAATAATCAAAACAGGAAGTATACAGAACAAAGAAAAAATACTAAAAGCTGCAAGGGAAAAAGGCCAAGTAACATATAATGGCAAACCCATTAGAATCACACCTGACTTTTCAACAGAAACTATGAAAGCCAGAAGGGCCTGGACAGATATCATGCAGACCCTAAGAGAACACAGATGTCAACCCAGGCTACTATACCCTGCAAAACTTTCAGTCCTCATAGACGGAGAAAACAAGATATTCAATGACAAAAACAAATTTCAACAATACCTACACACAAATCCAGCATTACAGAAGACACTGGAAGGGAAAATACAACCCAAGAAAATTAGCTTCTGTCAAGAAAACACAGGAAATAATTAACCTTACTACAGCAAAACAAAAAGCAACCAAGCACACAAACTTATGAACACAGCCAACATCAAACTCAAAGGATCTAACAGCCACTGGTCATTAATCTCTCTCAACATCAATGGACTCAACTCTCCAGTAAAAAGACACAGATTAACAGAATGGATACGTAAACAAAACCCAGCAATCTGTTGCATACAAGAAATACACCTAAGACACAAAGATAGACATTACCTGAGGGTAAAAGGTTGGAAGATGACTTTCCAAGCAAATGGACCCAAGAAACAAGCAGGAGTAGCCATTCTAATATCTGATAAAATAGACTTTCAACCAAAATTAATAAAAAGAGATGAGGAAGGACACTTCATACTCATCAAGGGAAAATTCCACCAGGAAGACATCACAATCCTGAACATCTATGCCCCAAATACAAGAGCACCCACATTTGTAAAAGAAACATTGATAAAATTTAAACCACATATAGATCCCCACACATTAATAGTGGGAGACTTCAACACCCCACTCTCAACAAAGGACAGGTCAACAAAACAGAAATTAAACAAACAATATCTCTGACAGAGGTCATGAATCAAATGGACCTCACAGACATATACAGAACTTTACACCCAAACACAAAAGAATTTACCTTCTTCTCAGCACCTCATGGAACCTTCTCCAAAATAGACCATATAGTTGGTCACAAAGCAAGCCTCAACAGATACAAGAAGACTGAAATAATCCCTTGTATCCTGTCTGATCACCATGGAATAAAGCTGGACTTCAACAACAACAGAAATAGCAAAAAGCCTACACACTCATGGAAACTGAACAACTTGTTACTAAATGACAGCTGGGTCAGGGAAGAAATAAAGAAAGAAATTAAAGCCTTTCTAGAACTCAATGAAAATGAAGACACAACATACCCTAACTTGTGGGACACAATGAAAGCAGTGCTAAGAGGAAAGTTCATAGCACTAAGTGCCTTCAAGAAGAAATTCGAGACAGCTCATTCAAGCAACTTAATGGCCCACTTAAAAACCCTAGAAAAAGAAGAAGCAGACACACCAAAAAGGAGTAGACGGCTGGAAATAATCAAACTCAGGGCTGAAATCAATCAATTAGAAACAAATAAAACAATTCAAAGAATCAATGAAACCAAGAGCTGGTTCTTTGAGAAAATCAACAAGATAGACAAACCCTTAGCCAAGCTAACTAAAAGGCAGAGAGACACCACCCAAATCAACAAAATCAGAAATGAAAAGGGGGACATAACTACAGACACTGAGGAAATCCAAACAATCATTAGGACTTACTTCAAAAGTCTATATGCCACAAAATTTGAAAATCTAAATGAAATGGACAATTTTCTTGATCGATTTGACTCACCAAAGCTGAATCAGGACCAGGTAAATCAACTAAATAGTCCTATATCCCCCAAAGAAATAGAAGCAGTCATCAAAAGTCTCCCATCCAAAAAAAGGCCAGGACCAGATGGCTTCAGCGCAGAATTCTACTAGACCTTCAAAGAAGAGCTAACTCCACTTCTCTTCAAACTATTCGACAAAATAGAAACAGAAGGAACATTACCAAACTCATTCTATGAAGCCACAATCACCTTGGTACCTAAACCTCACAAAGACTCAACAAAGAAAGAGAATTTCAGGCCAATCTCCCTTATGAACATTGATGCAAAAATACTTAAGAAAATACTTGCAAACCGTATCCAAGAACACATCAAAGATATTATCCACTATGACCAAGTAGGCTTCATCCCAGGTATGCAGGGGTGGTTCAATATATGGAAATCCATCAATGTGATCCACCATATTAACAAACTAAAAGAAAAAAACCACATGATAATCTCCCTAGATGCTGAAAAAGCATTTGACAAAATCCAACATCCATTCATGTTTAAAGTACTGGAGAGTTCAGGGATACAAGGCACATATCTAAACATAGTAAAGGCGATATACAGCAAGCCTATAGCCAACATCAAACTGAACGGAGAGAAACTTAAAGCAATCCCACTGAAATCAGGGACAAGACAAGGCTGCCCACTGTCTCCATATCTCTTCAACATAGTGCTGGAAGTCCTTGCTAGAGCAATAAGACAGTCGAAGGAGATCAAGGGGATACAGATGGGAAAGGAAGAAGTCAAATTATCACTATTTGCAGATGATATGATAGTATATATGAGTGACCCCAAAAACTCTACCAGGGAACTCCTACAGCTGATAAACACCTTCAGCAAAGTGGCCGGATATAAAATTAACTCAAAAAAATCAGTAGCACTCCTGTATACAAAAGACAAAAGGGCTGAGAAAGAAATTAGAGAAACAACACCATTCACAATAGCCACAAATAACATAAAGTACCTTGGCGTAACCCTAACCAAGGAAGTCAAAGACTTGTATGAAAAAAATTTCAAGTCTCTGAAGAAAGAATTAGAGGAAGATATGAGAAGATGGAAAGATCTCCCATGCTCATGGCTTGGCAGGCTTAACATAGTAAAAATGGCCATCTTACCAAAAGCAATCTACAGATTTAATGCAATTCCCATCAAATTGCCAACACAATTCTTTACAGACCTGGAAAGAAAAATTCTCAACTTCGTATGGAATAACAAGAAACCCAGAATTGCTAAAACAATCCTCTACAATAAAAGATTTTCTGGAGGTATCTCCATCCCTGATCTCAAGCTGTACTATAGAGCAACAGTTATAAAAACTGCATGGTACTGGCATAGAAACAGAATGGTGGATCAATGGAATCGAACAGAAGACCCAGAAATGAACCCACACACTTACGGACACCTGATTTTTGACAAAGATGCCAAAACCATACAATGGAAAAAAGATAGCATCTTCAACAAATGGTGCTGGTCCAACTGGATGTCTACATGTAGAAAAATGAAAATAGATCCATACTTATCACCCTGCACAAAACTGAAGTCCAAGTGGATCAAAGACCTCAACATAAAACCAGACACATTAAATCGGCTAGAAAAAAAAGTGGGGAATACCCTAGAACTCATTGGTACAGGAGAAAACTTCCTGAACAGAACACCAACAGCACAGGCTCTAAGAGCAACAATCAATAAATGGGACTTCATGAAATTGAAAAGCTTCTGTAAAGCAAAGGACACTGTCATCAAAACAAAGCGACTGCCTACAGATTGGGAAAGAATCATCACCAACCCTCTATCTGACAGAGGACTCATATCCAATATATATAAAGAACTAAACAAGCTGAAAAGCAACAAACCAAGTAATCCACTTAAAAAATGGGGAACAGAGCTAAAGAGAGAATTCTCTGCAGAGGAATATCGAATGGCAGAGAAGCACTTAAAGAAATGCTCAACCTCATTAGCCATTAGGGAAATGCAAATCAAAACAACCCTGAGATTTCACCTTACACCCATCAGAATGGCCAAGATGAAAATCTCAAGGGACAACACATGCTGGAGAGGTTGTGGAGAAAGGGGAACCCTTCTCCACTGCTGGTGGGAATGTAAACTGGTACAACCACTCTGGAAATCAATCTGGTGCTTTCTCAGACAACTAGGAATAGCGCTTCCTCAAGATCCAGCCATACCACTCCTAGGCATATACCCAAAAGAGGCGCAAGTACACAACAAGGACATTTGTTCAACCATGTTTGTAGCAGCTTTATTTGTAATAGCCAGAAGCTGGAAACAACCCAGATGCCCCTCAACTGAAGAATGGATGCAGAAACTGTGGTACATCTATACAATGGAGTATTACTCAGCAATGAAAAATAAGGAAATCATGAAATTTGCAGGTAAATGGTGGGACCTGGAAAGGATCATCCTGAGTGAGTTGACCCAGAAGCAAAAAGACACTCACGGTATATACTCATTCATATAAACATACAATATAGAATAAACCCACTAAAAGCTGTACATCTAAACAAACTAAGCAAAAGAGAGGACCCTAACTAAAATGTTCAATCCCCATCCTGAAAGGCAAAGAGGATGTACATCAGAAGAAAACGAAAATAGGAAACAACCTCGGAACCCGCTACAGAGGGCCTCTGAAAGCCAGAAGAAAACAGGAAACAACCTTGAAACCTGCCACAGAGGGCCTCTGAAAGCTTCTGCAGTATAGACTGTCAAAGCAGATGCTGAGCCTGATGGCCAACTGATGGGCAGAGTGAATGGAATTTTATGTAAGAAGTGGGAAATAGTAAGAGCTGGAGGGAACGGGAACTCCACAAGCAGAGCAACAGAACAAGATAATTTGAACACAGGGAACTTCCCAGATACTCATACTCCAACCAAGGACTATTTGTGGAGATGACCTGGAACCCCTGCACAGGTGTAGCCCATGGCAGTTCAGTGTCCAAGTGGGTTACATAGTAATGGGAAGAGGGACTGCCTCTGACATAATCTGATTGGCCTGCTCGTTGATCACTTCCCCCTGATGGGGGAGCAGCCTTACCAGGCCACAGTAGAGGACAATGCAGCCACTTTTGATGAGAACTGATAGACTAAGATCAGAAAGAAGGAGAGGAGGACCTCCCCTATCAGTGGACTTGGGGAGTGGCATGCATGCAGAAAGGGGAGGGAGGGTGGGATCGGCAGGGAGGAGGGAGGGGCTTATGGGGGGATACAAAATGAATAAATTGTAATTAATAAAAAAATAAATAAAAGATTTAAAAAAAAACAAAAAAAAACAAAAATATAATGCAGTAAATGAGAAAACTATAAACCAGTAAGTAAAATATAACTCTATTTCTTCTATGTTCCCCTCTCTACAGTTCTTTAATCTCACTTTCATTGCCTAAGGAGACAATTAACAATATTATATTTCACCAAAAATATTGAATTTATGTAAATCTTAAAAAACTCACTTTAATATATAAGATATTGAAAGAGAAATTATTTTACTACATAAACCAATAAACCAATTTTCATCCTATCATCTAGTTGATCTTCAGGCTGTGTTTTAAAATGTGATTTATTGCTTTAAAAAAAGAACGTGTTAAATAAACTAAGTATACATTTTGCCTAATATTTTTATTCAAATACACTGATACTTATTTACATAATTCAAACACTAAATTTGTTAAGCTCTCTTACAATTCTGACAGGAATTCTGATGGGACTCAATCATGAAGCAAGAGAGGAAATCAGAACTCTGGATGTAAACTGACTACTTTCCATTACTTTCATATAGGATTTAAGGATATTCTCCACCGTAGTAACAATTTCATAACTTCTTCAATTTGGCCTTAACTTTCTCTAAAAATCTTCTCATTTAAACACACACAGACATACACACATACACACACAATACTCAACACACATACCTGTATTATTTTAAATAATAAGATAATGATAATAAATACCTTGACTAGTAAAGATACTTGTGTTTTTCTATTCCTAAACTAAATATCAATCCAAATTTTTGCTTATTCCTTCTTGTTTTCTTTCAATTTCAAAAAAAAAAATTTATCCTCCCCAATACTATCACTTATTATTTCTCATATGGTCAAATAATCTTTTTTATTTTATCTATAAAAATCTGAACAGGAGCATCCATTTAACAATAATGAGACTAAGATACTAGAAGTTTCCATTGCATTCACTTACTCTTTACTTGGAGTTCAATTAGTACTCACACTGCTAGCCTTCAGTATGGAATTTTCAATTTTCAAAACAGTTTGTTTCTGATGGTTTTCCTCTACCATCTTCTTCATCACCCTTGACCTCTCTTTTTATCTTTGTTCTTCTCACCCACATAGCTTCATTTCTGATTTCTTATCACAAATGTCCTAATACCTTTCAAAATATTTTTTCCCCTGGCATAATCTCCTTCCTACTTTAATAGCCTATTTCTACAAGTAATTCCAATTTATGTTTGTAAACACGGGCACTGGAAACTAGTATGTTCATACTGAGATTACATGATTTTTGTCTTTCTTTGTGTTCGTAGCTTACCTTCTCTAACACAATGCTTTCCAAGAACATTTTACTTTTCTTAAAAGTTTCAGGGTGTGATGTTCCTTTAAAACTGAATAAATGCTACAATTTCATTATCCATCTGATGCTAGATGCCTAGGCCGGCTCAGTTTCGTTGCTATTGTGAATAAAGCAACAACAAACATGAATATGCAAGAATGTCAATATTAGAATATAACGTCCTTTGTGTATATGCCAAGGATTTAATACAGCTGAATCTTTATCTTGCAGTAATGTCTGTTCCTCCATCTATTGAGATAAAATGGGATGCAGATTAAATTTTCCCATTTTATCATGTACCCACTTTTCATCTTTCTCTTTCTACTAGATACAAGCAATGTTTTATGAGTATTTAGCCACTCTTAGCACTTAACTAGACACATCATAGAATCACCTGTTTAAGGTCTCAAATTAGGATATTTTCCAGATCACCTCGTCCTATGGCCACATCTGTAAGGAAATTTTATGGTTGTTAATTGATGTAGGTAGGACAGAACACCATTCCTTGGGCAGGTGGCTCTATGCTATATGAGGAAGCTAGCTAAATTTCAACTTTTAAACTACCAAATGATCACTTCTTGGCAGTAAATTAAGTTCTTTGCTCAGAGGTAATTGTGTGTGGAATGGTAAACTGGGCTACCTTTTTTTCTTCAACTATAAACTAATCCCATAGTCACTACTTTCAAAGTATTTTATCACAACAGCAAAGATGAATATAGGATAAAAATTGTATTTTTGCTGTGATTAACCTGACCATGTGGCTTTGTATGCCTTGGGACTATTGAATAGGAGGACTGTGAATTTGTTTGGAACTTTGAGCTGGAAAAGTTACTGAGTAAACAGAGGCTTAATGAGTCATTGTGGAAGCATGGTTTGTGAGGTTTCTGGGTGGAGGGAGGTAAAGATGTAATTAAGAATGGTTGCTAAATCAAAACAACCCTGAGATATCACCTTACACCCATCAGAATGGCCAAGATAAAAAACTGAAGGGACAACACATGCTGGAGAGGTTGTGGAGAAAGGGGAACCCTCCTCCACTGCTGGTGGGAATATAAACTGGTACAACCACTCTGGAAATCTATCTGGCGCTTTCTAAGACAATTAGGAATAGTACTTCCTCAAGACCCAGCTATACCACTGGGTCTATACCACTAGGTATATACCTAAAGTTTGCTCAAGTACACAAAAGGGATATTTGCTCAACCATGTTTATAGCAGCTTTATTTGTAATAGCCAGAACCTGGAAACAACTCAGATGTCCATCAACAGAGGAATGGGTACAGAAATTGTGGTATTTTTACACAATGGAATACTACTCAACAATCAAAAAGGAGGAAATCATGAAATTTGCAGGCAAATGGTGGGATCTAGAAAAGATTATCCTGAGTGAATATCCCAGAAAGAAAAAGACAAACATGGTATATACTCACTTATATAGACCTATAAGATATGATAGACATAATGAAATCTGTACACCTAAAGAAGATAATCAAGAGAGCGGACATGGGGTAAGATGATCAATCCTTGTTTAGAAAGACAGATGGGATGTCCATTGAACATATGACAGGAGTCTACTGAGAGATTTGAAAGACTCTAACTAGCAGTGTTTTCAAAGCAAAGACTCATGACCAAACCTTCAGCAGAGTACAGGGAATCATATGAAAGAAGCAGAGTTAGAATGATGGGGAAAGGATAGGAGCTCCACAAGGACCAAATATATCTGGGCACAGGGTCTTTTCTGAGACTGACATTCAACCAAGGACCATGTATGGATATAACCTAGAACCTCTGCTCAGATGTAGCCTGTGGTAGCTCAGTAACCAATTGGTTTCCCATAGTGAGGGGAACAAGGACTATTTCTGACAGGAACTCAATGGCAGGCTCTTTGACCCCCACCCCCCAAGGTAGGAGCAGTCCTGTTAGGCCACAGAAGAGGACTTTACAGCCAGTCCTGAAGATACCTCATAAAACAGGATCAGTTAATTTTGAGGAGGTCCCCCTTATCAGTGGACTTGGAAAGGGGCACGGTGGAGATGAGGGAGGGAAGGAGGGACTGGAAGGGAATGAGGGATGGGGACACGGCTGGGATACAGAGTTAATAAAATGTAACTGATAAGAAAAAAAAAAGAACATGTAAATATCTATGTATCCAATACCAGAAGAAATAAATGTATAAAAATAAAAATAATAATAATAAAAAAAGAAGACTAAAAAAAAAAAAAAGACTTGGAAAATTTAGGAAGGTCTTGAAAGCTATAAGATTTGCCAGCCCCTCAACAAAACAAAATCATAAATGCAATAAAAAAATTGGGAAGCTACTAAGCTTCCTGAAAGTTGAACAGGGAACTTGAAGCCTGTAACACTTTTGTGATTTTACCCATATTGGCTGAACTTTGTAGCAGCGAAGCAGGTATTCCATCATCTATGCTTCTATAAGAAATCTCAATAATAGTAATATCTGGAGAGGACAGGAACCTCACAAGGAGAGCAACAGAACCAGAAAATTTGAACACAGGGGTCTTCCCAGAGACTCATACTCCAACCAAGTACCATGCATGGAGATAACCTAGAACCCCTGTACAGATGTAGTCCATGGCAGTCTAGTGTCCAAATGGGTTACATAGTAATGGGAAGAGAGACTACCTCTGACATAATCTGATTGGCCTGCTCTTTGATCAGCTTCCCCTGATGGGGGTGAAGCCTTACCAGGCCACAGAAGATGACAATGCAGCCACTCCTGAGGGGATCTGATAGACTAAGATCAGAAAGGAGAGGAGGGCCTTCCCTATCAGTGGACTTGGGGAGGGGCATGTGCAAAGAAGGGGGAGGGAGAGTGGGACCAGGAGTGGAGGAGGGAGGGGCTTATGGGGGGATACAAAGTGAATAAAAAAGAAATCTCAATAAACTCACTGTTTTACTAAAAAAAAAAAAAAAAAAAAAAAAGAATGGTTGCTAAAAGAACATCTGAAAAAAAGCTTGTCAGATAAGAGATACTTTTATGTGTTTGGTTAAAGGAGTCTCAAAACAACACAGGCTTCTGCAGGTTGCTCTTGGTTGCTTTCCCGATGTTGAAGTTGAGTTCTTACTCTAGAAGGCACCATGTACTTTGCACATAGGACTGGGAGGTTACAAGTTTTATCTGCCTGGAAGGCCTCTTCTCTGAGCACTGTATACTTCCAGGTGGAAGGTGTTATGGAGGCTTCCAAGGAAGAAAAGCAACCTCTCGTCTTATCCTGCTGTGATGTTTATTAGCTACAACAATGGCCATTAACTAAGAGATTGCCCAGATCAGAGTAGCTTGTGGTCTCTTCTATGTGGGGTTATCTTGAGAGTTAGTTGGAGTAGAAGGTTATATGCTACTGTGCATGACACATTCCCACTTCAGTTGTTCCTGAACAATATGAGAAAACTATGCCAGACAGCAACCTCTATGGTTTCTCTTTTCAGTTTTTATTAGTATTATTATTTTTTATGATTTATTCACTTTTTATTCCAGTTGTAGCTCCCTCCCTCTTCCTCCTCTATTCCTCTCCCCTAGTCTACTGATAGGGAAAATCTCCCTCCCCCACTGTATGACCCTAGCCCATCAGGCCCCATCAGGACTATTTAGATCCTCTTTCTCTGTGGGCTGGCTAGGTTGCTTCACAATGGAGAAGTGATCAAGGAGCAGACAACTGAGTTCATGTCATAGACTGTCTTTTCTCTTCTTACTAGGGAGCCCACATGAAGACAGATATGTCTATGGGCTATATCTGAGCAGAAGGACTAGTTCCTCTCTATGTCTGGTGTTTGGTTGATGTATCAGGCTCTGTAGTAATGCCTGGGCCCAGCTTTTTTGTCTTTGTTAGTCTCTTTGTGTGTCTCATGTCACCTCCAGGTCTTTTTATATCCCCCTTCTCCCAAAAGACTCCCTACACTCTGTCCAAAATTTGGCTGTGTCTCTGCATCTGCTTTGACTACGGTTTCTGCCTCAAATTTCTGCTTCAGTTCCTCATGGCTGCTCTCAATGGTGGACTGTGTCTTGGAAGTCATACGCCATATAAACCCTTTTCTCAGCTAATTGTCGTTAGGTCAGAGAGTTTTTTTTTTTTTTTTTTTTCCCCAACAGCAGACTAAAACCACGTTTGCATTTAACTGATTTTTAAATTCCTTGTTTTTAATGATTTTCCAGTATCATGTGAAATTCCATGTGTTATAAGGGTATTGGCATTCCAAACACCGAACCTGTTTGATGCTATCCTCTACTGGCTTTCTATCTTATTGATCATTCCGGAGTGTGATTTAGGTGCAAGTTACATGATAAAAGAAACATTTTGTCCATGAACTTATAAAGAAATATGTTAATAAAAGTAAAATAGTGGCCAATTACTGACAATTATGATTATAAGTAGCTTTATGTACATTGAAAACATTTCCATATAATTTGTCAATAATGTCAAAAGACACAAATAGTATCTGATCATAAGACCGCAATGATAATAAGCTAAAGGCCTTTTTCAAAATTTAAAGTCTGACTTCTATTTAAATTGAGTCTGGAAATGTAATTTTAATTTGTTCATGCTTTGAATTTTGATAATGGTATGATTTCCTGTGTTTTATGTTCTTATAATATGTATTTGTTTGTTTGTTATCCTTTCCCAACCACAAGTGATCAGGTTTTATACCTAACTATTCAAAATATCTCTGTATGCCTTCATAATTGTATAATATAGCAAGAAAATGTAATATTTTTATTAATAAAGATATAATAGACACACAAAGAGGTAGAGGAGGGAGAAAGGACAGAAGAAAAAAAGAATACAGAAATACTGTTAAATGTTTCAAGGAGGACTATACTTTTAAATAGAATAGATTACATAGGTTGAATATCAATGGTTAATGAATTTCTATTAGTATTAATTATTAGCAGCTTCATTAATAGCCACTGTGTTTATACAAAAGCTATTAAGCTCATTGAGATCTTCTATTTAAATATTCATGCATTGTTACTATGTAACTACATGTATATGTCTGTCTATTGAATATTAGAATCAAATAAACCTTAATGCAAAAGAACTCTAGAACAAGTAAATCTTGTTCTAGAATGGTATCTAATTAAGGATGGTATCTAATTAAGATACTAGTAACAAATAAGTCCTGCTTAGACGTTCTATCTCAACACTGGCATTATATGACCCCTCTTTTGTATATAATATTGCAATTTGTTTAGAGTCTAATATTAGAAATAAATTGCTTGGAGTTTTGGAACATTTTCTTTGTAGACATAAAGATTAAATTTCCTTCTCATGGATGCAGAGTGAGTATTGCATTTGCAGCTGGTTAATCCCATAATCTATTACACAAACACAGCTCCCACAAAAATTAAAAAGCTTGTTAAAAGGAGATAAGACATTATCTCCTCACAGAGGGCTACTTCTATGTCTCTCAAAAAATAATTACTCCAGTGAAAATTTCTTGCAAATTAAATTAAATATAAATATATGCTTAATAAAGGCCAGAGCGTTTTATACATTAATGCTGAACTATACTAGGATACTAGGAAGTCTCTGTCAGCTCAGGTGGAGATATGTACAAGGCTGACGTCATATGTAGTAGTTGATCCCTAAGGGCTCATTATTTTTGCTTATAGAAAAGTTTACTTTTCACTGACTTCTGAAGATCTAACAGTTGCAAACAAATGAGTATTTTATTGAAAACAGGAGGTAAAAATATCTTAAACAGTTTTTTTTTTTTTTTTTTTTTATAAATAAGCATCTTACAAATTATTTCAGGGTTTTAGCTGTCCAGTTGTGTTCTGAAAATTATTGATCCTTTGGTGAACAAATTAGCTTTAGCTGGGAGGTGGTGGCCCACATCTTTAATACAGCACTCTGGAAGCACAGGCACCCAGATCTTTCAAGTCTGAGGCCAGTTTTGTCTACAAAGTATGTTCCAGGGCAACCAGGGCTGTTACAGAGGGAGACCTTGTCTTGAACAAACTAAGAATCATAAACAAATAAAGAAACAAACAACAACAAAATAATACTAAGTAATTAAAATCTTATGTCTACACGCACTAATTTCTTTTTCTAGGCTCTCTCTTATTTAAGGTTCAGAACACAAATGCCTGAGTAATATAGTCAACAAGAACTACAAGGACAACTAAAATTTAGGATATAGATAACTTTTGGTGAAGTTTTATTTTCATTTCTAGAGAGAATATTTATCTCTGAAATAAATGTTCTTTGGGAACTGCAAACTTTTTGGAGATCAATGGAAAAGTTTTTCCAGATTGGTAGGATTATTCACTTTAAATTATTTAATTTCAGTCCTTTTGTTTTAACACTTGAATCAATTTTAATAAAAGAAACATCATATTAAAATAAACAACAGGAAAGGAACACACTGATAAGAGTTACCTGAGTTTCTTAGAAAGAACATCATCCATAAGTATTTGTTGCTTACTTTATGATAATATTGAGTTGAAAGATTAAGATTAGTATTGATAACAAAACTTTTTATAACTTCTAATTCTCCAAACTTAGGCTTGCTTCTGTTCATTTACCAATTTTTTCTATCAAAAATATGTATATATATTAAATGAAGTAATTGTTTTCTTAATTTTTGTTCACTATCATGAACTTAACTCTGCACTGTAGATAAATTTAACAGAACAAAGAAGACATAGAGTTGCATTGACCACAAAGAGATCATTAGCGATCATGAACAAGGGCACTATAAAGGATCTCCCCTGATCTATTCAAAGACTGTTATGTTGATGAAGATGCACGCCATCAAACACTCTAGTGTTGTCTGCATCTGGAAAAGGTAGTCTTGCCATTCTTGGATCAATATGCTCAGTAGCTTCATCAACGCCTGTGCCATTTCTCACCTTCCAAAACACCACATGCTAGCCATCCAGCCACTCAGTCATTGCAGTGAGATGAAAAAGTGAAAATCCTTTGTGTTGGGTTCAGCATTTGCCATGAAATAGATATCATAACTTGTATCTTAAGAGTTATGTTTTTGTTAAGTTTTTTCCCATGTCAACTTTCTGCCATGATGGTGTGTGAAAGTTCATTATGGTGCATGACTCCTGGGACCACTCTGTAAAAGCAAATCTCTTATAAACAAATCTATTCTCTTCACCATATGAAGATCCACTGTGGGACTTGAAATTTTGTTCAAACTCAGAAACAGTATTGTCAGACACTGGATCTCTATTTTAGGGGTTTCTTTTTCAAATTATGTTCTAGTTATTTTTTTATATATCTGAAAACAATATAAAATATCACAAAATCTTAGTTAAAGAGGCAATAGGAATGATAGAGTCACAATCTTCTTTTTTTTATTAATTACACTTTATTCATTTTGTATCCCCCCATAAGCCCCTTCCTCCTCACCTCCTGATCACACCCTTCCTCCCCTTTCTGCATGCATGCCACTTCCCAAGACCACTGATAGGGGAGGTTCTCCTCTCCTTTCTTATCTTAGTCTATCAGTTCTCATAAAAAGTGGCTGCATTGTCCTCTACTGTGGCCTGGTAAGGCTGCTCCCCCCTCAGAGGGAGGTGACCAACGAGCAGGCCAATCAGATTATGTCTGAGGCAGTCCCTCTTCCCATTACTATGGAACCCACTTGGACACTGAACTGCCATGGGCTACATCTGTGCAGGGGTTCTAGGTTATCTCCACGAATAGTCCTTGGTTGGAGTATGAGTCTCTTGGAAGTTCCCTGTGTTCAAATTATCTTGTTCTGTTGCTCTCCTTGTGGGGTTCCTGTCCTCTCCAGCTCTTACTATTTCCCACTTCTTACATAAAATTCCATTCACTCTGCCTGTCAATTGTCCATCAGGCTCAGCCTCTGCTTTGACAGTCTATACTGCAGAGGCTTTCAGAGGCCCTCTGTGGCATGTTCCAAGGTTGTTTCCTGTTTTCTTCTGGCATTCAGAGGCCCTCTGTAGGAGGTTCCGAGGTTGTTTCCTATTTTCTTTTTCTTCTGATGTCCATCTTTGCCTTTCAGGATGGGGATTGAACATTGTAGTTAGGGTCCTCTCTTTTGCTTAGTTTGTTTAGATGAGAGGACTCATATCCAGTATACATAAAGAACTAAACAAGCTGAAAAGCAGCAAACCAAGTAATCCACTTAAAAAATGGGAAACAGAGCTAAAGAGAGAATTCTCTGGAGAGGAATATCGAATGGCAGAGAAGCACTTAAAGAAATGCTCAACCTCATTAGCCATTAGGGAAATGCAAATCAAAACAACCCTTACACCTTACACCCATCAGAATGGCCAAGATGAAAAACTCAAGGGACAACACATGCTGGAGAGGTTGTGGAGAAAGGGGAACCCTTCTCCACTGCTGGTGGGAATGGAAACTTGTACAACCACTCTGGAAATCAATCTGGTGCTTTCTCAGACAACTAGGAATAGCGCTTCCTCAAGATCCAGCCATACCACTCCTAGGCATATATCCAAAAGAGGCTCATGTACACAAAAATAACATTTGCTCAACCATGTTTGTAGCAGCTTTATTTGTAATAGCCAGAAGCTGGAAACAGCCCAGATGCCCCTCAACTGAAGAATGGATGCAGAAACTGTGGTACATCTATACAATGGAGTATTACTCAGCAATGAAAAATAAGGAAATCATAAAATTTGCAGGTAAATGGTGGGACCTGGAAAGGATCATCCTGAGTGAGTTGTCCCAGAAGCAAAAAGACATGCATGGTATATACTCACTCATATAAACATACAACATAGAATAAACCCACAATCTTCTTTTAATAATAGAGTGGGTGAGGGAGTAGTGGTGGAGTATAACTCTGTAGTTAATCACTCTACTTGGGCTTTTCTGATTACAAATTGTAGACAACTAGCAAAATGGGTATTGAAAGCAGCCATTTGATAGTATCTGTAAAACAGTTTCTGATTTTTGACGTAGAAATGACTCACACAAATCAGCATCCCTAAGAGATCAGCCCAAGACGCCTTCTCAAATATTTATATACAACAACTTTCATGGGTCTACAATTAGTTAAAACATGCTTAAAAAATAAATAACCAACAACAACAGTCAGCATTCAACAACTATGAGTAATAGTTGACTTCAACCTGTTTTTTTTTTTTTTTTTTTCAAAAAAATACAAAAATAACAGAATTCATTATGCCTAATCACAAAACTACTCACTGGTTCTATTTATCCGTGCAGATTATCTTGTAAAGATATCACATTTTGTCCAGAATGAAATTATCCACATATACAAGAGGCTACATCTTAAAAACATTTCGTAAGAAATCATGTTCCTCTGTTACCATTGTTGTAAACAAGATTACTAAGTTTTTCTTATGCAAAATAAAAAGGTTCTTGAACTTTGTAGTAAATGAAAAGATTGTTCAAGTAAAACAACCTTGAAACCTGCCACAGAGGGCCTCTGAAAGCCTCTGCTGTGCAGACTGTCAAAGCAGATGCTGAGCCTGAGGGCCAACTGACAGGCAGAGTGAATGGAATTTTATGTAAGAAGTGGGAAATAGTAAGAGCTGGAGAGGATGGGAACTCCACAAGGAGAGCAACAGAACAAGATAATTTGAACACAGGGAACTTCCAAGAGACTCATACTCCAACCAAGGACTATTCGTGGAGATAACCTAGAACCCCTGCACAGATGTAGCCCATGGCAGTTCAGTGTCCAAGTGGGTTCCATAGTAATGGGAAGAGGGACTGCCTCTGACATAATCTGATTGGCCTGCTAGTTGATCACTTCCCCCTGAGGGGGGAGCAGCCTTACCAGGCCACGGTAGAGGACAATGCAGCCACTTTTTATGAGAACTGATAGACTAAGATCAGAAAGGAGAGGAGAACCTCCCCTATTAGTGGACTTGGGGAGTGGCATGCATGCAGAAAGGGGAGGGAGGGTGGGATCGGGACGGGAGGAGGGAGGGGCTTATGGGGGGATACAAAATGAATAAAGTGTAATTAATAAAAAATTAAAAAAAAATTATGGCCTGGTCTGGGAAAAGTATGGCTTTTTATGGGAAGTCAAATGTCTCCCATTCCCACTTTTTGTTTCATTTATTTTTCAAAACGTAACCATATTTCCAAATTTAATGTCTTATAATACTGGACAGAATACATAAATTACAGCACAAATTAGTCACAACACTTTTTGGCAGCATTTTCAGCTAAAGGCTGTATCAATGTGGTTAAATATTTATCAAAAAGACTATTTTCTGCAATGTGAAGATGGTTTTTAGTTCAAAACTATTTTTAAGTTTCTGTTAATTTTCACGGGCAGAAGTCCTTGTTCTTTGAAACATTTATGATTATTTCTCTTAGAGCACTAAGAAAAACACACAAAGCAATGAATACTTTCAAAGAAAAAAAATTCAAAATGTCATTGTTAATTCCTGTTATCCTGTGAGCTGATTAGACTTAGTTCTGAATGAACTTTCTGAAGTTGTGCATGTGTCTGCAGTTAGTAAGTGGTTGGCTGAGAAAACTATGTCTACATTCCATTGATTCATTGCATATTGTTTCACATAATTTGAGGTTCTTGCATAAGCCATTTTGTACGTGGGTAGTAACTTTAAAGGACCACATTCATACAGAATGACTGAATGATTATCCCCAATGTGTTCATGGTCATTATAAATCTACCAAACAGTCACTCAGCAATCGTGGTTTGTGGGAAGTTACTGAGCGAAGTCTGGGTCTAAGAGACATGGCTCTTTGAGATGAGAGAAGAGAGTGGAGACGTAGCACCAGTGTGTGTCCACAGCACTCAGCATAAATTGCTTTCTGTTGTCAATATTCATTTTTCATCCTTACAAATCAAACAGAAAAAAATAGCTAACTTTCATCCAGTTTTAAAGTAAATTAAAGATTTCCTTTGTGTCTGATAATGTTATTTTTTATACTTACAAGTTTTATTTGTGTGTGAACTACTTTATGTAATCATTTATTTTACTGGAACTAGTTTTCCATGGAATATATATAGAAGCATGTTTGAGACATAGAGGCATATCATTGCCATCTCCCTTCACTTTCATCCAGAGTATAGGATACATTTCATCCTTTCAATTTTAGAATATTCTGAAGCAATGTGTCATCTGAGCTTAAGGCAGAAAATATATTAAAAGAATGATTCACACATTAATTCAAAAGAGTTTTCCTTCTTCTGTAACTCTTTGTATTAGGTAGGATGACTTTCTTTAGCCCAGCACAAGATGAAGGAAACTGGCCTTTTATTTAGTACCTTCTTACATTGAAGTTAGGGCCATTTGGTATCTCAAAAGTATTTAGGCGTTCTACCACAAGGCTTCACAGCTAGAATAAGTACTTCAGGCTTAGAAAAATCGAAGTTAATTTCCTCATGCCTAGTTTTACAATGCCCACAGGAATAAAGGCTGGTTCCACTTTACTGCCATTTGTTAAACTTCTTTCTGGCTTTAAATTATTTTTTTCTCATAACTCCTTATTTTCAGGACAAGTCATTGATGCAGTCAAGTGTCAGTTTTCTGTTTAAATTTTAAAGTCGTTTTAGTAGCTTTCAGCAGGAGGTTAGTGCTGCATAGTGAAACATCATGCTAGAAGCAGACAGATTGTATCATCATTTTGAAAATTATTCAAATTTTTTCAATTTTTAAACAATTATAAGCATATTTAACACAGATATAATCCATCATATTTACATTTAATTATTATGGTGTTTTTATTCATTTTTTTCATTCATTCATCATTTTGTTTTTATTCATTCATCATTTTGTTTTTGTATTTGATAATAATCTTTGCATTTACTTTTATCACACATATTTGTAAACATTAAAATGTGAAGATATTCTTCCATTGCTACATATTACTTACTATTTCTAAGAATAGTAACAGTATCTAACATCATAAGTCATATTCATGTTATAATTTCTTCAGTATCTTTAAATGATATTTAAATTTATAGCTTGTTCAAATCAGTGTTCACATCTACACAAGTATATGTTATGTTTCCAGAGTCTTTTTAACCCATAACTGCTTTTACTCAATATTCTTGTTAAATAATATGTGATATTTTCCCATGATCTATTTACAACTCTTGTCCATGTACTTTTAGGTATCTTTAAATGTATTTTTACCTGTTAATACAAAGGCCACCTTTATGACTCTTTAATGCTATCTTTAGATAATTCTCTTCTTTGACCTTACTTGAGTCTGTGAGACCCTATAAAATCTCTTAGTTGATGCTGTGGGCAGTTTTCTTGTGGCGTCCTTAACCGTCTGGCCCCTTCCTCTCTGTCTTTCACAGGATTTCCTGAACTCTGCCTAATATTTGACTGTGGGTCTCTGCATCTGCTCCTATTAGTTAATGAAATTTATGAAAAATATGCTAGGCTCTTGTCTGTAAGAATTATTAGAAATCATTTCATTAACTTTTACTGGGTGTGTTTGTGTGCATGTCGTAGGGGTCCTGTTTTGTTTTATCCTAGGTCTCTGGGCTAAGACTTTCATTCCTGAAACACCAGGCAGTGTAAATTGAAGGACAAACTTGAGGTATGGGTCTCAAGACGTACCAGCCATTGGCTGGTCACTTCTACAAGTTCTTCCTGTCTTTCCCAGCACACCTTTCAGGGAAGATGCACTGTAAATGTAAGGGTTGGAAGCTGCTTTGCTGAGCCAGTTCAGGTTCTATATCCTCCATTGCTAGAAATCTTCACTTCTACTTGGAGAGAAGAATGGAAGTGGGGGTCACTTCATGTGAAGGTATAAACCTAGTACAATGAATCTCCAAGGGATCTATGAGGATGATCATAGTGAAATGCTGATAAATTGAAAGAAACTATACACATACTTGGTACAAGCAGGGAATTTATAAGTATCACCAACTTCTTGAAGAGTAGTAAAGGCTCTTCCTAACTTTTTCTTCTTGCCAATTTAGTGTGTTTGATCCACTTGAGCTTTACTTTTGGCAAGGTGATAAATATGGCTCTATTAGCATTTTTCTACATGTAGATATACAGTTAGGCCAGCACCTTTTGTTGAAAATGCTATCTTTTTTCCATTGTATGATTTTGATTTCTTTGTCAAAAATTAAGTTTCCATAGGTGTGTGGGTTTATTTCTGTGTTTCCAGTTTGATTCCATTGATCCAACAGTTTGTTTTTATGTCAGTACCATGCCGTTTTTATTACTGTTGCTCTATAGTACAGCTTGAGATCAGGGATGGAGATACCTCCAGAAAATCTGTTGTTGTACAGGATTGTTTTAGCAATTCTGGGTTTTTCCATATGAAAGTGATAATTGTTCTTTCAAGTTCTGTAAAGAATTGTGTTGGTATTTTGATAAGAATTGAATTGAATATGTAGATTGTTTTTGGAAAAATAACCATTCTCACTGTTAATCCTACCGATCCACAGCATGGGAGATCTTTCTATCTTCTGATATCTTCAATTTCTTTCTTAATCAGAAGTAGGAGAAGACAAGGAAGAGGAAAGGACCCTTCAATAGGAGGCCTCTTCAAGACACTACCCATCAGGGTATGATACTTTCAGCCAAATTTTGGGCCTGTACCGGAAACCTTATGGAAGAAGAGGTAGACAGAAAGACCTGGAGGGGACAGAAACTGCACAAGGAGACCAACACAGCCAAAAACCTGGGCCCACGGGGGCCCTGCAGAGACTGATACTCCAATCAAGGACCATGTATGGAGAGGACCTAAACCACCTGCTCAGTTTCCAAGTAGATTCCCTAGTAAGGGTTGGGCAGAGATTGTCTCTAATATGAACTCAGTGGCTGGCTCTTTGATTACCTCCTTCTGGGGGATGCAGCCTTTCCAGGTCACAGAGGAAGATAATGCAGCCAGTCCTAATGAGACTTGATAAGCTAGGTTCAGATAGAAAGGCAGGAGATCCTCCCTTATCAGTGGACTAGGGAAGGGGAATAGGGGGAGAAGAGGGAGGATGGGTAGAACTGGGAAGAGATGGAGAGAGATACAAAGTGAATAAATTGTAATAAATAAATAAATATAACAAACTAAAAAAGAAAAACAATTACTAAACTAACAAAAAAGAGGAAAGATGTGCCATTTACTTAAAAACAATAAGATTTAGAAAATGTCTTCTTAAATGATATGAGATTCATATCATCTTTCTCCAATGATTCTTCTCCAATGTTTGCTAACATGAGAAATGTAACATAACATTCACATTTTCCTCTATCATTATGCTTCCTGTCTAGTCTCCAAACATTCTTCTCCAATGTTTGCTAGCCTGAGAAAAGTAACATGATAACATCACATTTTCCTCTATCATTATGCTTCCCATCTAGTGGAAAAATTATTGCAAGTTATTAACCTAGTTAATTAGGAACAGAGTAATTCTTAAAGAATGCAGCAAGAATTCACAGCTTATCCTTAGCACGATTCTCCTATATATTTATGAGCAATTATTACAGAAACAGACACACTCAAATGATTTATCTATTTCATAAAATACGATTTCTCCAAAGTTGAACTAAAATATAATAGCAATGTTTTTCATAAGCTATCTAATGTTTTTATTGACTTCAAAGATAAACATAAAACTTACTGGTCTCAGTTGCATCCCTCTACCTATTCTTAAATAATTAAATAAAAATTAGCACAGTGAGTAATTTATATGTACCTTAATTCTGTATCTTTTGAGCCAATAGTAATATGAAAAATAAAGAATTTTTAGCTAATTTGAATTCTTACTTAGGCAAGCAGGTTGACTAGAAGATATTGCCTTAGGGAAATATCAAAGAAATGTAAAACTAAGAATTATTATTAGAAATTGTAATCTTTACTTTTCTCATTGATATAAGAAAGTATGATAAGATATCTAACAAGAGAAAACCTGAAGAAATATTTAATATTGTCTTATATTTCAAGGGAGTACTCTCTATGCCAGTGAGAAAGGAGTGGCACCAAAGTAAGGAGGGAACTGGACACATTGAGTAGTCAGGAAGTTTGGAGGGATGGACACTGGATCAGACAATGCTAAACTTGTTTCTGCTCTTAATTTTTTTTTTAAAAAGCCTTGCCAATAAGATGGGGATTTCCCAATTGAAGGTGGATCTTCCTTCTTCAGTTAAACCTTTCTGTAAATTCCCTTGCAGATACACCCAGAGATTTTTATCTAAAGTAGTTGTAAACAAGTTGACAAGAAGTATACGAAGAGAATTTATTTTGTTACAGATATGTCTTAGTAAGCAATGATTGAACATTTACCATTGCTAGGCCCTAGGGTAGAGGGTCAAAAAGGTGATACAAGACTCCCCTTTGACTGGAAAGGGCCACATCAAAGGTTACCCCCCCCCCAAAGTCCACCATGAGGCTGTATGCAGAGAACACTGGGTTTATCTGCATTTTGTGATTATCCACAGCCAGGGCACGAATGTTGTTATCTCAACAAAATACACAGCAAGGATACAATTTACAGGTAGGTTAGGTCTATAGATTTAAAAAATTAAGACAGTAGAATACAGATAGGCAAGAAGCAAGAACAAATAATTGACAAAAAAAAGAGATTTCAAAAGAAAGAAAGAAAAGAGAGAGAGAAAGAAAAGATAGAAAGAATAGCTGGATGACAGATGTTTTTAAAAGTATATTTATAAGGTATTATACAATTTTTTCTGTTCTCTTTACCTGCTGGTGAGTTCACACAATTTCCATTTTGAAATGATAATACTGAAATTGCTTTACTAACCAAGCAATTTTACCATAAAATTGCTAATTAACAATAGTATTTTGACTGGTACTCTTCAATCAAAATGGGGTACTTGAAATTAAAAATCAATGATGCATTTTTTGCAATAAATATTGCAAAACTTCATCTTGGCTGGGTCTATCAATACTGGCTGAACTTGCCTAATTTTCAAATCACTAGTACATTGTAAAATAGATGATAACAGTCACTCATTGAAAAAGACCTAAAATGAACAAGTAAATGAATTAAACTTCCTTGTTTCTGTGTGTGTAATATGTGTGTGATATTGAAAATTTTATCCTTCATTTAAAAGTGTACAAAGTTTTACTTAAAAAAAAAATCATGCTTTCCTAGATATAGTCCCATTTATTTGTGAGAGGCAGATGTAATAACACTTCCATGTACATAAGTAAAATACCTGCAAATATTCATTTATAAGACCTACAATAAACTTTAAAGCAGTACATTGTGCACAAATTAAACTTTAATTACACATTGGTACATGACTTTCCTAATGTAGTTAAAAAGAAAAAGGAATTTTTGCTGACAGCTTTAAATAATGATAGAGTTTTTAAATTACCTGAATGATTATTGAAATGTCTTGTACATAATACCAAAGCAACATTTTGGAATAACATTCTGATAATTAGATCAAAAAGTTCTAAAACCTGTATTCTAGTTAATAAAATAGTTTCTCAATTGGCTATAGTAACATTATGTTTACAACCTTCTCTTGATGCTACGTTCTACGTTGAATCATATGGAAAAAAGTAAAACTAAATGCCATTCTACCCATACAATATTTTGTGTTAATTTATATCTTGGTTCTTCATATCTAAGCCTTACTTGCCCCATGCATTTATAAATTCAGTCATATGCAGTCTTAAACATTATACAAATAACTCAGATAACACTATCTTGTTTTGCCAAGAAGAATAATTTCAGATTTAGAATGTGTTTTTTTAGTTGAAGAAAGAAATTGTGTAGATTGAAGAATAACTCAGTATTTTAAAATCTAGGAGCCTTAAAGGAGAGGTGTTAATATTATAATATTTCTGCTTATTATCAATATTCTCATAACATCATATTAAGTTTTAATATATGACTGGCATATTTCCTTTTATAATAAATTACCTTTAAAAATTGAACTAAAGTCAGCTTTTAATTATTAATCCATTTTAATTAATTTGTTAAGTTTTATTTTAGTGGTACATTTTTTTACTTGGTAAAAATATTATTTATAATTTGGGAATGTTCAGTCTTTCAAGAAAAAAAATAGAAACTCCTGTGTTTATTACAGTATATATAGAAAAATCGACTGGGTTTTTTATATCCATACAGCAGAAGTCTTTGATAAGTAGTATATATTAACAAAACATAACTGCTACACTATGAAATGTTCTTTCTGGCAGAGAATATATGTTAAATACATTGATCCAAATGACACTGATGAATCGGTTCCAATCTTAGATATTTAAGGATTCAATGTCATTTTTTTAATTTTATTTTTCTCTTTTCAATTATATTTTATTAACTCTGTATCCCAGCTGTATCCCGCTCCCTCATTCCCTCCCAATCCCACCCTCCCTACCTCATCTCTACCTTGCCCCTTTCCAAGTCCACTGATGGGGGGACCTCTTCCCCATTCATCTGATCCTGTTTTATCAGGTATCTTCAGGACTGGCTGCAAAGTCCTCCTCTGTAGCCTAACAGGACTGCTCCTCCCTTGGGGGGGGGGGTGGGGAGGTCAAAGAGCCAGCCACTGAGTTCTTGTTAGAAATAGTCCTTTTTCCCCTCACTATGGGAAACCAATTGGTTACTGAGCTACCATGGGCTACATCGGAGCAGAGATTCTAGGTTACATTCATACATGGTCCTTGGTTGCATGTCAGTCTCAGAAAAGACCCTGTGCCCAGATATATTTGGTCCTTGTGGAGCTCCTATCCTTTCCCCATCATTCTAACTCTGCTTCTTTCATATGATTCCCTGTACTCTGCCGAAGTTTTGGTTAGGAGTCTTTGTATCTGCTTTGAAAACACTGTTAGTTAGAGTCTTTCAGATGCTCTCAGTAGACTCCTGTCATACGTTCAATGGACATCCCATCTGTATTTCTAAACGAGGATTGATCATATTACCCCATGTCCGCTCTCTTGATTATCTTTTTTAGGTGTATAGATTTCATTATGTTTATCATATCTTATAGGTCTATATAAGCGAATATATGCCGTGTTTGTCTTTCTCCCTCTGTGATATTTCACTCAGAATGATCTTTTCTAGATCCCACCATTTGCCTGCAAATTTCATGATTTCCTCCTTTTTGATTGCTGAGTAGTATTCCATTGTGTAAAAATACCACTATTTCTGTATCCATTCCTCCGTTGATGGACATCTGGATTGTTTCCAGGTTCTAGCTATTAAAAATAAAGCTTCTATAAAATGGTTGACAATTGGTTTCCCATAGTGATGGGAACAAGGACTATTTCTAACAGGAACTCAATGACTGGCTCTTTGGCCTCCCCACCCCCCAAGGGAGGAGCAGTCCTGTTAGGCCACAGAGGACAGCTTTGCAGCCAGTCCTGAAGATACCTGATAAAACAGGATCAGATGAATGGGGAGGAGGTCCCCCCTATCAGTGGACTTGGAAAGGGGCACGGTGGAGATGAGGGAGGGAGGGAGGGACTGGGAGGGAATGAGGGCTCGGGACACGGCTGGGATACAGAGTTAATAAAATGTAACTGATAAGAAAAAAATAAAATTCAAAAAAATAAATAAATAAAAAAATAAACATGGTTGAGCAAGTATCCCTTTTGTGTACTTGAGCAAAGTTTGGGTATATACCTAGCAGTGGTGTACATATGAAGCAAAATATAATTGGGGTAGTTTTGAAACAAAGGGAACCACTGGGTATTTTTTTTTTTCATCATTACAGAATATATAGATCTTGTTACTGGAGAACAGGGTCTATCATGATTTACGGTTGATAAAATCAAGTACAATCCATGGGAGAAAATTTATTTTCTCTTTACCAGCAGGTATCAATTGAAACCAGTTTCTTGGTTAGGGGTGGGAATTTTTACTACTTCTCATAGTTATTCCTGAGATTTTTGTCTGGTTTGCACATGTACAAGTCTTGTGTATGCCATCATTAATTATCATTTCCTAGAATCTCAGATTATTTACATGTCCACTCACTAATCATTTCCACTACTTTATGCCTAAGGAAGCTATATACTGATATTAATGTATGTTTGTGCATTTATCCTGTATATTAAAGTACAAATAAATCTCATTTCAAAATTACAGTGCTTCGGGTATATACTCAGGAGTGGTATATCTGGATCTTGAGATAGCACCATTCCCAATTTTCCAAGAAAGTGCCAGACTGATTTCCAAAGTCGTACAAGTTTGCACTTCCACCAGCAATGGAGGAGGGTTCCCGTTTCCCCAGAACCTCTCTACCATGTGTTGTCACTTTGAGTATTTTTATCTTAACCATTCTGATTTGTAAGATGGACTCTCAGAGTATTTTTGATTTGCATTTCCCTGATGACTAATGACTTCGAACATTAAGTATTTCTCCTCTATTCTATATTCCTCTGTTGAGAATTCTCTATTTAACTCTGTACCCCATTTTTAAATTGGATTATTTGGCTTTTCGTTGTTTAATTTCTTGAGTTCTTTGTATATTCTTGATATTAGCTATCTGTCAGATAAAGAGCTGGTGAAGATCTTTTTCCAGTGTGTAGGCTGTCATTTTGTTCTGTTGACAGTGTCCATTGCTTTACAGAAGAGTTTCAGTCTCGGAGGTCCCATTTATTGATTGTTGATCTGAGAGCTAGTGCTGTTGGTGTTCTGTTCAGGAAGTTTTCTCCTGTGCTAATGAGTTCAAGGCTCTTCCCCACTTCTCCTTCTAACAGATTTATTGTGTCTGGTTTCATGTTTAGGTCTTTAACTCACTTTGTCTTAACTTTGTTCAGGGTGATAAATATGGCTCTATTTGCATTTTTCTACATGGAGACATACAATAAGATCAGCACCATTTGTTGAAGATGTATGGTTTTGGCTTCTTTGTCAAACAACAGATGTCCAAAGGGGTGTAGGTATAACCAAAAGATGCTCTACCATACAACAAGGACATTTGCTGAAGTATGTTTATAGCAGCCTTATTCATAATAGCCAGAATGTGGAAACAACCTAGATGTCCCTCAACAGAAGAATGGATATAGAGATTTAGATACATTTATATAATAAGATACTACTCAGCTATTAAAAATAAGGACATCATGAAATTTGCAGGCAAATGGAAAGAAATAGAGAGGTCCTAAGTGAGGTAACCAAGACCCAGAAAGAACACATGGTATGTACTCACTTATAAGTAAATATTAGCCATATAATATAGGATAAACATACTAAACTCTACTATACTAAAGAAACTAAACAACAAGGAGGACTTTAGGGAAGATGCTCAATTCTCATTCAGAAGAGCAAAAAGCAAGGAATTGAAGCAGATACACAGACTCACACCCAAACTTTAGGCAGAGCACAGGAAGTCTTTTTTTTTTTTTTTCCTTTCATGAGAGACTGGACAGGAACATATCAGCATGGTTTGACCTGCTCTGACACCTTGTGTCTCTTTCAAACTTCCTTTATATATAAAATCGTTTTCTCACAAACTTTAATTATTGATTATATAGCTTTAAATCTTTCTTGGTTACATAAGTATATATGAACAAGAGAAACAGGGACTCTTATTGGAGAAGGGGGAGATAGAAAGACCAAAAAGGGATAAGAGGTCCCCAAGGAGAACAACATAGCCAAAACTTCTGGGCCCAGAGGGGCCTGTAGAAACTGATGTAACATCCAAGAATTGTATATCTGAAGGACCTAGACAACCTTCTCAGATATAGCCCATAGGCAGCTCAGTCTACATTTGGGATTCCTAGTAAGGGGAGCAGGGGCAGACTCTGATATGAACTTGGTTGCCTCCTTGGTAGGGTGGCCTTACCAGGTCACAGAGGAGGAGGAACCAGACAGTTTTGATGAGACCTGATAGGTTATGGTTCAGATGGTAGGGGAGGAGGACTTCCTCTATTAGTGGATTGGGGTAGAGGGATGGGGAAAAAAAGGAGGAGGGAAGGGACCAGTAAGAGATGAGGGAGGGGACTACAACATGGATACAAAGTGAATACATTGTAAAATGAATGAATGAATGGATGAATGGATGGAAGAATTAATGAATAGCAAGCTTCCTAAAGTAAAAAAACAAACAAATAAACAAACAAAAAAACCCCTAACATACTAACAATCTTTTTATAATTTTTATTTTTTTATATTAATCACAGGTTATTTACTTTGTATCCCAGCCATAGCCCCCTCCTTCATTCCCTCCCAATCCCACCCTCCCTCACTCATCTCCTCCCTGCTCCTTTCCAAGTCCACTCTTACAAGTCTTTGCAGTCCTGAACAGAGCCTAAATTACCATCGAATACCACACTACAGACAGGCAATTGAATGCTACATCTCTTCAGGTAACATTACTACACCTTTTTTTCCTCAGTTTAATAGACTTAGCTCAAATTACCTAACAATCAATCCATATATTACTCTGGGTTATTAGAAATTTAATTGACTTTAAATCAAGTTATTTTACTGTAAACTCAGTGTGAGGATTCTTGCTTCACATGTGATGAACAGCACATGCTTTTTTCCAGACACGTAGTTTTAAAAATATGTCTGGTGTGTTTCTTTATATAAATTCACTTGGATTTTAATTTTCCAGCATTGGTTCTACTGCACTTATATAACATTTTCCAATGTATATTTATTCATATTATAAAATACATTTTAATAATCTGTTTTCCCATCTTTCTTTTCTTCAACAATACAATTTCTAATATGTTGTAATTTATATTCCTGATATTATTATATGTTTATTATTTTCCTGCAATGTCTTAGCTCATTTTCAAATTTTAGTTCACATTTCTCATTTCTGTGGTTGACATAGATTTTTTTATTTCATTTTTTATTTTTATTTTTTATTTTTTTTTAGTTGTAGGGAGTTTTCCTGGTTTCTAATCATACGATATGATTTCATGAGTAAATCAATGGGAGTTTTTCACAGCTCATTTTACAGGAACTTTTTTTTTCTTTCCCTCTTTTGTTTTTATCAAGATTGAAACAGCAGAATCCAACTTCTTTAGCTTCACCTCTTTGTATCCTCCCTTGTTCTTGTCTCTCTTCATTATCCTACCCAGCTCATTAAGATTCTCCTCATGCTTTTGACTTGGGAGTACATGTTGGCTTATGAGTCTCCAGGGTTCAAAGCCCAGAAACTTGGACAGCTTCAGTGCTATTGACCTTCCTGTACCCTGTTGCATGTATTTGATAATTGGGGTCTTTAATTCCAACTAACTCCCATGACAGCCAATTTCAGGGACTTCTTCAGGATGGTTGCTAAGTACACATGATTATGGATCTCAGTGTTTTGCTTTATAAGGCCATCTTATAAGGCTTTCTCTGACATTTTGATATAATTACGTCTAATATATATTAACGTTAAATTCAATTCATTTACATTTTCAGACACAAGAGAATGGCTTGTCACCTAGTGTTATTTACATGTTAGTATGTTTACTGTCTAGCTTTCTTTTCCTGTCTTCCAAACAGCTTTTTATATAAAAATTTTTGCAAATCAATTATATTTACCACTCTTAGTGCAGTCTTCCTGAAGTAGTATTGCAAGTAATATTTAATCAATTCTAGAAGCACATTGTACTGTCTCATGTGTTTACAAATGAAATTGTTATAATATAAAAATATTGCAGTCATGTTTACTTAGTCCTAGGTTAACATACAGACCTCAGTTTGATAATATGCTGGGAAATAAAACATAGCAAGTTATTCTCAAAGTTGCTTCAAGTTCCAATAGGGACATAAGCATAAACACAAATCTTATCAATGAATAAACAAATATAGCTAAATTATTTGTTTTGTTTATGTATCATACATGCAAAGTGAATATGCTGGATAAAAATTACACACACATAAGTGTATAAAAATATAATATATTAACATATATTAGAAACCTACATACATAAGAAAAATATAAGGACATGAATAAAATAGATATGATAGTGATCATGAATAAAATATATAGGATGGTGATCATATGCATTTTGGGGCTTTCCTAAGCTTTACAATTTCCTTTATACTTTTGTATTATGAGGCAATTGATTTTATCATTTGATTCTGACAGCTTAAAAACATATGTCCCTCTAGTTCACACATCTAATCCATTTTTCCACATTGTTAGTCACCTAGATAATCGAAAGCTATCCTCAAAGTTTTATGATAAGCATGGAATTTCTACATCACACGTTATTATGAGCTCCTCAAGAACTATCTCAGAGTGGGTAAAGATAAAGCAATTGCTTTAGGTTAGTGAAGTCTGAAAGTTATTTTCTGTTCAAACAATTAGATCGACCAATATTATCAAAATATATAATTTTTCTAATATTTTGTTACAGTACCTTATACTTAATAATAAAGAATTTCATTGGCTCCATCTTAATCAACTTTGTTCTCTTTTATTGGCCATCCTAATTAGTCTTCATTTGGTCATTCTTGGTTCTGTGGAGTGCCTCGTCTAAGTAAATGAACCATTTTATTTTTAATAAAAATTTCCTGTCCCGGCACACACACACCACAACCGCCACCAACAAGGGTATTCCAAAGGAACCATGGATTTGTACAATATGAGTTTCACACAAATTTTGTACATGTACTTCAATAGTGTGATGGAAGAACACTGGATGCGAGAAACAACAGTGCTGAAGTGTCTGACCACATCACAGTAAAAGAGCTGTTTCTGCTCCGGAAAGGTAAACCTGGATACAGTTTCCTTTTTTCGTTGGCCATGAAACCCACACAAAGTTCTCTGTGGTCTGAAGCCTGCTGTAATTCAGAAAACATTTCATGCCATGGGACTGCCATCCTCTCTGGTGTTTCAACTGCAGATTCAGGGATTTCTCAGCAGCTATGTTCACAAGACCCCACATTCTTGCTTCTGCTTCTGAGAGCGCAGATTCAAACCTCATTCTTTCTTATCCTCACTATTATTTCCTTTTCCTCTACTACGAGATTGAAGATAAACTAACTAGGTCCTGTTAAGTTCTAATTAAGACCGCCAAAAGAAAAAAAAAATTAAATACCTAGAGCAGGTGTGAGAGAAAACCTTTTTCAATAATTAGTGTAAATAGACTTTCTCCATTTTTTTTTCTAAAGTAATAAGTATCCTGCTTTTCTCACACAGCAGGTGGCAAATGGCTACTGGGAAATGTGTAACAGCAGGGTGTATAGGCAATAATAATGCCTTCCTTTGGCTTGTGATTCCTGTTCCCAAAGCATTTCTTTAAGGATTTGAGTCACAACATAACTATAGGGCTGATAGAGCAGACACTGCCCCTTCACAGATGAGAAGATGCCCTGCAGAGAGAAAGTAAGTGCCAGAACGAAATTTCAACTTGAGTCTTTCGGAAATGAGTAGATCATTTTTGCAATTTCATGGTTCTGTTTTGACACAGAGCTGTGCTGATGAAATCTTTCAGGAAGAAATTTATCACCCTTCAAAACAGAACAGAAAAGGCACATCTAGCAGGTATCTAGATCCCAGGAGCAGCTGAAGTGCTTTAAATTTTAACAAAATTACATGAAATATAGGGCAGGGTGAATGCAGGAAACAAAGAGGCACTTTTGTATGTATTTGAAAAGAAAATATGCATTTCAGTAAATATTTAAATGAAAAACAAATAATGTTATCAGTAACAGAGATGAAAATCCACATATATAAAGCACTTTCTAAGTGTAAGGAAAATTCCAAAATTTCTGAAAATGGTTGACGAACTCATTTCAGCAGCGTTGATGAAAGTCAGACTGAAATCAATGGTATCATTTTAGATTTTTAATTTGTGTTTACTTTTGAAAATTTCATGAGTACAATCTCCACTCCTTACTCTTACCACTTTAATTTCTCCTACACTCCATTTACTACTCCTTGTCAAATAATTGACCTTTAATGTAATAATTACTATAATACAACACAGAGGCAAATTTATATATATATATTACACACAATATATATATTTATAATATATATTCAATATATATTACATAAATGTATAAATATATAATTTGTTATATATAACATATATAAAATAAATATATATAATTTATATAAATATATAATGGAAAATATATATGTATATATTTGCCTGTGTGTTCAAAATATATATACATATATATTTGAATCACTTCTGTGTTGTAAAAATGTATATGTGCTTATGGTTATTCTAAATAAAAACTGGGTTGTGCCCAACTCCAACCAATATTTCTATATTTCAAAGAACATCAAAGAAGAAAGAACGGCAGGATTGGAAGAGAGAGAGGACCAGGATGTCTGCTGTGAGATGGTGTCTTTTATATACAGCAGGGAAGCTGCATCTAAGGAAGGAAACTCAAAATTATGGGTATCTATACAAATTCTACATAGTGATGAGAGAAACTGAGGTGTCAATATTGACGTGGGAAATCTCACAAAGCCCAACCACTAGATGAAAAGCCACAAGCGATTAATGGCTAGAATGCTCAGTTGTATGGAAGAATGGTCTTCTTCAGAGCTCATTAGCCTGGTAGATTATCCAATCCCATGTGGTCAACAATAAATAGATATGCATACAGTATTAAATAATATTTTAATGTTCATTTGATGCTAAGACATATTTATTCAAACCTCTGGGAACAGTTCTAAGAACTGTGAAATGAAAACAAATATTTTGATAAGAGAGCATAATAATAGTAAGTAATAAACAGTGAATTGACTACACATGGGGTATTAAGAGCTTAGAAAATGAAGAAACAAAAAAGAAATAATTTCAGTTTAACACTATTTTTAAAATTAAATTTACCTTGGGAAAGGTTAATTTCCCTCTCTCAAAAGTGATTACTTGGTTATGGCTCTTTGTTTATGGGTAAGACTCTATATGGTATGTGTATGTATATGTGTGTGAGGTGTGGAGAGAGATAGCTTGAAAGTTTATCACATAATTGTTTCTTGGACAATTTATCAAACAATTTGAGTGTTCCTTGCTCATTTGTCCATCATTGTTCTTTCTTTCTTCTGTACTGATTCCCCTAGGTAGAGTCTCCCCCTTGGCTTCCCCATTCCTTTCTTCATAATATCTGTCTCCTGCTGTTTCACTAAAATCCAACCTCCACATTGTCTTTACACTTTTCTGATTCCAGTGGTGACTCCATGGACTATGCTCACATCTATGTATTTAAAGCTAAGACTCACAGATGAGAGAGAATATGTGACATTTGTTTTTCTGGGTCCATGTTACATCACTTAATATACTTCTTCCTAGTTCCATTCATTTAGGTAAAAGTTCAGATTTACCTTTTCTTTACACATAATAATATTAAATTGTATATGCATAGTACATGATCATTATTCAGTCATTTGTTGAAGGATATTTATGTTGGCTTCATATACTAGATATCATAAATTAGGTGTCAATGAAGTGTGGAACAAGTAACTTTAGACTGATATGTTCAGTCCTTTAGTTAGTTACATGCCGAGAAATGGTATAGCTGCATCATATGGTAGTATTACTTTTATCTTCATGAGAGTTGTCCATACTGATTTCCAGAGTAGCTACATGAGTTTGCTTTATGAGCAGCAGAGAATGAATTCTTTACTCCACACATCATCACCAGCATTTTGTTGTCACCATTTGTTCTGTTGATCTCAGCAACTCTAACAAGAATGAGATGAAATTTAAAAGTCGTTTTCATTTGCAGTTCCTTATTTAAGGATGATGAATACTTTTTGAAGTATTAATTATCTTATATTGAGAATACTTTTCTGATCTCTAGCCCAAGTGTTAATTTTGTCTTTTGTTTTCTTGGCTTGTTTTTTTTTTTTAATTATTAATATATTTGGATATGTGTTTCTGTCACTCTGTGGGGATTTTTTCCTCTTGATTGTTTTGTTATTAATACAGGAACAATTCAGTATTTTAAGGTTCTATTTGTCTATTATTTAACCTTAATTCCTATTGTAGAGTGCTACTCAGTTATTGCTTTCCTGCAGTATGATTTTTCTTATATTTTTCTTATATTTCTTCTAGCAGTTTCAGCACTTAAGGTGTCATACTGAGAGTCTGGTTCTACTTGGATTTAGTATTTGTGAAGTGTAATAGATATTGATCTAACTCTGCATGTGAAATCTAGTTTTTCCAAGAATATTTAATAAAAATGCTGTCTTTTCTCCAATATCTGCATTTTTTACTCTTTGTCAAGTATCAGATGACTAAATTTAGGTGTCTACTATATTTCAAAAAGCTATTGATAAAATCCAGCATATTTTCATGATAAATTACTAGAGATTATAGGATTAAAGGTAACATATCTCAAAATACTGTACACTACACATAAACTCACAAACAATATTTTACTAAATCATGGATGAACAGGATGGGATCTATCTGTATTCATTTTCAATACAGTTCTGAAAAAACTGACTCAAGCAATAAGGCAAGAAAAAATTAAGGGATACATGTAAGAAAAGGAGTCAACTTGTCCATACTTGCAGATAAGATTATATTATATATAAGAGATACCAAAACTTTTACCAGAAAATTTCTAGAACCAATGAACACTTTCAGCAAGGTGGAAGGATATAAAATTAACTTACAAAATCTATTATTTCTTTAAATCCTCAACAAACATCATGAGAGAGTAACTGTTGTTAAGATCCCCATTTATAATATAATCAGAGAATAAAATATCTTGAAATCACTAAAACCAGAGAAATGAAAGTTCTCTATAAGGAAAATTTCAAATATGTGAGTGACCATTTTCATGAATCACTTTAATTGATATTGTAAAATGAGCACATTAATAAAAGCAGTTCACAAAATCAATTCAATTACATTTAAAATACCCACACATTCTTCAAAAAAAAGAAAAAAAAGCTTAAATTTACATGAAGTCAGTGCTCTTAATTTAAGGGTTGATATCAAAGTCAGAAAAAGCAACCAAAAGGGGTTTTTTTTTTTTTGTACATTTTGTGGCAAGTTTTGCATTTTAATTCATTAAAATTCATGAGTATGATACTACAAACATGTAGCTTCCTTGTTGCTGTAATGTGAATGTCTGTTGAATTCATATGTTAAAACGATTTCAATTGTGTTGGACTTAGAAGATGGCGCCCTTGAGTTCTAGGCCTGCATGGTCTACAAAGTCCAGTATAGACAAGGCTACACAGAGAAACCCTGTTTTGAATATATATGTATTAATATGAGATATATATATATATAATATGATATATATATATATATGTATATATATATATATATATATATATATATATATATATATATA